>NW_027362848.1:3917500-4400000 GCF_046119375.1 Phyllobates terribilis | reverse complement strand
AAAGAGACTAACAAATACAGTGAAAAGTAACAAAAAAAATCAAAAAAGTATAAAAGTTCAAATCATCCCAGTTTTCCCCCCATTAAAAATTAAGAATTATAAAACATTTTAAAAAATACACATATTTGGTATCGCTGCGTTTGTAAAAGTCAGATCCATCAAAATATAAAATAAATTAATCCATTTAGTAAACTGCGTAACTAGAAAATTACATAAAATGCCAGAATTACAGATTTTCAGTCGTTGCAACAAGAAAAAAATATATAATGACAATCAAAACATTGTATATACCCCAAAATGATATCAATATAACCATCACTTTGTGGTGCAAAAAACGAGCCCTCACGCAGCCCCATTCCCGAAACATGGAAACGCCACGGCTTTCGGATCTCGGAAAGTGGCGACACAAGCAAATTATTTTTATTATTTTTTTACAAATTTCAGAATTTTTTTTCATCACTTAAATATAAATCCTATAAATCGTCACTTAAGTAGAACAGATGAAGCTTTACTACCTCCTGCTCCAGCTCCAGCACTTCACCGCTGCCGCTGATCTTTAGTCACAGGCTTCAAGGGTGACATCATGACTGCAGCTCTGCAGCCAATCACTTGGCTCAGTGGGCCACGCTGACAGAGCTTCTAAGCTCAGTGATTGGCTGCAGCAATGATGTGTGCTGAAGTTGAGCCATCACCCCTGCAGCCTGTCACAATAGAGCACAGGAAGCGCTGAAGATCCAGAGCTGGAGCAGCAGGAGAAAGTAAAGCTCTGTGTGTTTTCTCCACCACTGGGAACCTCCTATATATTACATAAAAACATTCCTGAAAACCCCTTTAATCTGACTTTATAGAAAAAGTCTATATCCGGCTACTGTCCTCCCCTCATGAATCACAAAATATGCCAAGTGTGAACAACTCCTGTCCCCAAATGAGAACTTGCAGGCGATCAGTTGATAGTCGGGGGTCCGGCAGTGACACCCTCAGCAATCAGCTGTGTTTTGCTGGACGTAGTGGCCTCTCCAGGACACATGTGGTATTACATGGTGCTCTTTCAGAATAATATGTAATATGTAATACATGATATCTTGAAGTCTTCCAGAAGAAGATATTGGCAGACAGGTAATGACTTATTACCTACCAGCCATTGTCTCCTTTATCACTCGCTAGTTCTTATACACATTTAGATGATGTCACATCTTCGTTGGAAGCCGTATTAGGAACCTCCATCGCAGATTTTATCATACAGGATGAGTTCTCAGCCAACAGCTATTTGGCCATTGTTCACATGACGTAAGCCTATGTTATATACAGCGATATGCAGCAGGATACACAAGATCCAGGGAAATATCCGATCGCCAGAAATGGGGTCAGGAATGGTATGTGTGGCCCCCTCATCCCCCAATACTGGTATGCATAGCCCCCTCATCCCCCAATCTTGGTATGTATGTCCTCCTCACCCCCCAATCCTGGTATGTGTGGCCCCATCACTGCACACACAAAAAATAAACACTTATACTCGCCTTCCTTCCTCACCTCTGCTCCAGAGCTGCTGTGTTCTGTCTGCCAGCAGCTCATGTTGGTATCGGAGCAGCGCGTGCTGTCAGTTGTCGAGGTGAGCTGCTGCTGCTGCCGGCATATTCACTCCTCTCCACGCCGGGACTATGAGCGTTGACAAGCGTGAATATGCATTCTCTTTGGTAGCGGGCACTGTAAGCAGGAGCCATGGCTCAGCGCTCCTCCGTGCCCGCTACTAAAGAGAATGAATATTCCCTCTTCTCCACGCCCATGGAAGTGGAGAAGAGGGAATATTCATGTCCCTTTAGCAGCAGGCACACGTGGTAGCTACAGCAGCCGCTACTGCGTGTGCCCGCTCCTCCGCTGCCGCAACCTCCCACCCCCCCCAATACTCACCTATCCTCCTCGCTCCCCCGAGGCTCACGGGCCCCATAGCAGTGGTGTGGCCTGCCACCATTGGCGGTACGCCACTGATTATGGCTTACAGCCAATGAAATCACAAAAGTCATTATCTCAGTAAATTAAAATACTTCATAACATCAGCTTGAAAAATGTTTTTAAAATCCGAAATGTTGGGCTACTGAAATGTATGTTCAGTAAATGCCCTCAATACTTGATCGGGGCTCCTTTTGCATCAATTACTGCATAGTGCGGCGTGGCATGGAGGCGATCAGCCTGTGGCACTGCTGAGGTGTTATGGAAGCCCAGGTGGCTTTGATAGCAGCCTTCAGCTCGACAGCATTGTTGGGTCTGGTGTCTCATCTTCCTCTTGACAATACCCCATAGTTTCTCTATGGGGTTAAGTTCAGGCGAGTTTGCTGGCCAATTAAGCAGAGTGATGCTGTTGTCTTTAAACCAGGTATTGGTACTTTTGGCAGTGTGGACAGGGGCCAAGTCCTGCTGGAGAATGAAATTTCCATCTCCAAAAAGCTTGTCGGCAGAGGGAAGCATGAAGTGCTGTAAAATGTCCTGGTAGACGGATGCGCTGACTTTGGTCTTGATAAAACACAGTGGACCTCCACCAGCAGATGACATGGCCCCCCAAACCATCACTGATTGTGGAAACTTCACACTAGACCTCCAGCAGCTTGGAGTGTGGCCTCTCCACTCTTCCTCCAGACTCTGGGACCTTGATTTCCAAAGGAAAATTGGAACTCTGGGACCTTGTGGATGGTGTCAATGACTGCCTTCTTGGCATTTGTAAAGTCAGCAGTCTTCTCCATGACTGTGGAGCCTACTGAAACAGACTATGGGACATTTTTAAAAACTTAGGAAGCCGTTGCAGGTGCTTTTTGTTAATTATTCTAATTTACTGAGATATTGACTTTAGTGTTTTCATTGGCTGTAAGCCATAATCGTCAACATTAACAGAAATAAACACTTGAAATAGATTTCTCTGTCTGTAATGACTCTATATAATATATGAGTTTCACTTTTTGTATTGAAGAACTCAAATAAATTAATTTTTTGATGATATTCTAATTTAGTGAGATGCACCTGCATATGATGACTGTTGCCCCCAGTGGAATATATGCGGTGTCTATTTTGGGATATTTTAGTACACCCATGATGATACTATAGACAACCATTATACCTGGAATGGCCCCTTCCTTGCGTGTCTTGCTTTTTTTTGCTTACATGTCTAACAATCACATATGTGTTGTGTCCCTTCCCCCATCATCCTATTCTTCTATAGCTGAATAGATATGATAGATTTTATACTCCCTGGACTCCTTTGATGGTCTTTTACCCTGCGGGGTTTTCTTTCATATATGGACTCACTGTGTGGTGGTGATGGTAGAGGACATTGTGTAGCAGGATCATTTTGGCCTTGTATAGTAGTAATTTTGGGAATATTGGTCTTTGTATAGTGTATTTTAGATTAGTAACAGTGGTATACTGTAATTATATATGTATAAATCCTCTTTTAAGTGACAGGGAGGTTATATGGGGAAACACGTACTTTGGGGCTGGGGTCCCTGATCTCTTAGGACCCCAGCAACGCTCCTGCACTGGGGAAAAGCAGGGTCTGGAGGCCACTTTAATATCATCATTTTATGGATATGACGCCAAAGAAACTAATGAAGTGCTTTGCAAAGTTCCATAATTAAAAAATAAAATGGAACCATTTTACAAGACTCGTAGCGTCTCCATTTTTCGGGATCTGGGGCCGGGTTTATTTTTTGCACACCGAGCTGAAGTTTTTATTGATACCATTTTGGGGTAGATCTGATGTTTTGATCGCCAGTTATTGCATTTTATTGCAATGTTGCGGCGACCAAAAAACGTAATTCTGGCGTTTAGAATTTTTTTCTCGTTACGCCGTTTACCGATTGGATTAATTATTTTTTTATATTGATAGATCGGGCGATTCTGAGCACGGCAATAGCAAATATGTGTATGTGGGTGGTATTTTTAGAATTTTATTCTGAATGGGGCGAAAGGGGGGTGATTTAAACTTTTATATATTTTTAATTTTTTTTTATATTTTTAAAAACATTTTTTTTTTTTACACTTTTTGCTTGCTTCTATAGTCTCATTAGGAGGCTAGAAGCAGCAACTGTCCAATCACCTCTGCTACATACAGGGGATGAGCAGATCTGCTCTATGTAGCAGAAATGCTCCTGTGCTATGAGCGCCGACCACTAGATGGCGCTCATAGAGTCAGTACATGACAATCACTGGGGTCTGCTTCAGACCCAGGGTTGTCATGCCCACCCATCAGTAACCCGCGATTACGTGACGGGGTCACAGATGGGCGGGGTAAGTGACGCGCTTCCGGCGCGGCGCTGTTAAATGCCGCTGTCAGAGATTGACAGTGTAACGGGTCTGGGAGGTGGAACCTCAGAGCAACTATACAAAGGGGCAGTCCTTGTAAGGAAGCGGGTGGCTCCCAGGGAAGGCGGGCAGGTAGTCACGGCAAGTGACAGGGACAGTCTCTGGGTAGAAGGGCAGGAGGTCACGGCAAGTGACGGGGACAGTCTCTTGACAGGCGGATGGTCACGGCAAGTGGCAGCAGGGTAAGAGTCTCTAGACAGGCAGGTGGTCACGGCAAGTGACAGCAGGATAAGAGTCTCTAGATAGGCTAGCAGGCAGGTAGCAGGTGAGCGCTCCCAGGTGAGCAGGCAAGAGTCTCTGGACAGGCAGGTGGTCACGGCAAGTGACGGCAGAGCCTCCAGATAGGCTAGCAGGCAGGTAGCAGGTGAGCGCTCCCAGGTGAGCGGGCAAGAGTCTCTGGACAGGCAGGTGGTCACGGCAAATGACGGCAGAGCCTCCAGGTTCGCTAGCAGGCAGGTAGCAGGTGAACGCACCCAGGTGAGCGGGCAAGAGTCTCTGGACAGGCAGGTGGTCACGGCAAGTGACGGCAGAGCCTCCAGATAGGCTAGCAGGCAGGTAGCAGGTGAGCGCTCCCAGGTGAGCGGGCAAGAGTCTCTGGACAGGCAGGTGGTCACGGCAAGTGACGGCAGAGCCTCCAGGTAGGCTAGCAGGCAGGTAGCAGGTGAGTGCTCCCAGGTGAGCGGGGAGGAGTCTCTGGACAGGCAGGTGGTCACGGCAAGTGAAGGCAGAGCCTCCAGATAGGCTAGCAGGCAGGTAGCAGGTGAGCGCTCCCAGGTGAGCGGGCAGGAGTCTCTGGACAGGCAGGTGGTCACGGCAAGTGACGGCAGAGCCTCCAGATACGCTAGCAGGCAGGTAGCAGGTGAGCGCTCCCAGGTGAGCGGGCGAGAGTCTCTGGACAGGCAGGTGGTCACGGCAAGTGACGGCAGAGCCTCCAGGTAAGCTAGCAGGCAGGTAGCAGGTGAGCGTTCCCAGGTGAGCGGGCAGGAGTCTCTGGACAGGCAGGTGGTCACGGCAAGTGACGGCAGAGCCTCCAGGTAGGCTAGCAGGCAGGTAGCAGGTGAGCGCTCCCAGGTGAGCGGGAAGGAGTCTCTGGACAGGCAGGTGGTCACGGCAAGTGACAGCAGAGCCTCCAGATAGGCTAGCAGGCAGGTAGCAGGTGAGCGCTCCCAGGTGAGCGGGCGGGCAGATCCATAGACAGACTGACAGATGTTGGAAGGCAGACTGTCGGACCGCAGGAATGCAAGCAGATAGACAGGAATCAGGTAGGTATCAAGCAGAGATCTGGCAGGTAACTGGTAACGGGACCTGAGGGCTGAAGCAGAGTTGAAAGGCTTTGCAACAACATTGCTCGGGCACCTCCATTTTGGAGGAGGTGCCTTATATATGGTGAGGTCCTCCGGCCATTGGCCGGGGACTCCTTAGGACGGTGCGCGCGGCCCCTTTAAGAGAGGGAGAGCTCGCGCGCGCGCGCGTGTGCCCTAAGCACAGAGGCCGGGAAGCAGCGCGCGCTGCCAGCAGAGCGGGAGGAAGCTACCGGGCACGGAGCGGAGAGGTGAGGGGAACGGCGTCCCTGCCTAGCAGGAGGCAGGGACGCCGACGCTACAGACAGCAGCATTTAACATGTTAACAGCCGCAAGTGGATCGCGATTCCACCCGCGGCTGTTGGGGGCACATGTCAGCTGTATAAATCACGGTTTTAGGCATTGGTCTTGTAGTGTGGTATTGGTCTGCGACCAAGTGTGAATAGGTTCAACAAAACACAGCTGGCAGACTTTAAATGGAGGGTAATATTTGGCACGCTCCACAAAATGTCACGATTATTAGGTAAGGTGTGTATAGGAAAATGTTATTTAAGGAAATAAAATGTACATTTTATTGGGGAATCCACCGCAGTCAGTGATTTTAGTCCAGTGTTTTCCTGTAACTCACATAGCAGTAGAAGACAAAGACAGAAACACAATACACAAATAACGGTAACGTTTTAAATATTAGGGTTAGGATGTCCCATAAGGGTCACCGTTACGAGGCAGGATGGCTTTCGCATTATTTAGACAAAAATTATGTTAACTAAGTACGCTTTATTATTTTCATGCACTATTGCGATTTATTTATTTACTGCAGGGTGTTTGAGTATTGTATTTCTGTCTTAGTTTTTTTCTGGTTAGTGGCCATGTGTGAACATGCTCTTACATGCTGCATGCACGACAATTTAAATTCCAGTTCATGTCTCGAGGTTTTTTTCATATAGCAGTAGGTTATATGGATTAAAATAAAGGTTCATTTAAATAGCTGTCATGAATTATAACATGGGGCTGTGGGATATTTGCAGTCTGTGACTTTTTTGTTTAGTAATTTATTTCCTGAAGTGTAAACTTGATACATAAAACAGCAGTGTCCGTTATGATGACATCACAAAGCACATGACAGCACCGAGAACATGACATCATAGACCTCACATGACATCATAACTGCTACAGAATGTATAAAGTTCTATTCCTGAGCCATCTTGTGTCACAGCTTGAAGTGGACCAGTCCAGGTAAGTAGCTCATCACTGAAAGCTGGGGGTCGGGTCACATCGGAAAGGGAGGAGGACTGGCTGCACAGCATTGTGTCACAGCACAGACAGCAGAGTAGGATCAGGAAGAGATCTGCAGTGTGTGCTGTATGGACTGTGTCCTCATCCCCATGATATTTCCACATGATTATTAGCTGTATTGTTTTCTTTCTTCTTGACCTTCCTCAAGGCTGTTCTGAGATCTGTGGAGTAACTATCATACGTCCGGCAATTATCAACTGAGAAGACTTTTTGGGATTCAGCAAGAAGGTAGGTGTGCGTGCATGTGAGTATGTGTGTAGGCACAGCATTGAAGGTTTGTGTGACCCCAGATCTAAAGGGAAGTGTGTCTGTGACCCCAGCACTACAAGGATGTGTGTCTGTGACCCCACCAATAAAGGGATGTGTGTCTGTGACCCCACCAATAAAGGGATGTGTGTCTGTGACCCCACCAATAAAGGGATGTGTGCCTGTGACCCCACCAATAAAGGGCTGGCTGTGTGATGGTTGGTGTGTCCCTGCACTAATGGGGTGTGTGTTTGTGTCCTCAACACTGCAGCACTGAAGTGGTGTGTGCACGTGTGTTTGGCACACATGTACATGTCTCCAGAAATGCAGCACTGAAGGGCTGTGTGTGTGGCCCCAGCACTGAAAGTGCGTGTCTGTGTCTATTTGTGTGACCTCAGCACCAAAGGGATGTCTGTCTGTGATCCCAGAAATGAAGGGGTGTCTCTGTGACCCCATCAATAACGGGGAGGCTGTGTAATGGTTTGCGTGTCCCTGCACTAATGGGGTGTGTGCTTGTTTCCTAAACACTGCAGCACCGAAGGGGTGTGTGCACGTGTGTTTGGCACACGTGTACATATCCTCTGAAATGCAGCACTGAAGGGCTGTGTGTGTGGCTCCAGCACTGAAGGTGTGTGTCTGTGTCTGTTTGTGTGACCTCAGCACAAAAGGGATGTGTGTCTGTGACCCCAGCAATAAAGATGTGTGTCTATATGGCCCCATCAATAACGGGGAAGCTGTGTGATGGTTCGCGTGTCCCTGCACTAATGGGGTGTGTGCTTGTTTCCTCATCACTGCAACACTGAAGGGGTGTGTGCACGTGTGTTTGGCACACGTCTACATGTCCCCTGAAATGCAGCACTGAAGGGCTGTGTGTGTGGGTCCAGCACTGAAGGTGTGTGTCTGTGTCTGTTTGTGTGACCTCAGCACCAAAGGGATGTGTGTCTGTGACCCCAGCAATGAAGGGGTGTGTCTCTATGGCCCCATCAATAAAAGGGGTGGTTGTGTGATGGTTTGTGTGTCCCTGCACTAATGGGGTGTGTGTTTGTGTCCTCATCACTGCAACACTGAAGGGGTGCGTGCACGTGTGTTTGGCACACGTCTACATGTCCCCTAAAATGCAGCACTGAAGGGCTGTGTCTGTGGCTCCAGCACTGAAGGTGTGTGTCTGAGTCTGTTTGTGTGACCTCAGCACCAAAGGGATGTGTGTCAGTGACCCCAGAAATGAAGGGCTGTGTCTCTATGGCCCCATCAATAAAGGGGTGGCTGTGTGATGGTTTGTGTGTCCCTGCACTAATGGGGTGTGTGTTTGTGTCCTCAACACTGCAGCACTGAAGGGGTGTGTGCACGTGTGTTTGGCACACATGTACATGTCTCCAGAAATGCAACACTGAAGGGCTGTGTGTGTGGCCCCAGCACTGAAAGTGTGTGTCTGTGTCTGTTTGTGTGACCTCAGCACCAAAGGGATGTGTGTCTGTGATCCCAGAAATGAAGGGGTGTCTCTGTGACCCCATCAATAAAGGGGTGGATGTGTGATGGTTTGCGTGTCCCTGCACTAATAGGGTGTGTGCTTGTTTCCTCAACACTGCAGCACAGAAGGGGTGTGTGAACGTGTGTTTGGCACACGTGTACATGTCCCATGAAATGCAGCACTGAAGGGCTGTGTGTGTGACCTCAGCACCAAAGGGATGTGTGTCTGTGACCCCAGCAATGAAGGGGTGTGTCTCTATGGTCCCATCAATAAAACGGATGGTTGTGTGATGGTTTGTGTGTCCCTGCACTAATGGGGTGGGTGTTTGTGTCCTCAACACTGCAGCACTGAAGGGGTGTGTGCACGTGTGTTTGGCACAAGTGTACATGTCTCATGAAAAGAAGCGCTGAAGGGCTGTGTGTGTGGCCCCAGCACTGAAAGTGTGTGTCTGTGTCTGTTTGTGTGACCTCAGCACCAAAGGGATGTGTGTCTGTGATCCCAGAAATGAAGGGGTGTCTCTGTGACCCCATCAATAAAGGGGTGGATGTGTGATGGTTTGCGTGTCCCTGCACTAATGGGGTGTGTGCTTGTTTCCTCAACACTGCAGCACAGAAGGGGTGTGTGAACGTGTGTTTGGCACACGTGTACATGTCCCATGAAATGCAGCACTGAAGGGCTGTGTGTGTGGCCCCAGCACTGAAGGTGTGTGTCTGTGTCTGTTTGTGTGACCTCAGCACCAAAGGGATGTGTGTCTGTGACCCCAGCAATGAAGGGGTGTGTCTCTATGGCCCCATCAATAAAAGGGATGGTTGTGTGATGGTTTGTGTGTCCCTGCACTAATGGGGTGGGTGTTTGTGTCCTCAACACTGCAGCACTGAAGGGGTGTGTGCACGTGTGTTTGGCACAAGTGTACATGTCTCATGAAATGCAGCGCTGAAGGGCTGTGTGTGTGGCCCCAGCACTGAAGGTGTGTGTCTGTGTCTGTTTGTGTGACCTCAGCACCAAAGGGATGTGTGTCTGTGACCCCAGCAATAAAGATGTGTGTCTCTATGGCCCCATCAATTACGGGGAGGCTGTGTGATGGTTTGCGTGTCCCTGCACTAATGGGGTGTGTGCTTGTTTCCTCATCACTGTAACACTGAAGGGGTGTGTGCAAGTGTGTTTGGCACACGTCTACATGTCCCCTGAAATGCAGCACTGAAGGGCTGTGTGTGTGGCCCCAGCACTGAAGGTGTGTGTCTGTGTCTGTTTGTGTGACCTCAGCACCAAAGGGATGTGTGTCTGTGACCCCAGCAATGAAGGGGTGTGTCTCTATGGCCCCATCAATAAAAGCTATGGTTGTGTGATGGTTTGTGTGTCCCTGCACTAATGGGGTGGGTGTTTGTGTCCTCAACACTGCAGCACTGAAGGGGTGTGTGCACGTGTGTTTGGCACAAGTGTACATGTCTCATGAAATGCAGCGCTGAAGGGCTGTGTGTGTGGCCCCAGCACTGAAGGTGTGTGTCTGTCTCTGTTTGTGTGACCTCAGCACCAAAGGGATGTGTGTCTGTGATCCCAGAAATGAAGGGGTGTCTCTGTGACCCCATCAATAAAGGTGTGGATGTGTGATGGTTTGCGTGTCCCTGCACTAATGGGGTGTGTGCTTGTTTCCTCAACACTGCACCACAGAAGGGGTGTGTGAACGTGTGTTTGGCACACGTGTACATGTCCCATGAAATGCAGCACTGAAGGGCTGTGTGTGTGGCCCCAACACTGAAGGTGTGTGTCTGTGTCTGTTTGTGTGACCTCAGCACCAAAGAATGTGTGTCTGTGACCCCAGCAATGAAGGGGTGTGTCTCTATGGCCCCATCAATAAAAGGGATGGTTGTGTGATGGTTTGTGTGTCCCTGCACTAATGGGGTGGGTGTTTGTGTCCTCAACACTGCAGCACTGAAGGGGTGTGTGCACGTGTGTTTGGCACAAGTGTACATGTCTCATGAAATGCAGCGCTGAAGGGCTGTGTGTGTGGCCCCAGCACTGAAGGTGTGTGTCTGTGTCTGTTTGTGTGACCTCAGCACCAAAGGGATGTGTGTCTGTGACCCCAGCAATAAAGATGTGTGTCTCTATGGTCCCATCAATTACGGGGAGGCTGTGTGATGGTTTGCGTGTCCCTGCACTAATGGGGTGTGTGCTTGTTTCCTCATCACTGCAACACTGAAGGGGTGTGTGCACGTGTGCTTGGCACACGTCTACATGTCCCCTGAAATGCAGCACTGAAGGGCTGTTTGTGTGGCTCCAGCACTGAAGGTGTGTGTCTGTGTCTGTTTGTGTGACCTCAGCACCAAAGGGATGTGTGTCTGCGACCCCAGCAATGAAGGGGTGTGTCTCTATGGCCCCATCAATAAAAGGGATGGTTGTGTGATGGTTTGTGTGTCCCTGCACTAATGGGGTGGGTGTTTGTGTCCTCAACACTGCAGCACTGAAGGGGTGTGTGCACGTGTGTTTGGCACAAGTGTACATGTCTCATGAAATGCAGCGCTGAAGGGCTGTGTGTGTGGCCCCAGCACTGAAGGTGTGTGTCTGTGTCTGTTTGTGTGACCTCAGCACCAAAGGGATGTGTGTCTGTGATCCCAGAAATGAAGGGGTGTCTCTGTGACCCCATCAATAAAGGGGTGGATGTGTGATGGTTTGCGTGTCCCTGCACTAATGGGGTGTGTGCTTGTTTCCTCAACACTGCAGCACAGAAGGGGTGTGTGAACGTGTGTTTGGCACACGTGTACATGTCCCATGAAATGCAGCACTGAAGGGCTGTGTGTGTGGCCCCAGCACTGAAGGTGTGTGTCTGTGTCTGTTTGTGTGACCTCAGCACCAAAGGGATGTGTGTCTGTGACCCCAGCAATGAAGGGGTGTGTCTCTATGGCCCCATCAATAAAAGGGATGGTTGTGTGATGGTTTGTGTGTCCCTGCACTAATGGGGTGGGTGATTGTGTCCTCAACACTGCAGCACTGAAGGGGTGTGTGCACGTGTGTTTGTCACAAGTGTACATGTCTCATGAAATGCAGCGCTGAAGGGCTGTGTGTGTGGCCCCAGCACTGAAGGTGTGTGTCTGTGTCTGTTTGTGTGACCTCAGCACCAAAGGGATGTGTGTCTGTGACCCCAGCAATAAAGATGTGTGTCTCTATGGCCCCATCAATTACGGGGAGGCTGTGTGATGGTTTGCGTGTCCCTGCACTAATGGGGTGTGTGCTTGTTTCCTCATCACTGCAACACTGAAGGGGTGTGTGCAAGTGTGCTTGGCACACGTCTACATGTCCCCTGAAATGCAGCACTGAAGGGCTGTTTGTGTGGCTCCAGCACTGAAGGTGTGTGTCTGTGTCTGTTTGTGTGACCTCAGCACCAAAGGGATGTGTGTCTGTGACCCCAGCAATGAAGGGGTGTGTCTCTATGGCCCCATCAATAAAAGGGATGGTTGTGTGATGGTTTGTGTGTCCCTGCACTAATGGGGTGGGTGTTTGTGTCCTCAACACTGCAGCACTTAAGGGGTGTGTGCACGTGTGTTTGGCACAAGTGTACATGTCTCATGAAATGCAGCGCTGAAGGGCTGTGTGTGTGGCCCCAGCACTGAAGGTGTGTGTCTGTGTCTGTTTGTGTGACCTCAGCACCAAAGGTATGTGTGTCTGTGACCCCAGCAATAACGATGTGTGTCTCTATGGCCCCATCAAATACGGGGAGGCTGTGTGATGGTTTGCGTGTCCCTGCACTAATGGGGTGTGTGCTTGTTTCCTCATCACTGCAACACTGAAGGGGTGTGTGCAAGTGTGTTTGGCACACGTCTACATGTCCCCTGAAATGCAGCACTGAAGGGCTGTGTGTGTGGCCCCAGCACTGAAGGTGTGTGTCTGTGTCTGTTTGTGTGACCTCAGCACCAAAGGGATGTGTGTCTGTGACCCCAGCAATGAAGGGGTGTGTCTCTATGGCCCCATCAATAAAAGGGATGGTTGTGTGATGGTTTGTGTGTCCCTGCACTAATGGGGTGGGTGTTTGTGTCCTCAACACTGCAGCACTGAAGGGGTGTGTGCACGTGTGTTTGGCACAAGTGTACATGTCTCATGAAATGCAGCGCTGAAGGGCTGTGTGTGTGGCCCCAGCACTGAAGGTGTGTGTCTGTCTCTGTTTGTGTGACCTCAGCACCAAAGGGATGTGTGTCTGTGATCCCAGAAATGAAGGGGTGTTTCTGTGACCCCATCAATAAAGGGGTGGATGTGTGATGGTTTGCGTGTCCCTGCACTAATGGGGTGTGTGCTTGTTTCCTCAACACTGCACCACAGAAGGGGTGTGTGAACGTGTGTTTAGCACACGTGTACATGTCCCATGAAATGCAGCACTGAAGGGCTGTGTGTGTGGCCCCAGCACTGAAGGTGTGTGTCTGTGTCTGTTTGTGTGACCTCAGCACCAAAGGGATGTGTGTCTGTGACCCCAGCAATGAAGGGGTGTGTCTCTATGGCCCCATCAATAAAAGGGATGGTTGTGTGATGGTTTGTGTGTCCCTGCACTAATGGGGTGGGTGTTTGTGTCCTCAACACTGCAGCACTGAAGGGGTGTGTGCACGTGTGTTTGGCACAAGTGTACATGCCTCATGAAATGCAGCGCTGAAGGGCTGTGTGTGTGGCCCCAGCACTGAAGGTGTGTGTCTGTGTCTGTTTGTGTGACCTCAGCACCAAAGGGATGTGTGTCTGTGACCCCAGCAATAAAGATGTGTGTCTCTATGGCCCCATCAATTACGGGGAGGCTGTGTGATGGTTTGCGTGTCCCTGCACTAATGGGGTGTGTGCTTGTTTCCTCATCACTGCAACACTGAAGGGGTGTGTGCACGTGTGCTTGGCACACGTCTACATGTCCCCTGAAATGCAGCACTGAAGGGCTGTTTGTGTGGCTCCAGCACTGAAGGTGTGTGTCTGTGTCTGTTTGTGTGACCTCAGCACCAAAGGGATGTGTGTCTGTGACCCCAGCAATGAAGGGGTGTGTCTCTATGGCCCCATCAATAAAAGGGATGGTTGTGTGATAGTTTGTGTGTCCCTGCACTAATGGGGTGGGTGTTTGTGTCCTCAACACTGCAGCACTGAAGGGGTGTGTGCACGTGTGTTTGGCAAAAGTGTACATGTCTCATGAAATGCAGCGCTGAAGGGCTGTGTGTGTGGCCCCAGCACTGAAGGTGTGTGTCTGTGTCTGTGTGACCTCAGCACCAAAGGGATGTGTGTCTGTGATCCCAGAAATGAAGGGGTGTCTCTGTGACCCCATCAATAAAGGGGTGGATGTGTGATGGTTTGCGTGTCCCTGCACTAATGGGGTGTGTGCTTGTTTCCTCATCACTGCAACACTGAAGGGGTGTGTGCAAGTGTGTTTGGCACACATCTACATGTCCCCTGAAATGCAGCACTGAAGGGCTGTGTGTGTGGCCCCAGCACTGAAGGTGTGTGTCTGTGTCTGTTTGTGTGACCTCAGCACCAAAGGGATGTGTGTCTGTGACCCCAGCAATGAAGGGGTGTGTCTCTATGGCCCCATCAATAAAAGGGATGGTTGTGTGATGGTTTGTGTGTCCCTGCACTAATGGGGTGGGTGTTTGTGTCCTCAACACTGCAACACTGAAGGGGTGTGTGCACGTGTGTTTGGCACAAGTGTACATGTCTCATGAAATGCAGTGCTGAAGGGCTGTGTGTGTGGCCCCAGCACTGAAGGTGTGTGTCTGTCTCTGTTTGTGTGACCTCAGCACCAAAGGGATGTGTGTCTGTGATCCCAGAAATGAAGGGGTGTCTCTGTGGCCCCATCAATAAAGGGGTGGATGTGTGATGGTTTGTGTGTCCCTGCACTAATGGGGTGTGTGCTTGTTTCCTCAACACTGCACCACAGAAGGGGTGTGTGAACGTGTGTTTGGCACACGTGTACATGTCCCATGAAATGCAGCACTGAAGGGCTGTGTGTGTGGCCCCAGCACTGAAGGTGTGTGTCTGTGTCTGTTTGTGTGACCTCAGCACCAAAGGGATGTGTGTCTGTGACCCCAGCAATGAAGGGGTGTGTCTCTATGGCCCCATCAATAAAAGGGATGGTTGTGTGATGGTTTGTGTGTCCCTGCACTAATGGGGTGGGTGTTTGTGTCCTCAACACTGAAGCACTGAAGGGGTGTGTGAACGTGTGTTTGGCACACGTGTACATGTCCCATGAAATGCAGCACTGAAGGGCTGTGTGTGTGGCCCCAGCACTGAAGGTGTGTGTCTGTGTCTGTTTGTGTGACCTCAGCACCAAAGGGATGTGTGTCTGTGATCCCAGAAATGAAGGGGTGTCTCTGTGGCCCCATCAATAAAGGGGTGGATGTGTGATGGTTTGCGTGTCCCTGCACTAATGGGGTGTGTGCTTGTTTCCTCAACACTGCACCACAGAAGGGGTGTGTGAACGTGTGTTTGGCACACGTGTACATGTCCCATGAAATGCAGCACTGAAGGGCTGTGTGTGTGGCCCCAGCACTGAAGGTGTGTGTCTGTGTCTGTTTGTGTGACCTCAGCACCAAAGGGATGTGTGTCTGTGACCCCAGCAATGAAGGGGTGTGTCTCTATGGCCCCATCAATAAAAGGGATGGTTGTGTGATGGTTTGTGTGTCCCTGCACTAATGGGGTGGGTGTTTGTGTCCTCAACACTGAAGCACTGAAGGGGTGTGTGCACGTGTGTTTGGCACAAGTGTACATGTCTCATGAAATGCAGTGCTGAAGGGCTGTGTGTGTGGCCCCAGCACTGAAGGTGTGTGTGTCTCTGTTTGTGTGACCTCAGCACCAAAGGGATGTGTGTCTGTGATCCCAGAAATGAAGGGGTGTCTCTGTGGCCCCATCAATAAAGGGGTGGATGTGTGATGGTTTGCGTGTCCCTGCACTAATGGGGTGTGTGCTTGTTTCCTCAACACTGCACCACAGCAGGGGTGTGTGAACGTGTGTTTGGCACACGTGTACATGTCCCATGAAATGCAGCACTGAAGGGCTGTGTGTGTGGCCCCAGCACTGAAGGTGTGTGTCTGTGTCTGTTTGTGTGACCTCAGCACCAAAGGGATGTGTGTCTGTGACCCCAGCAATGAAGGGGTGTGTCTCTATGGCCCCATCAATAAAAGGGATGGTTGTGTGATGGTCTGTGTGTCCCTGCACTAATGGGGTGGGTGTTTGTGTCCTCAACACTGCAGCACTGAAGGGGTGTGTGCACGTGTGTTTGGCACAAGTGTACATGTCTCATGAAATGCAGCGCTGAAGGGCTGTGTGTGTGGCCCCAGCACTGAAGGTGTGTGTCTGTGTCTGTTTGTGTGACTTCAGCACCAAAGGGATGTGTGTCTGTGACCCCAGCAATAAAGATGTGTGTCTCTATGGCCCCATCAATTACGGGGAGGCTGTGTGATGGTTTGCGTGTCCCTGCACTAATGGGGTGTGTGCTTGTTTCCTCATCACTGCAACACTGAAGGGGTGTGTGCACGTGTGCTTGGCACACGTCTACATGTCCCCTGAAATGCAGCACTGAAGGGCTGTTTGTTTGGCTCCAGCACTGAAGGTGTGTGTCTGTGTCTGTTTGTGTGACCTCAGCACCAAAGGGATGTGTGTCTGTGACCCCAGCAATGAAGGGGTGTGTCTCTATGGCCCCATCAATAAAAGGGATGGTTGTGTGATGGTTTGTGTGTCCCTGCACTAATGGGGTGGGTGTTTGTGTCCTCAACACTGCAGCACTGAAGGGGTGTGTGCACGTGTGTTTGGCACAAGTGTACATGTCTCATGAAATGCAGCGCTGAAGGGCTGTGTGTGTGGCCCCAGCACTGAAGGTGTGTGTCTGTGTCTGTTTGTGTGACCTCAGCACCAAAGGGATGTGTGTCTGTGACCCCAGCAATAAAGATGTGTGTCTCTATGGCCCCATCAATTACGGGGAGGCTGTGTGATGGTTTGCGTGTCCCTGCACTAATGGGGTGTGTGCTTGTTTCCTCATCACTGCAACACTGAAGGGGTGTGTGCAAGTGTGTTTGGCACACGTCTACATGTCCCCTGAAATGCAGCACTGAAGGGCTGTGTGTGTGGCCCCAGCACTGAAGGTGTGTGTCTGTGTCTGTTTGTGTGACCTCAGCACCAAACGGATGTGTGTCTGTGACCCCAGCAATGAAGGGGTGTGTCTCTATGGCCCCATCAATAAAAGGGATGGTTGTGTGATGGTTTGTGTGTCCCTGCACTAATGGGGTGGGTGTTTGTGTCCTCAACACTGCAGCACTGAAGGGGTGTGTGCACGTGTGTTTGGCACAAGTGTACATGTCTCATGAAATGCAGCGCTGAAGGGCTGTGTTTGTGGCCCCAGCACTGAAGGTGTGTGTCTGTCTCTGTTTGTGTGACCTCAGCACCAAAGGGATGTGTGTCTGTGATTCCAGAAATGAAGGGGTGTCTCTGTGACCCCATCAATAAAGGGGTGGATGTGTGATGGTTTGCGTGTCCCTGCACTAATGGGGTGTGTGCTTGTTTCCTCAACACTGCACCACAGAAGGGGTGTGTGAACGTGTGTTTGGCACACGTGTACATGTCCCATGAAATGCAGCACTGAAGGGCTGTGTGTGTGGCCCCAGCACTGAAGGTGTGTGTCTGTGTCTGTTTGTGTGACCTCAGCACCAAAGGGATGTGTGTCTGTGACCCCAGCAATGAAGGGGTGTGTCTCTATGGCCCCATCAATAAAAGGGATGGTTGTGTGATGGTTTGTGTGTCCCTGCACTAATGGGGTGGGTGTTTGTGTCCTCAACACTGCAGCACTGAAGGGGTGTGTGCACGTGTGTTTGGCACAAGTGTACATGTCTCATGAAATGCAGCGCTGAAGGGCTGTGTTTGTGGCCCCAGCACTGAAGGTGTGTGTCTGTCTCTGTTTGTGTGACCTCAGCACCAAAGGGATGTGTGTCTGTGATTCCAGAAATGAAGGGGTGTCTCTGTGACCCCATCAATAAAGGGGTGGATGTGTGATGGTTTGCGTGTCCCTGCACTAATGGGGTGTGTGCTTGTTTCCTCAACACTGCACCACAGAAGGGGTGTGTGAACGTGTGTTTGGCACACGTGTACATGTCCCATGAAATGCAGCACTGAAGGGCTGTGTGTGTGGCCCCAGCACTGAAGGTGTGTGTCTGTGTCTGTTTGTGTGACCTCAGCACCAAAGGGATGTGTGTCTGTGACCCCAGCAATGAAGGGGTGTGTCTCTATGGCCCCATCAATAAAAGGGATGGTTGTGTGATGGTTTGTGTGTCCCTGCACTAATGGGGTGGGTGTTTGTGTCCTCAACACTGCAGCACTGAAGGGGTGTGTGCACGTGTGTTTGGCACAAGTGTACATGTCTCATGACATGCAGCGCTGAAGGGCTGAGTGTGTGGCCCCAGCACTGAAGGTGTGTGTCTGTGTCTGTTTGTGTGACCTCAGCACCAAAGGGATGTGTGTCTGTGACCCCAGCAATAAAGATGTGTGTCTCTATGGCCCCATCAATTACGGGGAGGCTGTGTGATGGTTTGCGTGTCCCTGCACTAATGGGGTGTGTGCTTGTTTCCTCATCACTGCAACACTGAAGGGGTGTGTGCACGTGTGCTTGGCACACGTCTACATGTCCCCTGAAATGCAGCACTGAAGGGCTGTTTGTGTGGCTCCAGCACTGAAGGTGTGTGTCTGTGTCTGTTTGTGTGACCTCAGCACCAAAGGGATGTGTGTCTGTGACCCCAGCAATGAAGGGGTGTGTCTCTATGGCCCTATCTATAAAAGGGATGGTTGTGTGATGGTTTGTGTGTCCCTGCACTAATGGGGTGAGTGTTTGTGTCCTCAACACTGCAGCACTGAAGGGGTGTGTGCACGTGTGTTTGGCAGAAGTGTACATGTCTCATGAAATGCAGCGCTGAAGGGCTGTGTGTGTGGCCCCAGCACTGAAGGTGTGTGTCTGTGTCTGTTTGTGTGACCTCAGCACCAAAGGGATGTGTGTCTGTGACCCCAGCAATAAAGATGTGTGTCTCTATGGCCCCATCAATTACGGGGAGGCTGTGTGATGGTTTGCGTGTCCCTGCACTAATGGGGTGTGTGCTTGTTTCGTCATCACTGCAACAATGAAGGGGTGTGTGCACGTGTGTTTGGCACACGTCTACATGTCCCCTGAAATGCAGCACTGAAGGGCTGTTTGTGTGGCTCCAGCACTGAAGGTGTGTGTCTGTGTCTGTTTGTGTGACCTCAGCACCAAAGGGATGTGTGTCTGTGACCCCAGCAATGAAGGGGTGTGTCTCTATGGCCCCATCAATAAAAGGGATGGTTGTGTGATGGTTTGTGTGTCCCCGCACTAATGGGGTGGGTGTTTGTGTCCTCAACACTGCAGCACTGAAGGGGTGTCTGCACGTGTGTTTGGCACAAGTGTACATGTCTCATGAAATGCAGCGCTGAAGGGCTGTGTGTGTGGCCCCAGCACTGAAGGTGTGTGTCTGTGTCTGTTTGTGTGACCTCAGCACCAAAGGGATGTGTGTCTGTGACCCCAGCAATAAAGATGTGTGTCTCTATGGCCCCATCAATTACGGGGAGGCTGTGTGATGGTTTGCGTGTCCCTGCACTAATGGGGTGTGTGCTTGTCTCCTCATCACTGCAACACTGAAGGGGTGTGTGCAAGTGTGTTTGGCACACGTCTACATGTCCCCTGAAATGCAGCACTGAAGGGCTGTGTGTGTGGCCCCAGCACTGAAGGTGTGTGTCTGTGTCTGTTTGTGTGACCTCAGCACCAAAGGGATGTGTGTCTGTGACCCCAGCAATGAAGGGGTGTGTCTCTATGGCCCCATCAATAAAAGGGATGGTTGTGTGATGGTTTGTGTGTCCCTGCACTAATGAGGTGGGTGTTTGTGTCCTCAACACTGCAGCACTGAAGGGGTGTGTGCACGTGTGTTTGGCACAAGTGTACATGTCTCATGAAATGCAGCGCTGAAGGGCTGTGTGTGTGGCCCCAGCACTGAAAGTGTGTGTCTGTGTCTGTTTGTGTGACCTCAGCACCAAAGGGATGTGTGTCTGTGATCCCAGAAATGAAGGGGTGTCTCTGTGACCCCATCAATAAAGGGGTGGATGTGTGATGGTTTGCGTGTCCCTGCACTAATGGGGTGTGTGCTTGTTTCCTCAACACTGCAGCACAGAAGGGGTGTGTGAACGTGTGTTTGGCACACGTGTACATGTCCCATGAAATGCAGCACTGAAGGGCTGTGTGTGTGGCCCCAGCACTGAAGGTGTGTGTCTGTGTCTGTTTGTGTGACCTCAGCACCAAAGGGATGTGTGTCTGTGACCCCAGCAATGAAGGGGTGTGTCTCTATGGCCCCATCAATAAAAGGGATGGTTGTGTGATGGTTTGTGTGTCCCTGCACTAATGGGGTGGGTGTTTGTGTCCTCAACACTGCAGCACTGAAGGGGTGTGTGCACGTGTGTTTGGCACAAGTGTACATGTCTCATGAAATGCAGCGCTGAAGGGCTGTGTGTGTGGCCCCAGCACTGAAGGTGTGTGTCTGTGTCTGTTTGTGTGACCTCAGCACCAAAGGGATGTGTGTCTGTGACCCCAGCAATAAAGATGTGTGTCTCTATGGCCCCATCAATTACGGGGAGGCTGTGTGATGGTTTGCGTGTCCCTGCACTAATGGGGTGTGTGCTTGTTTCCTCATCACTGCAACACTGAAGGGGTGTGTGCAAGTGTGTTTGGCACACGTCTACATGTCCCCTGAAATGCAGCACTGAAGGGCTGTGTGTGTGGCCCCAGCACTGAAGGTGTGTGTCTGTGTCTGTTTGTGTGACCTCAGCACCAAAGGGATGTGTGTCTGTGACCCCAGCAATGAAGGGGTGTGTCTCTATGGCCCCATCAATAAAAGCTATGGTTGTGTGATGGTTTGTGTGTCCCTGCACTAATGGGGTGGGTGTTTGTGTCCTCAACACTGCAGCACTGAAGGGGTGTGTGCACGTGTGTTTGGCACAAGTGTACATGTCTCATGAAATGCAGCGCTGAAGGGCTGTGTGTGTGGCCCCAGCACTGAAGGTGTGTGTCTGTCTCTGTTTGTGTGACCTCAGCACCAAAGGGATGTGTGTCTGTGATCCCAGAAATGAAGGGGTGTCTCTGTGACCCCATCAATAAAGGGGTGGATGTGTGATGGTTTGCGTGTCCCTGCACTAATGGGGTGTGTGCTTGTTTCCTCAACACTGCACCACAGAAGGGGTGTGTGAACGTGTGTTTGGCACACGTGTACATGTCCCATGAAATGCAGCACTGAAGGGCTGTGTGTGTGGCCCCAACACTGAAGGTGTGTGTCTGTGTCTGTTTGTGTGACCTCAGCACCAAAGAATGTGTGTCTGTGACCCCAGCAATGAAGGGGTGTGTCTCTATGGCCCCATCAATAAAAGGGATGGTTGTGTGATGGTTTGTGTGTCCCTGCACTAATGGGGTGGGTGTTTGTGTCCTCAACACTGCAGCACTGAAGGGGTGTGTGCACGTGTGTTTGGCACAAGTGTACATGTCTCATGAAATGCAGCGCTGAAGGGCTGTGTGTGTGGCCCCAGCACTGAAGGTGTGTGTCTGTGTCTGTTTGTGTGACCTCAGCACCAAAGGGATGTGTGTCTGTGACCCCAGCAATAAAGATGTGTGTCTCTATGGTCCCATCAATTACGGGGAGGCTGTGTGATGGTTTGCGTGTCCCTGCACTAATGGGGTGTGTGCTTGTTTCCTCATCACTGCAACACTGAAGGGGTGTGTGCACGTGTGCTTGGCACACGTCTACATGTCCCCTGAAATGCAGCACTGAAGGGCTGTTTGTGTGGCTCCAGCACTGAAGGTGTGTGTCTGTGTCTGTTTGTGTGACCTCAGCACCAAAGGGATGTGTGTCTGCGACCCCAGCAATGAAGGGGTGTGTCTCTATGGCCCCATCAATAAAAGGGATGGTTGTGTGATGGTTTGTGTGTCCCTGCACTAATGGGGTGGGTGTTTGTGTCCTCAACACTGCAGCACTGAAGGGGTGTGTGCACGTGTGTTTGGCACAAGTGTACATGTCTCATGAAATGCAGCGCTGAAGGGCTGTGTGTGTGGCCCCAGCACTGAAGGTGTGTGTCTGTGTCTGTTTGTGTGACCTCAGCACCAAAGGGATGTGTGTCTGTGATCCCAGAAATGAAAGGGTGTCTCTGTGACCCCATCAATAAAGGGGTGGATGTGTGATGGTTTGCGTGTCCCTGCACTAATGGGGTGTGTGCTTGTTTCCTCAACACTGCAGCACAGAAGGGGTGTGTGAACGTGTGTTTGGCACACGTGTACATGTCCCATGAAATGCAGCACTGAAGGGCTGTGTGTGTGGCCCCAGCACTGAAGGTGTGTGTCTGTGTCTGTTTGTGTGACCTCAGCACCAAAGGGATGTGTGTCTGTGACCCCAGCAATGAAGGGGTGTGTCTCTATGGCCCCATCAATAAAAGGGATGGTTGTGTGATGGTTTGTGTGTCCCTGCACTAATGGGGTGGGTGATTGTGTCCTCAACACTGCAGCACTGAAGGGGTGTGTGCACGTGTGTTTGTCACAAGTGTACATGTCTCATGAAATGCAGCGCTGAAGGGCTGTGTGTGTGGCCCCAGCACTGAAGGTGTGTGTCTGTGTCTGTTTGTGTGACCTCAGCACCAAAGGGATGTGTGTCTGTGACCCCAGCAATAAAGATGTGTGTCTCTATGGCCCCATCAATTACGGGGAGGCTGTGTGATGGTTTGCGTGTCCCTGCACTAATGGGGTGTGTGCTTGTTTCCTCATCACTGCAACACTGAAGGGGTGTGTGCAAGTGTGCTTGGCACACGTCTACATGTCCCCTGAAATGCAGCACTGAAGGGCTGTTTGTGTGGCTCCAGCACTGAAGGTGTGTGTCTGTGTCTGTTTGTGTGACCTCAGCACCAAAGGGATGTGTGTCTGTGACCCCAGCAATGAAGGGGTGTGTCTCTATGGCCCCATCAATAAAAGGGATGGTTGTGTGATGGTTTGTGTGTCCCTGCACTAATGGGGTGGGTGTTTGTGTCCTCAACACTGCAGCACTTAAGGGGTGTGTGCACGTGTGTTTGGCACAAGTGTACATGTCTCATGAAATGCAGCGCTGAAGGGCTGTGTGTGTGGCCCCAGCACTGAAGGTGTGTGTCTGTGTCTGTTTGTGTGACCTCAGCACCAAAGGTATGTGTGTCTGTGACCCCAGCAATAACGATGTGTGTCTCTATGGCCCCATCAAATACGGGGAGGCTGTGTGATGGTTTGCGTGTCCCTGCACTAATGGGGTGTGTGCTTGTTTCCTCATCACTGCAACACTGAAGGGGTGTGTGCAAGTGTGTTTGGCACACGTCTACATGTCCCCTGAAATGCAGCACTGAAGGGCTGTGTGTGTGGCCCCAGCACTGAAGGTGTGTGTCTGTGTCTGTTTGTGTGACCTCAGCACCAAAGGGATGTGTGTCTGTGACCCCAGCAATGAAGGGGTGTGTCTCTATGGCCCCATCAATAAAAGGGATGGTTGTGTGATGGTTTGTGTGTCCCTGCACTAATGGGGTGGGTGTTTGTGTCCTCAACACTGCAGCACTGAAGGGGTGTGTGCACGTGTGTTTGGCACAAGTGTACATGTCTCATGAAATGCAGCGCTGAAGGGCTGTGTGTGTGGCCCCAGCACTGAAGGTGTGTGTCTGTCTCTGTTTGTGTGACCTCAGCACCAAAGGGATGTGTGTCTGTGATCCCAGAAATGAAGGGGTGTTTCTGTGACCCCATCAATAAAGGGGTGGATGTGTGATGGTTTGCGTGTCCCTGCACTAATGGGGTGTGTGCTTGTTTCCTCAACACTGCACCACAGAAGGGGTGTGTGAACGTGTGTTTAGCACACGTGTACATGTCCCATGAAATGCAGCACTGAAGGGCTGTGTGTGTGGCCCCAGCACTGAAGGTGTGTGTCTGTGTCTGTTTGTGTGACCTCAGCACCAAAGGGATGTGTGTCTGTGACCCCAGCAATGAAGGGGTGTGTCTCTATGGCCCCAACAATAAAAGGGATGGTTGTGTGATGGTTTGTGTGTCCCTGCACTAATGGGGTGGGTGTTTGTGTCCTCAACACTGCAGCACTGAAGGGGTGTGTGCACGTGTGTTTGGCACAAGTGTACATGTCTCATGAAATGCAGCGCTGAAGGGCTGTGTGTGTGGCCCCAGCACTGAAGGTGTGTGTCTGTGTCTGTTTGTGTGACCTCAGCACCAAAGGGATGTGTGTCTGTGACCCCAGCAATAAAGATGTGTGTCTCTATGGCCCCATCAATTACGGGGAGGCTGTGTGATGGTTTGTGTGTCCCTGCACTAATGGGGTGTGTGCTTGTTTCCTCATCACTGCAACACTGAAGGGGTGTGTGCACGTGTGCTTGGCACATGTCTACATGTCCCCTGAAATGCAGCACTGAAGGGCTGCTTGTGTGGCTCCAGCACTGAAGGTGTGTGTCTGTGTCTGTTTGTGTGACCTCAGCACCAAAAGGATGTGTGTCTGTGACCCCAGCAATGAAGGGGTGTGTCTCTATGGCCCCATCAATAAAAGGGATGGTTGTGTGATGGTTTGTGTGTCCCTGCACTAATGGGGTGGGTGTTTGTGTCCTCAACACTGCAGCACTGAAGGGGTGTGTGCACGTGTGTTTGGCACAAGTGTACATGTCTCATGAAATGCAGCGCTGAAGGGCTGTGTGTGTGGCCCCAGCACTGAAGGTGTGTGTCTGTGTCTGTTTGTGTGACCTCAGCACCAAAGGGATGTGTGTCTGTGATCCCAGAAATGAAGGGGTGTCTCTGTGACCCCATCAATAAAGGGGTGGATGTGTGATGGTTTGCGTGTCCCTGCACTAATGGGGTGTGTGCTTGTTTCCTCATCACTGCAACACTGAAGGGGTGTGTGCAAGTGTGTTTGGCACACGTGTACATGTCCCATGAAATGCAGCACTGAAGGGCTGTGTGTGTGGCCCCAGCACTGAAGGTGTGTGTCTGTGTCTGTTTGTGTGACCTCAGCACCAAAGGGATGTGTGTCTGTGACCCCAGCAATGAAGGGGTGTGTCTCTATGGCCCCATCAATAAAAGGGATGGTTGTGTGATGGTTTGTGTGTCCCTGCACTAATGGGGTGGGTGTTTGTGTCCTCAACACTGCAGCACTGAAGGGGTGTGTGCACGTGTGTTTGGCACAAGTGTACATGTCTCATGAAATGCAGTGCTGAAGGGCTGTGTGTGTGGCCCCAGCACTGAAGGTGTGTGTCTGTCTCTGTTTGTGTGACCTCAGCACCAAAGGGATGTGTGTCTGTGATCCCAGAAATGAAGGGGTGTCTCTGTGGTCCCATCAATAAAGGGGTGGATGTGTGATGGTTTGCGTGTCCCTGCACTAATGGGGTGTGTGCTTGTTTCCTCAACACTGCACCACAGAAGGGGTGTGTGAACGTGTGTTTGGCACACGTGTACATGTCCCATGAAATGCAGCACTGAAGGGCTGTGTGTGTGGCCCCAGCACTGAAGGTGTGTGTCTGTGTCTGTTTGTGTGACCTCAGCACCAAAGGGATGTGTGTCTGTGACCCCAGCAATGAAGGGGTGTGTCTCTATGGCCCCATCAATAAAAGGGATGGTTGTGTGATGGTCTGTGTGTCCCTGCACTAATGGGGTGGGTGTTTGTGTCCTCAACACTGCAGCACTGAAGGGGTGTGTGCACGTGTGTTTGGCACAAGTGTACATGTCTCATGAAATGCAGCGCTGAAGGGCTGTGTGTGTGGCCCCAGCACTGAAGGTGTGTGTCTGTGTCTGTTTGTGTGACCTCAGCACCAAAGGGATGTGTGTCTGTGATCCCAGAAATGAAGGGGTGTCTGTGTGACCCCATCAATAAAGGGGTGGATGTGTGATGGTTTGCGTGTCCCTGCACTAATGGGGTGTGTGCTTGTTTCCTCATCACTGCAACACTGAAGGGGTGTGTGCAAGTGTGTTTGGCACACGTGTACATGTCCCCTGAAATGCAGCACTGAAGGGCTGTGTGTGTGGCCCCAGCACTGAAGGTGTGTGTCTGTGTCTGTTTGTGTGACCTCAGCACCAAAGGGATGTGTGTCTGTGACCCCAGCAATGAATGGGTGTGTCTCTATGGCCCCATCAATAAAAGGGATGGTTGTGTGATGGTTTGTGTGTCCCTGCACTAATGGGGTGGGTGTTTGTGTCCTCAACACTGAAGCACTGAAGGGGTGTGTGAACGTGTGTTTGGCACACGTGTACATGTCCCATGAAATGCAGCACTGAAGGGCTGTGTGTGTGGCCCCAGCACTGAAGGTGTGTGTCTGTGTCTGTTTGTGTGACCTCAGCACCAAAGGGATGTGTGTCTGTGACCCCAGCAATGAAGGGGTGTGTCTCTATGGCCCCATCAATAAAAGGGATGGTTGTGTGATGGTCTGTGTGTCCCTGCACTAATGGGGTGGGTGTTTGTGTCCTCAACACTGCAGCACTGAAGGGGTGTGTGCACGTGTGTTTGGCACAAGTGTACATGTCTCATGAAATGCAGCGCTGAAGGGCTGTGTGTGTGGCCCCAGCACTGAAGGTGTGTGTCTGTGTCTGTTTGTGTGACTTCAGCACCAAAGGGATGTGTGTCTGTGACCCCAGCAATAAAGATGTGTGTCTCTATGGCCCCATCAATTACGGGGAGGCTGTGTGATGGTTTGCGTGTCCCTGCACTAATGGGGTGTGTGCTTGTTTCCTCATCACTGCAACACTGAAGGGGTGTGTGCACGTGTGCTTGGCACACGTCTACATGTCCCCTGAAATGCAGCACTGAAGGGCTGTTTGTGTGGCTCCAGCACTGAAGGTGTGTGTCTGTGTCTGTTTGTGTGACCTCAGCACCAAAGAGATGTGTGTCTGTGACCCCAGCAATGAAGGGGTGTGTCTCTATGGCCCCATCAATAAAAGGGATGGTTGTGTGATGGTTTGTGTGTCCCTGCACTAATGGGGTGGGTGTTTGTGTCCTCAACACTGCAGCACTGAAGGGGTGTGTGCACGTGTGTTTGGCACAAGTGTACATGTCTCATGAAATGCAGCGATGAAGGGCTGTGTGTGTGGCCCCAGCACTGAAGGTGTGTGTCTGTGTCTGTTTGTGTGACCTCAGCACCAAAGGGATGTGTGTCTGTGACCCCAGCAATAAAGATGTGTGTCTCTATGGCCCCATCAATTACGGGGAGGCTGTGTGATGGTTTGCGTGTCCCTGCACTAATGGGGTGTGTGCTTGTTTCCTCATCACTGCAACACTGAAGGGGTGTGTGCAAGTGTGTTTGGCACACGTCTACATGTCTCCTGAAATGCAGCACTGAAGGGCTGTGTGTGTGGCCCCAGCACTGAAGGTGTGTGTCTGTGTCTGTTTGTGTGACCTCAGCACCAAAGGGATGTGTGTCTGTGACCCCAGCAATGAAGGGGTGTGTCTCTATGGCCCCATCAATAAAAGGGATGGTTGTGTGATGGTTTGTGTGTCCCTGCACTAATGGGGTGGGTGTTTGTGTCCTCAACACTGCAGCACTGAAGGGGTGTGTGCACGTGTGTTTGGCACAAGTGTACATGTCTCATGAAATGCAGCGCTGAAGGGCTGTGTGTGTGGCCCCAGCACTGAAGGTGTGTGTCTGTGTCTGTTTGTGTGACCTCAGCACCAAAGGGATGTGTGTCTGTGACCCCAGCAATAAAGATGTGTGTCTCTATGGCCCCATCAATTACGGGGAGGCTGTGTGATGGTTTGCGTGTCCCTGCACTAATGGGGTGTGTGCTTGTTTCCTCATCACTGCAACACTGAAGGGGTGTGTGCACGTGTGCTTGGCACACGTCTACATGTCCCCTGAAATGCAGCACTGAAGGGCTGTTTGTGTGGCTCCAGCACTGAAGGTGTGTGTCTGTGTCTGTTTGTGTGACCTCAGCACCAAAGGGATGTGTGTCTGTGACCCCAGCAATGAAGGGGTGTGTCTCTATGGCCCCATCAATAAAAGGGATGGTTGTGTGATGGTTTGTGTGTCCCTGCACTAATGGGGTGGGTGTTTGTGTCCTCAACACTGCAGCACTGAAGGGGTGTGTGCACGTGTGTTTGGCACAAGTGTACATGTCTCATGAAATGCAGCGCTGAAGGGCTGTGTGTGTGGCCCCAGCACTGAAGGTGTGTGTCTGTGTCTGTTTGTGTGACCTCAGCACCAAAGGGATGTGTGTCTGTGATCCCAGAAATGAAGGGGTGTCTCTGTGACCCCATCAATAAAGGGGTGGATGTGTGATGGTTTGCGTGTCCCTGCACTAATGGGGTGTGTGCTTGTTTCCTCAACACTGCAGCACAGAAGGGGTGTGTGAACGTGTGTTTGGCACACGTGTACATGTCCCATGAAATGCAGCACTGAAGGGCTGTGTGTGTGGCCCCAGCACTGAAGGTGTGTGTCTGTGTCTGTTTGTGTGACCTCAGCACCAAAGGGATGTGTGTCTGTGACCCCAGCAATGAAGGGGTGTGTCTCTATGGCCCCATCAATAAAAGGGATGGTTGTGTGATGGTTTGTGTGTCCCTGCACTAATGGGGTGGGTGTTTGTGTCCTCAACACTGAAGGGGTGTGTGCACGTGTGTTTGGCACAAGTGTACATGTCTCATGAAATGCAGCGCTGAAGGGCTGTGTGTGTGGCCCCAGCACTGAAGGTGTGTGTCTGTGTCTGTTTGTGTGACCTCAGCACCAAAGGGATGTGTGTCTGTGACCCCAGCAATAAAGATGTGTGTCTCTATGGCCCCATCAATTACGGGGAGGCTGTGTGATGGTTTGCGTGTCCCTGCACTAATGGGGTGTGTGCTTGTTTCCTCATCACTGCAACAATGAAGGGGTGTGTGCACGTGTGTTTGGCACACGTCTACATGTCCCCTGAAATGCAGCACTGAAGGGCTGTTTGTGTGGCTCCAGCACTGAAGGTGTGTGTCTGTGTCTGTTTGTGTGACCTCAGCACCAAAGGGATGTGTGTCTGTGACCCCAGCAATGAAGGGGTGTGTCTCTATGGCCCCATCAATAAAAGGGATGGTTGTGTGATGGTTTGTGTGTCCCTGCACTAATGGGGTGGGTGTTTGTGTCCTCAACACTGCAGCACTGAAGGGGTGTCTGCACGTGTGTTTGGCACAAGTGTACATGTCTCATGAAATGCAGCGCTGAAGGGCTGTGTGTGTGGCCCCAGCACTGAAGGTGTGTGTCTGTGTCTGTTTGTGTGACCTCAGCACCAAAGGGATGTGTGTCTGTGACCCCAGCAATAAAGATGTGTGTCTCTATGGCCCCATCAATTACGGGGAGGCTGTGTGATGGTTTGCGTGTCCCTGCGCTAATGGGGTGTGTGCTTGTTTCCTCATCACTGCAACACTGAAGGGGTGTGTGCAAGTGTGTTTGGCACACGTCTACATGTCCCCTGAAATGCAGCACTGAAGGGCTGTGTGTGTGGCCCCAGCACTGAAGGTGTGTGTCTGTGTCTGTTTGTGTGACCTCAGCACCAAAGGGATGTGTGTCTGTGACCCCAGCAATGAAGGGGTGTGTCTCTATGGCCCCATCAATAAAAGGGATGGTTGTGTGATGGTTTGTGTGTCCCTGCACTAATGAGGTGGGTGTTTGTGTCCTCAACACTGCAGCACTGAAGGGGTGTGTGCACGTGTGTTTGGCACAAGTGTACATGTCTCATGAAATGCAGCGCTGAAGGGCTGTGTGTGTGGCCCCAGCACTGAAGGTGTGTGTCTGTGTCTGTTTGTGTGACCTCAGCACCAAAGGGATGTGTGTCTGTGATCCCAGAAATGAAGGAGTGTCTCTGTGACCCCATCAATAAAGGGGTGGATGTGTGATGGTTTGCTTGTCCCTGCACTAATGGGGTGTGTGCTTGTTTCCTCAACACTGCAGCACAGAAGGGGTGAGGGAACGTGTGTTTGGCACACGTGTACATGTCCCATGAAATGCAGCACTGAAGGGCTGTGTGTGTGGCCCCAGCACTGAAGGTGTGTGTCTGTGTCTGTTTGTGTGACCTCAGCACCAAAGGGATGTGTGTCTGTGACCCCAGCAATGAAGGGGTGTGTCTCTATGGCCCCATCAATAAAAGGGATGGTTGTGTGATGGTTTGTGTGTCCCTGCACTAATGGGGTGGGTGTTTGTGTCCTCAACACTGCAGCACTGAAGGGGTGTGTGCATGTGTGTTTGGCACAAGTGTACATGTCTCATGAAATGCAGCGCTGAAGGGCTGTGTGTGTGGCCCCAGCACTGAAGGTGTGTGTCTGTGTCTGTTTGTGTGACCTCAGCACCAAAGGGATGTGTGTCTGTGACCCCAACAATAAAGATGTGTGTCTCTATGGCCCCATCAATTACGGGGAGGCTGTGTGATGGTTTGCGTGTCCCTGCACTAATGGGGTGTGTGCTTGTTTCCTCATCACTGCAACACTGAAGGGGTGTGTGCAAGTGTGTTTGGCACACGTCTACATGTCCCCTGAAATGCAGCACTGAAGGGCTGTGTGTGTGGCCCCAGCACTGAAGGTGTGTGTCTGTGTCTGTTTGTGTGACCTCAGCACCAAAGGGATGTGTGTCTGTGACCCCAGCAATGAAGGGGTGTGTCTCTATGGCCCTAACAATAAAAGGGATGGTTGTGTGATGGTTTGTGTGTCCCTGCACTAATGGGGTGGGTGTTTGTGTCCTCAACACTGCAGCACTGAAGGGGTGTGTGCACGTGTGTTTGGCACAAGTGTACATGTCTCATGAAATGCAGCGCTGAAGGGCTGTGTGTGTGGCCCCAGCACTGAAGGTGTGTGTCTGTCTCTGTTTGTGTGACCTCAGCACCAAAGGGATGTGTGTCTGTGATCCCAGAAATGAAGGGGTGTTTCTGTGACCCCATCAATAAAGGGGTGGATGTGTGATGGTTTGCGTGTCCCTGCACTAATGGGGTGTGTGCTTGTTTCCTCAACACTGCACCACAGAAGGGGTGTGTGAATGTGTGTTTGGCACACGTGTACATGTCAAATGAAATGCAGCACTGAAGGGCTGTGTGTGTGGCCCCAGCACTGAAGGTGTGTGTCTGTGTCTGTTTGTGTGACCTCAGCACCAAAGGGATGTGTGTCTGTGACCCCAGCAATGAAGGGGTGTGTCGCTATGGCCCCATCAATAAAAGGGATGGTTGTGTGATGGTTTCTGTGTCCCTGCACTAATGGGGTGGGTGTTTGTGTCCTCAACACTGCAGCACTGAAGGGGTGTGTGCACGTGTGTTTGGCACAAGTGTACATGTCTCATGAAATGCAGTGCTGAAGGGCTGTGTGTGTGGCCCCAGCACTGAAGGTGTGTGTCTGTGTCTGTTTGTGTGACCTCAGCACCAAAGGGATGTGTGTCTGTGATCCCAGAAATGAAGGGGTGTCTCTGTGGCCCCATCAATAAAGGGGTGGATGTGTGATGGTTTGCGTGTCCCTGCACTAATGGGGTGTGTGCTTGTTTCCTCAACACTGCACCACAGAAGGGGTGTGTGAACGTGTGTTTGGCACACGTGTACATGTCCCATGAAATGCAGCACTGAAGGGCTGTGTGTGTGGCCCCAGCACTGAAGGTGTGTGTCTGTGTCTGTTTGTGTGACCTCAGCACCAAAGGGATGTGTGTCTGTGACCCCAGCAATGAAGGGGTGTGTCTCTATGGCCCCATCAATAAAAGGGATGGTTGTGTGATGGTCTGTGTGTCCCTGCACTAATGGGGTGGGTGTTTGTGTCCTCAACACTGCAGCACTGAAGGGGTGTGTGCACGTGTGTTTGGCACAAGTGTACATGTCTCATGAAATGCAGCGATGAAGGGCTGTGTGTGTGGCCCCAGCACTGAAGGTGTGTGTCTGTGTCTGTTTGTGTGACCTCAGCACCAAAGGGATGTGTGTCTGTGATCCCAGAAATGAAGGGGTGTCTCTGTGACCCCATCAATAAAGGGGTGGATGTGTGATGGTTTGCGTGTCCCTGCACTAATGGGGTGTGTGCTTGTTTCCTCATCACTGCAACACTGAAGGGGTGTGTGCAAGTGTGTTTGGCACACGTCTACATGTCCCCTGAAATGCAGCACTGAAGGGCTGTGTGTGTGGCCCCAGCACTGAAGGTGTGTGTCTGTGTCTGTTTGTGTGACCTCAGCACCAAAGGGATGTGTGTCTGTGACCCCAGCAATGAAGGGGTGTGTCTCTATGGCCCCATCAATAAAAGGGATGGTTGTGTGATGGTTTGTGTGTCCCTGCACTAATGGGGTGGGTGTTTGTGTCCTCAACACTGCAGCACTGAAGGGGTGTGTGCACGTGTGTTTGGCACAAGTGTACATGTCTCATGAAATGCAGTGCTGAAGGGCTGTGTATGTGGCCCCAGCACTGAAGGTATGTGTCTGTCTCTGTTTGTGTGACCTCAGCACCAAACGGATGTGTGTCTGTGATCCCAGAAATGAAGGGGTGTCTCTGTGGCCCCATCAATAAAGGGGTGGATGTGTGATGGTTTGCGTGTCCCTGCACTAATGGGGTGTGTGCTTGTTTCCTCAACACTGCACCACTGAAGGGGTGTGTGAACGTGTGTTTGGCACACGTGTACATGTCCCATGAAATGCAGCACTGAAGGGCTGTGTGTGTGGCCCCAGCACTGAAGGTGTGTGTCTCTGTCTGTTTGTGTGACCTCAGCACCAAAGGGATGTGTGTCTGTGACCCCAGCAATGAAGGGGTGTGTCTCTATGGCCCCATCAATAAAAGGGATGGTTGTGTGATGGTTTGTGTGTCCCTGCACTAATGGGGTGGGTGTTTGTGTCCTCAACACTGCAGCACTGAAGGGGTGTGTGCACGTGTGTTTGGCACAAGTGTACATGTCTCATGAAATGCAGCGCTGAAGGGCTGTGTGTGTGGCCCCAGCACTGAAGGTGTGTGTCTGTGTCTGTTTGTGTGACCTCAGCACCAAAGGGATGTGTGTCTGTGACCCCAGCAATAAAGATGTGTGTCTCTATGGCCCCATCAATTACGGGGAGGCTGTGTGATGGTTTGTGTGTCCCTGCACTAATGGGGTGTGTGCTTGTTTCCTCATCACTGCAACACTGAAGGGGTGTGTGCACGTGTGCTTGGCACATGTCTACATGTCCCCTGAAATGCAGCACTGAAGGGCTGTTTGTGTGGCTCCAGCACTGAAGGTGTGTGTCTGTGTCTGTTTGTGTGACCTCAGCACCAAAGGGATGTGTGTCTGTGACCCCAGCAATGAAGGGGTGTGTCTCTATGGCCCCATCAATAAAAGGGATGGTTGTGTGATGGTTTGTGTGTCCCTGCACTAATGGGGTGGGTGTTTGTGTCCTCAACACTGCAGCACTGAAGGGGTGTGTGCACGTGTGTTTGGCACAAGTGTACATGTCTCATGAAATGCAGCGCTGAAGGGCTGTGTGTGTGGCCCCAGCACTGAAGGTGTGTGTCTGTGTCTGTTTGTGTGACCTCAGCACCAAAGGGATGTGTGTCTGTGATCCCAGAAATGAAGGGGTGTCTCTGTGACCCCATCAATAAAGGGGTGGATGTGTGATGGTTTGCGTGTCCCTGCACTAATGGGGTGTGTGCTTGTGGGGTGTGTGCACGTGTGTTTGGCAGAAGTGTACATGTCTCATGAAATGCAGCGCTGAAGGGCTGTGTGTGTGGCCCCAGCACTGAAGGTGTGTGTCTGTGTCTGTTTGTGTGACCTCAGCACCAAAGGGATGTGTGTCTGTGACCCCAGCAATAAAGATGTGTGTCTCTATGGCCCCATCAATTACGGGGAGGCTGTGTGATGGTTTGCGTGTCCCTGCACTAATGGGGTGTGTGCTTGTTTCCTCATCACTGCAACACTGAAGGGGTGTGTGCACGTGTGCTTGGCACACGTCTACATGTCCCCTGAAATGCAGCACTGAAGGGCTGTTTGTGTGGCTCCAGCACTGAAGGTGTGTGTCTGTGTCTGTTTGTGTGACCTCAGCACCAAAGGGATGTGTGTCTGTGACCCCAGCAATGAAGGGGTGTGTCTCTATGGCCCCATCAATAAAAGGGATGGTTGTGGGATAGTTTGTGTGTCCCTGCACTAATGGGGTGGGTGTTTGTGTCCTCAACACTGCAGCACTGAAGGGGTGTGTGCACGTGTGTTTGGCACAAGTGTACATGTCTCATGAAATGCAGCGCTGAAGGGCTGTGTGTGTGGCCCCAGCACTGAAGGTGTGTGTCTGTGTCTGTTTGTGTGACCTCAGCACCAAAGGGATGTGTGTCTGTGATCCCAGAAATGAAGGGGTGTCTCTGTGACCCCATCAATAAAGGGGAGGATGTGTGATGGTTTGCGTGTCCCTGCACTAATGGGGTGTGTGCTTGTTTCCTCATCACTGCATCACTGAAGGGGTGTGTGCAAGTGTGTTTGGCACACGTCTACATGTCCCCTGAAATGCAGCACTGAAGGGCTGTGTGTGTGGCCCCAGCACTGAAGGTGTGTGTCTGTGTCTGATTGTGTGACCTCAGCACCAAAGGGATGTGTGTCTGTGACCCCAGCAATGAAGGGGTGTGTCTCTATGGCCCCATCAATAAAAGGGATGGTTGTGTGATGGTTTGTGTGTCCCTGCACTAATGGGGTGGGTGTTTGTGTCCTCAACACTGCAGCACTGAAGGGGTGTGTGCACGTGTGTTTGGCACAAGTGTACATGTCTCATGAAATGCAGTGCTGAAGGGCTGTGTGTGTGGCCCCAGCACTGAAGGTGTGTGTCTGTCTCTGTTTGTGTGACCTCAGCACCAAAGGGATGTGTGTCTGTGATCCCAGAAATGAAGGGGTGTCTCTGTGGCCCCATCAATAAAGGGGTGGATGTGTGATGGTTTGCGTGTCCCTGCACTAATGGGGTGTGTGCTTGTTTCCTCAACACTGCACCACAGAAGGGGTGTGTGAACGTGTGTTTGGCACACGTGTACATGTCCCATGAAATGCAGCACTGAAGGGCTGTGTGTGTGGCCCCAGCACTGAAGGTGTGTGTCTGTGTCTGTTTGTGTGACCTCAGCACCAAAGGGATGTGTGTCTGTGACCCCAGCAATGAAGGGGTGTGTCTCTATGGCCCCATCAATAAAAGGGATGGTTGTGTGATGGTTTGTGTGTCCCTGCACTAATGGGGTGGGCGTTTGTGTCCTCAACACTGCAGCACTGAAGGGGTGTGTGCACGTGTGTTTGGCACAAGTGTACATGTCTCATGAAATGCAGCGCTGAAGGGCTGTGTGTGTGGCCCCAGCACTGAAGGTGTGTGTCTGTCTCTGTTTGTGTGACCTCAGTACCAAAGGGATGTGTGTCTGTGATCCCAGAAATGAAGGGGTGTCTCTGTGACCCCATCAATAAAGGGGTGGATGTGTGATGGTTTGCGTGTCCCTGCACTAATGGGGTGTGTGCTTGTTTCCTCAACACTGCACCACAGAAGGGGTGTGTGAACGTGTGTTTGGCACACGTGTACATGTCCCATGAAATGCAGCACTGAAGGGCTGTGTGTGTGGCCCCAGCACTGAAGGTGTGTGTCTGTGTCTGTTTGTGTGACCTCAGCACCAAAGGGATGTGTGTCTGTGACCCCAGCAATGAAGGGGTGTGTCTCTATGGCCCCATCAATAAAAGGGATGGTTGTGTGATGGTTTGTGTGTCCCTGCACTAATGGGGTGGGTGTTTGTGTCCTCAACACTGCAGCACTGAAGGGGTGTGTGCACGTGTGTTTGGCACAAGTGTACATGTCTCATGAAATGCAGCGCTGAAGGGCTGTGTGTGTGGCCCCAGCACTGAAGGTGTGTGTCTGTGTCTGTTTGTGTGACCTCAGCACCAAAGGGATGTGTGTCTGTGACCCCAGCAATAAAGATGTGTGTCTCTATGGCCCCATCAATTACGGGGAGGCTGTGTGATGGTTTGTGTGTCCCTGCACTAATGGGGTGTGTGCTTGTTTCCTCATCACTGCAACACTGAAGGGGTGTGTGCACGTGTGCTTGGCACATGTCTACATGTCCCCTGAAATGCAGCACTGAAGGGCTGTTTGTGTGGCTCCAGCACTGAAGGTGTGTGTCTGTGTCTGTTTGTGTGACCTCAGCACCAAAGGGATGTGTGTCTGTGACCCCAGCAATGAAGGGGTGTGTCTCTATGGCCCCATCAATAAAAGGGATGGTTGTGTGATGGTTTGTGTGTCCCTGCACTAATGGGGTGGGTGTTTGTGTCCTCAACACTGCAGCACTGAAGGGGTGTGTGCACGTGTGTTTGGCACAAGTGTACATGTCTCATGAAATGCAGCGCTGAAGGGCTGTCTGTGTGGCCCCAGCACTGAAGGTGTGTGTCTGTGTCTGTTTGTGTGACCTCAGCACCAAAGGGATGTGTGTCTGTGATCCCAGAAATGAAGGGGTGTCTCTGTGACCCCATCAATAAAGGGGTGGATGTGTGATGGTTTGCGTGTCCCTGCACTAATGGGGTGTGTGCTTGTTTCCTCAACACTGCAGCACAGAAGGGGTGTGTGAACGTGTGTTTGGCACACGTGTACATGTCCCATGAAATGCAGCACTGAAGGGCTGTGTGTGTGGCCCCAGCACTGAAGGTGTGTGTCTGTGTCTGTTTGTGTGACCTCAGCACCAAAGGGATGTGTGTCTGTGACCCCAGCAATGAAGGGGTGTGTCTCTATGGCCCCATCAATAAAAGGGATGGTTGTGTGATGGTTTGTGTGTCCCTGCCCTAATGGGGTGGGTGTTTGTGTCCTCAACACTGCAGCACTGAAGGGGTGTGTGCACGTGTGTTTGGCAGAAGTGTACATGTCTCATGAAATGCAGCGCTGAAGGGCTGTGTGTGTGGCCCCAGCACTGAAGGTGTGTGTCTGTGTCTGTTTGTGTGACCTCAGCACCAAAGGGATGTGTGTCTGTGACCCCAGCAATAAAGATGTGTGTCTCTATGGCCCCATCAATTACGGGGAGGCTGTGTGATGGTTTGCGTGTCCCTGCACTAATGGGGTGTGTGCTTGTTTCCTCATCACTGCAACACTGAAGGGGTGTGTGCACGTGTGCTTGGCACACGTCTACATGTCCCCTGAAATGCAGCACTGAAGGGCTGTTTGTGTGGCTCCAGCACTGAAGGTGTGTGTCTGTGTCTGTTTGTGTGACCTCAGCACCAAAGGGATGTGTGTCTGTGACCCCAGCAATGAAGGGGTGTGTCTCTATGGCCCCATCAATAAAAGGGATGGTTGTGTGATAGTTTGTGTGTCCCTGCACTAATGGGGTGGGTGTTTGTGTCCTCAACACTGCAGCACTGAAGGGGTGTGTGCACGTGTGTTTGGCACAAGTGTACATGTCTCATGAAATGCAGCGCTGAAGGGCTGTGTGTGTGGCCCCAGCACTGAAGGTGTGTGTCTGTGTCTGTTTGTGTGACCTCAGCACCAAAGGGATGTGTGTCTGTGATCCCAGAAATGAAGGGGTGTCTCTGTGACCCCATCAATAAAGGGGTGGATGTGTGATGGTTTGCGTGTCCCTGCACTAATGGGGTGTGTGCTTGTTTCCTCATCACTGCAACACTGAAGGGGTGTGTGCAAGTGTGTTTGGCACACGTCTACATGTCCCCTGAAATGCAGCACTGAAGGGCTGTGTGTGTGGCCCCAGCACTGAGGGTGTGTGTCTGTGTCTGATTGTGTGACCTCAGCACCAAAGGGATGTGTGTCTGTGACCCCAGCAATGAAGGGGTGTGTCTCTATGGCCCCATCAATAAAAGGGATGGTTGTGTGATGGTTTGTGTGTCCCTGCACTAATGGGGTGGGTGTTTGTGTCCTCAACACTGCAGCACTGAAGGGGTGTGTGCACGTGTGTTTGGCACAAGTGTACATGTCTCATGAAATGCAGTGCTGAAGGGCTGTGTGTGTGGCCCCAGCACTGAAGGTGTGTGTCTGTCTCTGTTTGTGTGACCTCAGCACCAAAGGGATGTGTGTCTGTGATCCCAGAAATGAAGGGGTGTCTCTGTGGCCCCATCAATAAAGGGGTGGATGTGTGATGGTTTGCGTGGCCCTGCACTAATGGGGTGTGTGCTTGTTTCCTCAACACTGCACCACAGAAGGGGTGTGTGAACGTGTGTTTGGCATACGTGTACATGTCCCATGAAATGCAGCACTGAAGGGCTGTGTGTGTGGCCCCAGCACTGAAGGTGTGTGTTTGTGTCTGTTTGTGTGACCTCAGCACCAAAGGGATGTGTGTCTGTGACCCCAGCAATGAAGGGGTGTGTCTCTATGGCCCCATCAATAAAAGGGATGGTTGTGTGATGGTCTGTGTGTCCCTGCACTAATGGGGTGGGTGTTTGTGTCCTCAACACTGCAGCACTGAAGGGGTGTGTGCACGTGTGTTTGGCACAAGTGTACATGTCTCATGAAATGCAGCGCTGAAGGGCTGTGTGTGTGGCCCCAGCACTGAAGGTGTGTGTCTGTGTCTGTTTGTGTGACCTCAGCACCAAAGGGATGTGTGTCTGTGATCCCAGAAATGAAGGGGTGTCTCTGTGACCCCATCAATAAAGGGGTGGATGTGTGATGGTTTGCGTGTCCCTGCACTAATGGGGTGTGTGCTTGTTTCCTCATCACTGCAACACTGAAGGGGTGTGTGCAAGTGTGTTTGGCACACGTCTACATGTCCCCTGAAATGCAGCACTGAAGGGCTGTGTGTGTGGCCCCAGCACTGAAGGTGTGTGTCTGTGTCTGTTTGTGTGACCTCAGCACCAAAGGGATGTGTGTCTGTGACCCCAGCAATGAAGGGGTGTGTCTCTATGGCCCCATCAATAAAAGGGATGGTTGTGTGATGGTTTGTGTGTCCCTGCACTAATGGGGTGGGTGTTTGTGTCCTCAACACTGCAGCACTGAAGGGGTGTGTGCACGTGTGTTTGGCACAAGTGTACATGTCTCATGAAATGCAGTGCTGAAGGGCTGTGTGTGTGGCCCCAGCACTGAAGGTGTGTGTCTGTCTCTGTTTGTGTGACCTCAGCACCAAAGGGATGTGTGTCTGTGATCCCAGAAATGAAGGGGTGTCTCTGTGGCCCCATCAATAAAGGGGTGGATGTGTGATGGTTTGCGTGTCCCTGCACTAATGGGGTGTGTGCTTGTTTCCTCAACACTGCACCACAGAAGGGGTGTGTGAACGTGTGTTTGGCACACGTGTACATGTCCCATGAAATGCAGCACTGAAGGGCTGTGTGTGTGGCCCCAGCACTGAAGGTGTGTGTCTGTGTCTGTTTGTGTGACCTCAGCACCAAAGGGATGTGTGTCTGTGACCCCAGCAGTGAAGGGGTGTGTCTCTATGGCCCCATCAATAAAAGGGATGGTTGTGTGATGGTCTGTGTGTCCCTGCACTAATGGGGTGGGTGTTTGTGTCCTCAACACTGCAGCACTGAAGGGGTGTGTGCACGTGTGTTTGGCACAAGTGTACATGTCTCATGAAATGCAGCGCTGAAGGGCTGTGTGTGTGGCCCCAGCACTGAAGGTGTGTGTCTGTGTCTGTTTGTGTGACCTCAGCACCAAAGGGATGTGTGTCTGTGATCCCAGAAATGAAGGGGTGTCTCTGTGACCCCATCAATAAAGGGGTGGATGTGTGATGGTTTGCGTGTCCCTGCACTAATGGGGTGTGTGCTTGTTTCCTCATCACTGCAACACTGAAGGGGTGTGTGCAAGTGTGTTTGGCACACGTCTACATGTCCCCTGAAATGCAGCACTGAAGGGCTGTGTGTGTGGCCCCAGCACTGAAGGTGTGTGTCTGTGTCTGATTGTGTGACCTCAGCACCAAAGGGATGTGTGTCTGTGACCCCAGCAATGAAGGGGTGTGTCTCTATGGCCCCATCAATAAAAGGGATGGTTGTGTGATGGTTTGTGTGTCCCTGCACTAATGGGGTGGGTGTTTGTGTCCTCAACACTGCAGCACTGAAGGGGTGTGTGCACGTGTGTTTGGCACAAGTGTACATGTCTCATGAAATGCAGTGCTGAAGGGCTGTGTGTGTGGCCCCAGCACTGAAGGTGTGTGTCTGTCTCTGTTTGTGTGACCTCAGCACCAAAGGGATGTGTGTCTGTGATCCCAGAAATGAAGGGGTGTCTCTGTGGCCCCATCAATAAAGGGGTGGATGTGTGATGGTTTGCGTGTCCCTGCACTAATGGGGTGTGTGCTTGTTTCCTCAACACTGCACCACAGAAGGGGTGTGTGAACGTGTGTTTGGCACACGTGTACATGTCCCATGAAATGCAGCACTGAAGGGCTGTGTGTGTGGCCCCAGCACTGAAGGTGTGTGTCTGTGTCTGTTTGTGTGACCTCAGCACCAAAGGGATGTGTGTCTGTGACCCCAGCAATGAAGGGGTGTGTCTCTATGGCCCCATCAATAAAAGGGATGGTTGTGTGATGGTCTGTGTGTCCCTGCACTAATGGGGTGGGTGTTTGTGTCCTCAACACTGCAGCACTGAAGGGGTGTGTGCACGTGTGTTTGGCACAAGTGTACATGTCTCATGAAATGCAGCGCTGAAGGGCTGTGTGTGTGGCCCCAGCACTGAAGGTGTGTGTCTGTGTCTGTTTGTGTGACCTCAGCACCAAAGGGATGTGTGTCTGTGATCCCAGAAATGAAGGGGTGTCTCTGTGACCCCATCAATAAAGGGGTGGATGTGTGATGGTTTGCGTGTCCCTGCACTAATGGGGTGTGTGCTTGTTTCCTCATCACTGCAACACTGAAGGGGTGTGTGCAAGTGTGTTTGGCACACGTCTACATGTCCCCTGAAATGCAGCACTGAAGGGCTGTGTGTGTGGCCCCAGCACTGAAGGTGTGTGTCTGTGTCTGATTGTGTGACCTCAGCACCAAAGGGATGTGTGTCTGTGACCCCAGCAATGAAGGGGTGTGTCTCTATGGCCCCATCAATAAAAGGGATGGTTGTGTGATGGTTTGTGTGTCCCTGCACTAATGGGGTGGGTGTTTGTGTCCTCAACACTGCAGCACTGAAGGGGTGTGTGCACGTGTGTTTGGCACAAGTGTACATGTCTCATGAAATGCAGTGCTGAAGGGCTGTGTGTGTGGCCCCAGCACTGAAGGTGTGTGTCTGTCTCTGTTTGTGTGACCTCAGCACCAAAGGGATGTGTGTCTGTGATCCCAGAAATGAAGGGGTGTCTCTGTGACCCCATCAATAAAGGGGTGGATGTGTGATGGTTTGCGTGTCCCTGCACTAATGGGGTGTGTGCTTGTTTCCTCATCACTGCAACACTGAAGGGGTGTGTGCAAGTGTGTTTGGCACACGTCTACATGTCCCCTGAAATGCAGCACTGAAGGGCTGTGTGTGTGGCCCCAGCACTGAAGGTGTGTGTCTGTGTCTGATTGTGTGACCTCAGCACCAAAGGGATGTGTGTCTGTGACCCCAGCAATGAAGGGGTGTGTCTCTATGGCCCCATCAATAAAAGGGATGGTTGTGTGATGGTCTGTGTGTCCCTGCACTAATGGGGTGGGTGTTTGTGTCCTCAACACTGCAGCACTGAAGGGGTGTGTGCACGTGTGTTTGGCACAAGTGTACATGTCTCATGAAATGCAGCGCTGAAGGGCTGTGTGTGTGGCCCCAGCACTGAAGGTGTGTGTCTGTGTCTGTTTGTGTGACCTCAGCACCAAAGGGATGTGTGTCTGTGATCCCAGAAATGAAGGGGTGTCTCTGTGACCCCATCAATAAAGGGGTGGATGTGTGATGGTTTGCGTGTCCCTGCACTAATGGGGTGTGTGCTTGTTTCCTCATCACTGCAACACTGAAGGGGTGTGTGCAAGTGTGTTTGGCACACGTCTACATGTCCCCTGAAATGCAGCACTGAAGGGCTGTGTGTGTGGCCCCAGCACTGAAGGTGTGTGTCTGTGTCTGTTTGTGTGACCTCAGCACCAAAGGGATGTGTGTCTGTGACCCCAGCAATAAAGATGTGTGTCTCTATGGCCCCATCAATTACGGGGAGGCTGTGTGATGGTTTGCGTGTCCCTGCACTAATGGGGTGTGTGCTTGTTTCCTCATCACTGCAACACTGAAGGGGTGTGTGCACGTGTGCTTGGCACACGTGTACATGTCCCCTGAAATGCAGCACTGAAGGGCTGTGTGTGTGGCCCCAGCACTGAAGGTGTGTGTCTGTGTCTGTTTGTGTGACCTCAGCACCAAAGGGATGTGTGTCTGTGACCCCAGCACTGAAGATGTGTGTGTCTGTGACCCCATCAATAACGGGGTGGCTGTGTGATGGTTTGTGTGTCCCTGGTCTGTGTGTTTGTCTACCGAGCACTGCAGCACTGAAGGGGTGTGTGCACGTGTGTTTATTGTATGTGTATAGAGGTGAGTGTGTATTTGTGTCTGTGTGTATGTATGTGTGTGTTGAGGTGAGTGTGTATGTGTGTGAATGTTCATGGATGTATTAAAGGTAACCCATCACTTCATTTCAGGCCCCTAAACCACCACCATTGTGAAATACCAGTGTGTAATGAGTTTATAAAGATGCCCCTGTATAAATCATTCATTTCTGCATTGTGTAGACAATGAGCTTATAATGAACCAACAGTTTATACAAGGACATATTTATTATTCTGTTGGTGCCTTGGTGGTGATTTCATTCCCAGTCCCCTTAAAGGGTTATTTGGGACTTAAGAATTGATGACCTATCTGTAATATAGCTCATCAGTATGAGATCGGAGGGTCTGACACCTGGCACCCCCACGATCAGCTGAAATCTGCTCCGGCAGGTGCCAGACACATGATAAGCATACTTGATAGGACGCTGCTTCTGGTCTATAGGACGCACACAATACTGAGCAAGATTTTTTGTTGCTAAAAAGTGCGTCATATAGTCTAGAAAATACAGTTAATGACGGTCACTCTTTAACTAAGAAATGCATCTTAACTTATGAAGGACTATATCCGTCATAATTCGGCTCCCCGCATTTCTTGCAGGCTCACACGCCGAGTCTGCATCTTTCTCGGCAGATGATGGCTGTGTTATTCAGCAATCATATGCCTCTAACAGTCGCAGGTTGAGCGGAGCTCTGCCCACGACAGTTAGCCTATTAAATCTTGCTATCAGTGTGTGACAGCGGCATTTAATGTGCGCCAGCAGGGGGTGCACCATTCCATCTCTTCATTGGCGCACCCGTGACTTGATCACTGAAGATCCCTGTGTCTGTCATCACTGGATTCCTGTGACAGCCAGCCTGCTGCTAGTGTTCATAGGAGACCGTGATTTCTGCTATATATAGCAATGCTGTATATAGCACAAGCAATCAGATGATCGCAGGTTCAAGCCCCCTAAAGAGACGAACAAATACAGTGAAAAGTTAAAAAAAAATGAAAAAAGTATAAAAGTTCAAATCATCCCAGTTTTCCCCCATTAAAAATTAAGAAATATAAAACATTTAAAAAATACACATATTTGGTATCGCTGCGTTTGTAAAAGTCAGATCCATCAAAATATAAAATAAATTAATCCATTTAGTAAACTGCGTAACTAGAACATTACATAAAATGCCAGAATTACAGATTTTCAGTCGTTGCAACAAGAAAAAAATATATAATAACAGACAATCAAAACATTGTATATACCCCAAAATGATATCAATATAACCATCAGTTTGTGGTGCAAAAAACGAGCCCTCACGCAGCCCCATTCCCGAAACATGAAAACGCCGCGGCTTTCAGATCTCGGAAAGTGGCGACACAAGCAAATTATTTTTCATCACTTAAATATAAATCCTATAAATCGTCACTTAAGTAGAAGAGATGAAGCTTTACTACCTCCTGCTCCAGCTCCAGCACTTCACCGCTGCCGCTGATCTTTAGTCACTGGCTTCAAGGGTGACATCATGACTGCAGCTCTGCAGCCAATCACTTGGCTCAGTGGGCCATGCTGACAGAGCTTCTAAGCTCAGTGATTGGCTGCAGCAATGATGTGTGCTGAAGTTGAGCAATCACCCCTGCAGCCTGTCACAATAGACCACAGGAAGCGCTGAAGATCCAGAGCTGGAGCAGCAGGAGAAAGTAAAGCTCTGTGTGTTTTCTCTACCACTGGGAACCTCCTATATATTACATAAAAACATTCCTGAAAACCCCTTTAATCTGACTTTATAGAAAAAGTCTATATCCGGCTACTGTCCTCCCCTCATGTATCACAAAATATGCCAAGTGTGAACAGCTCCTGTCCCCAAATGAGGACTTGCAGGCGATCAGTTGATAGTCGGGGGTCCGGCAGTGAACACCCTCAGCAATCAGCTGTGTTTTGCTGGACGTAGCGGCCTCTCCAGGACACATGTGGTATTACATGGTGCTCTTTCAGAATAATATGTAATATGTAATACATGATATCTTGAAGTCTTCCAGAAGAAGATATTGGCAGACAGGTAATGACTTATTACCTACCAGCCATTGTCTCCTTTATCACTCGCTAGTTCTTATACACATTTGGATGATGTCACATCTTCGTTGGAAGCCGTATTAGGAACCTCCATGGCAGATTTTATCATACAGGACGAGTTCTCAGCCAACAGCTATTTGGCCATTGTTCACATGACGTAAGCCTATGTTATATACAGCAATATACAGCAGGATACACCAGATCCAGGGAAATATCCGATCGCCAGAAATGGGGTCAGGAAGGAATTTTTTTCCCCCCTGAATCAGAATTCTTTTGGGGGGTTTCTTTGCCTTCTTCTGGATCTTTGGGTCCCAATGACTCTCAGGTGGTCCCCAATGACCGCAGCTCGTTTTGTGGTCTCCACCGGGGCCAATCTGAGAGTGACTGTGACCATAGTTTAATTTCTTAAAGGACCAGTAATATTTTCATTACAATGTTGCTTATTGCTATTTCAATAAAAAAATTAATTATATATATATATATATATTGTTTTGTGTGGTTTTTTTTCCTGGATTTCACCTTACACAGTGAGAATGATAAGAGTAATCACAGAATATGGGGGCTCCATACACAGAGAGAACTCTGGTACCAAATTCCATGACAATTATTCTGGGGTTCAGTCTGTGATGGAGCAGTAACATTGTATCCAGGACGTCGTACACACCATGCTACAGAAAGAAGACTGAAGAACGGGACGCAGCCGCAGAATACAGGAGACACAGGGTCTTGTGTAACAGTAAAAAACAGGAAAGATGATCAACAAGTGGCCGGGGGGCTCCAGAACCAAACCAGGAGGGAGGCCTCAGTCATCAGTGGCCAATATTCCCATGAAGTGGCCACATTTACCAACCGTTCTGCAGCCACTCGTTTACCTTTCTCCAACACCTCCGTCGGTCCTTGCAGTTATTAGGCCACCACTGAAATGCTTTTCTGACTACACACAGACACGTACATAGAAACCGTGCATGCCGCCATCACCGTCCACAACCAGAGTCCTGGTCCAGACCAGTGGCCTTTCCAATTCAAGTCTACTTGGGTTTAAACAAGGGTCCTGTCTCTAAGAGAACCATGTGCTTGCCACTTGGAACAGCAGTAATACAGTAACACCAGGTTAATATTCTTCGGGCACAGAGATGCACAGACAGTGAACCCTCTTAAAAAGAAGAATTGGACTGACATTCCCTAAGCAATAAGTACCCACACAATTGGAGGGACAGATTGCTAGCCCTTGCTGCACCATGGTGTATGCCCAGTGGTGGCCACTCTTAGTCTAAGTTGGCTCTTCAGATTGCATGGTGATAAAGAACCTGAGGGCCATATACCTTCAAGAAAAAGATCTCATAAGGACACGTTGCCTTGAATTGTGAAGAACACAATAATGTTTTCCATACAATTCTATTGTGTTCTATTCAGGATATATTAAAAAAAAGTCTGGTCCTTAGAAGTTATAAAATGAGGTCAATACAACCTCAGGTGAAGAACAACACATCACAAATTACACCAGGTCATCGAATATTTACCAAAAAATAGACTGAAATGCAGAAACAGGGTGTGAAAAATTACAGGGGTTGTCCAATGAAAACAAGCTCCAATCTACAGGAACCCTCATCCCCTTTAGATTGGAACGGTGGTCCGCATGCTAAAATGCTGCTCCATTCATTCTATATGAGGCGGCCATGAAGTGCGCCCGACTTTTTTGGACCGATGAGACAGAGTGGCCTTACAGAGAAAGGTCCTTGGATTGGACGCCGAGTTACGGACCCCAAAGCAGCACTGAATATGATGTACTAGTGGGAGTCACGAGTGCAAGGGTTCAAGGGCGCCAGTAGTGGAAGACATAGTGCGCGAAACCGAAGAAGAAGTAAGCAGACCTGCTGATCAGCACTGCAGTGCTGAGGCCGAGTTATGGCGAAATAGGGAGCGACAGTGCGCCTCACCAGTCCTGGAGTATATTACACAGGAAGGATACTGTGTGGAAAATGCTTCATACTGTAAAGGAAACCTCCAGAACACTTTGTGCTCCCCGATATCCCTTGTATGCCGGGACGTTGCTAGGGTCCTAAAAGATCAGGGGCCAAAGCCCCAAAGTAGGTGTTTCCCCATACAACCTCCCCGCCACTTAAAAGAGGACCTATACATATATAATTACAGTACACCATTGTTACTAACCTAAAATACACAACTGAAAGACCAATGTTCCCAAAATTACTTCTATACAAGGCAATAATAATCCCGCTACACAATGCCCTCTACCATCAACACTATACAGTGAGTACATAGTATTATGATATGACCATTGCCTCTACATAAAAAACACACTGTACAAAGACCATCTGACTTCTCACATTTCCAGCACCGTCCCCATCTATTCCCACCCTGCACAACCTCCCCATGCTGCCTGCTCCTCCGACGTGGAATAGGAACCTCAATACTTCAAAAATTATGTCATTACTATGATTACCCTCCACCAATTAATGCTACAAAGACTGTGTGCCAGATAGAGGGGACCTATAAAAATAATAGCGTCCCATAGAAAGTAGTAAAGACCCCACTGTGCTACCTAGCAAGTAATAATGCCAGATATGCTCTTATGAAAGTTTCAATATCTGAAGTGTTCTCTCCAAGCAACAAATACCGTTGAGTATCCCCTTTAAGTAATAATGCCCCCTTAAAGCCACAATCAAACTACACCCAACTACAAAGTTCTTCTTCAAGTCTATGGACGATGATTTCGGGGTGGTGAAAGAAGAAATTTCTGATGATGCACCCATTTAAAAGAAATAATGTCCTGAGTGCCCCCATAGCACCCTGTATATTGTATGATAGTCTCACAGCTCACTACACACTGTATGATGGTCCCCACAGCTCCCTATGCAATGTTTGATGGTCCCCACAGATCCCTATACACTACATGATGGTCCCCACAGCTCCCTACTTACTGTATGATGTTCCCCACAGCTCCGTATGCACTGTATGATGGTCCCCACAGCTCCTTACGCACTATATGATGGTCCCCACAGATCCCTATACACTGTATGATAATCCCCATAGCTCCCTATACCCTGTATGATGGTCCCCACAGCTCCGTATGCACTGCATAATGGTCCCCACAGCTCCCTATGCCCTGTATGATGGTACCCACAGTTCCATATGCACTGTATCATGGTCCCCACAGCTACCTATGCACTGTATGATGGTCCCCACACCTATCTACGCTCTGCATGATGGAACCCACAGCTCCCTATGCACTGTATGATGGTCCCCACAGCTATCTACGCTCTGTATAATGGTCCCCACAGCTCACTATGCACTGTATGATGGTCCCCACAGCTCCTTAGATACTGTATGATGGTCCTCATACTTCCCTATACACTGTATGATGGTCCCCACAGCTCCCTATACACTGTATGATGGTCCCCACAGCTCCTTAGATACTGTATGAGGTCCCCACAGCTCCCTAGACACTGTATGATGGTCCCCACAGCTCCCTAGACACTGTATGATGGTCCCCACAGCTCCCTAGACACTGTATGATGGTCCCCACAGCTCCCTATGCTCTGTATGATGGTCCCCACAGCTCCATACGCTCTGTATGATGGTCCCCACAGTGCCCTATGCACTGTATGATGGTCTTCACAGCTCCCTAGGCATTGTATGATGGTCTCCACAGCTCCCTATGCATTGTATGATGGTCCTCATAGCTCTCTACGCACTGTATGATGGTCCCCGCAGCTCCTTAAGCACTGTATGATGGTACCCATGGCTCCTTATACACTGTATGATGGTCCCCACGGCTCTTTATGTACTGTATGATGGTCCCTGCAGCTCCCTACGCTCGGTATGATGGTCCCCACAGCTCCCTATGCACTGCATAATGGTCCCCACACCTCCCTATGCCCTGTATGATGGTCCCCACATCTCCCTATGCACTGTATGATGGTCCCCACAGCTCCCTATGCACTGTATGATGGTCCCCACAGCTCCCTATGCACTGTATGATGGTCCCCACAGCTCCCTATGCACTGTATGATGGTCCCCACAGCTCCCTATGCATTGTCTGATGGTCCCCACAGCTCCCTATGCACTGTATGATGGTCTCTACAACTCCTTATAACTGGCATGATGGTCCCTACAACTTCCTATATCCTGTATAATGGCCCTCACAGCCCCAAATATACAGTACTGTATGATGGCCCCCGCAGCTCAATATATATTGTATGATGGCAGCCACACCCACTTGTACACTATATTATGGCCCCTACAGCTCCCTTTATACTGTATGATGGCCCCCACAGCCCCTTATAAACTGTATTCTGGCACCCACTCCCCATTTTATATAATATGATGGTCCCACTGCCCCTTATATATAGCATGATGACTCCCATAGCCCCTTATAGTATGATGGCACCCACACCCCTTATATATACAGGTGCATCTCACTAAATTACAATATCATCAAAAAGTTTATTTATTTTAGTTCTTCAATGCTGAAAATGAAACTCATATATTATATAAAGTCATTACAATCAAAGTGATCTATTTCACGTGTTTATTTCTGTTAATGTTGATGATTATGGCCAGGGGCGCACATAGAAATCATGAGGCCCCATAGCAGAAGTTCTAATTGGACCCCCCCACCAAAAAAATAAAGAAATATTTGTCTGTGTCACAGAAGAGCCGATCTCACAACTTTCCAGCCTTTACTTCGTTTTTCTAATGTTCCTCCTACTGAAGTCCTAGATCCCTCTTTCATTGCCCCCATGAAGTATGATGCCAATAAAAGTGCCCCCCAAACACAGTATGATACCCCCATGGTGCATTCCTCCACATTAGCCTCTACATGAACAGTATAATGACCTTATTGTACCCCACTTCAACTCCCAAGGCAAAGTATGGTGACCCTAACACAGTATGATTTCCCCAACTGTGACTCCCACACAGCCCTCCATACAGTATAATGGGCCTACATACAGTATAATGGCCCACACTAGCCCTCCAAACAGTATGATGGACCCCACACAAACCTTCATACAGTATAATGACCCCACACAGCCCTCCAAACAGTATAATGGGCCTACATACAGTATAATGGCCCACACAGCCCTCCATACAGTATAATGGACCTACATACAGTATAATGGCCCACACTAGCCCTCCAAACAGTATAATGGCCCCACACAGCCCTCCATACAGTATAATGGGCCTACATACAGTATAATGGCCCACACTAGCCCTCCAAACAGTATAATGGCCCCACACAGCCCTCCATACAGTATAATGGGCCTACATACAGTATAATGGCCCACACAGCCCTCCATACAGTATAATGGACCTACATACAGTATAATGGCCCACACTAGCCCTCCAAACAGTATAATGGCCCCACACAGCCCTCCATACAGTATAATGGCCCTACATACAGTATAATGGCCCACACAGCCCTCCATACAGTATAATGGGCCTACATACAGTATAATGGCCCACACTAGCCCTCCAAACAGTATAATGGCCCCACACAGCCCTCCATACAGTATAATGGGCCTACATACAGTATAATGGCCCACACAGCCCTCCATACAGTATAATGGGCCTACATACAGTATAATAGCCCACACTAGCCCTCCAAACAGTATAATGGCCCCACACAGCCCTCCAAACAGTATAATGGGCCTACATACAGTATAATGGCCCACACTAGCCCTCCAAACAGTATGATGGACCCCACACAAACCTTCACACCGTATAATTGCTTTCATACAGTATAACGGCCCCCCACATAGCCCTCAAAATATCATAATGGCCCCACATAGACTTCCATATAGTATAATATGCCACCCATAATCCTCCATATAGTATAATGCACCCTCCAAAATCCTCCATATAGTATAATGCACCCCCCATAATCCTCCATATAGTATAATGAACTTCCCATGGTCCTCGATAGAATATAATGCACTCCTCATAGTCCTCCATACAGTATATTTCACACCCCAAAGGGTAAAATGCAGCACCCATATAGTATAATGCACCACACAGTCCTGCAGTATTATGGGCACCACGTACTCACTGATTTTAAAATACTGTATGTTTTAAATAAGACGACCCGAGTATAAGCCGAGGCCCCTAATTTTACCACAAAAAAACTGGGAAAAAGTATTGAGTTGAGTATAAGCCTAGGGTAGGAAAGGCAGCAGCTTCTGGAAAATTTCACCATCCTGGTATGTATGGTACCCCTCATCACCAATCCTGGTATGTATGGCACCCCTCATCCCCCAATCCTGGTACATATGGCACCCCTCATCCCCCAATCCTGGTATGCGTGCCCCCCTCATCCCCCAATCCTGGTATGTGTGGCCTCCTCATCCCCCAATCCTGGTATGTGGGGCCTCCTCATCCCCCAATCTTGGTATGTGTGGCCTCCTCATCCCCCAATCTTGGTATGTGTGGCCTCCTCATCCCCCAATCCCGGTATGTGTGGCCTCCTCATCCCCCAATCCTGGAATGTGTGGCCTCCTCATCCCCCAATCCTGGTAAGTGTGGCCTTCTCATCCCCCAATCCCCTGGTGTGTGTGGACCCCTCAACCCCCAATCCTGGTATGCATGGCCCCCTCATCCCCCAATCCTGGTATGTGGGGCCTCCTCACCCCCCCAATCCTAGTATGTGTGGCCCCATCACTGCACACTGTCTGTCATCACTGGATTCCTGTGACAGCCAGCCTGTTGCTAGTGTTCATAGGAGACCGTGATTTCTGCTATATATAGCAATGCTGTATATAGCACAAGCAATGAGATGATTGCAGGTTCAAGCCCCCTAAAGAGACGAACAAATACAGTGAAAAGTAAAAAAAAAAAATCAAAAAAGTATAAAAGTTCAAATCATTCCAGTTTTCCCCCATTAAAAATTAAGAATTATAAAACATTTTAAAAAATACACATATTTGGTATCGCTGCGTTTGTAAAAGTCAGATCCATCAAAATATAAAATAAATGAATCCATTTAGTAAACGGCGTAACTAGAACATTAAATAAAATGCCAGAATTACAGATTTTCAGTCGTTGCAACAAGAAAAAAATAAATAATAACAGGCAATCAAAACATTGTATATACCCCAAAATGATATCAATATAACCATCAGTTTGTGGCGCAAAAAACTAGCCCTCACGGAGCCCCATTCCCGAAAAATGAAAAAACGCCGCGGCTTTCAGATCTCGGAAAGTGGCGACACAAGCAAATTATTTTTATTATTTTTTTTACAAATTTCAGAATTTTTTTTCATCACTTAAATATAAATCCTATAAATCGTCACTTAAGTAGAACAGATGAAGCTTTACTACCTCCTGCTCCAGCACTTCACCGCTGCCGCTGATCTTTAGTCACTGGCTTCAAGGGTGACATCATGACTGCAGCTCTGCAGCCAATCACTTGGCTCAGTGGGCCATGCTGACAGAGCTTCTAAGCTCAGTGATTGGCTGCAGCAATGATGTGTGCTGAAGTTGAGCCATCACCGCTGCAGCCTGTCACAATAGAGCGCAGGAAGCGCTGAAGATCCAGAGCTGGAGCAGCAGGAGAAAGTAAAGCTCTGTGTGTTTTCTCTACCACTGGGACCCTCCTATATATTACATAAAAACATTCCTGAAAACCCCTTTAATCTGACTTTATAGAAAAAGTCTATATCCGGCTACTGTCCTCCCCTCATGAATCACAAAATATGCCAAGTGTGAACAGCTCCTGTCCCCAAATGAGGACTTGCAGGCGATCAGTTGATAGTCGGGGGTCTGGCAGGGAACACCCTCAGCAATCAGCTGTGTTTTGCTGGACGTAGTGGCCTCTCCAGGACACATGTGGTATTACATGGTTCGCTTTCAAAATAATATGTAATATGTAATACATGATATCTTGAAGTCTTCCAGAAGAAGATATTGGCAGACAGGTAATGACTTATTACCTACCAGCCATTGTCTCCTTTATCACTCGCTAGTTCTTATACACATTTAGATGATTTCACATCTTCGTTGGAAGCCGTATTAGGAAACTCCATCGCAGATTTTATCATATAGGACGAGTTCTCAACCAACAGCTAGTTGGCCATTGTTCACATAAAGTAAACCTATGTTATATACAGCAATATGCAGCAGGATACACGAGATCCAGGGAAATATCCAATCGCCAGAAATGGGGTCAGGAATGGTATGTGTGGCCTCCTCATCCCCCCAATCCTGGTATGTATGGCCTCCTCATCCCCCAATCTTGGTATGTATGGCCTCCTCACCCCCCAATCCTGGTATGTGTGGCCCCATCACTGCACACACAAAAAATAAACACTTATACTCACCTTCCTTCCTCACCTCTGCTCCAGAGCTGCTGTCTTCTGTCTGCCAGCAGCTCATGTTGGTATCTGAGCAGTGCGCACTCTCTGTTGTCGAGGTGAGCTGCTGCTGCCGGCATATTCACTCCTCTCCACGCCGGGACTATGAGCGTTGACAAGCGTGAATATGCATTCTCTTTGGTAGCGGGCACTGTAAGCAGGAGCCACGGCTCAGCGCTCCTCCGTGCCCGCTTCTAAAGAGAATGAATATTCCCTCTTCTCCACGCCCATGGAAGTGGAGAAGAGGGAATATTCATGTCCCTTTAGCAGCAGGCACACGTGTTAGCTACAGCAGCCGCTACTGCATGTGCCCGCTCCTCCGCCGCCGCAACCTCCCACCCCCCCCAATACTCACCTATCCTCCTCGCTCCCCCGAGGCTCACGGGCCCCATAGCAGTGGTGTGGCCTGCCACCATTGGCGGTACCCAACTCATTATGGCTTACAGCCAATGAAATCACAAAAGTCATTATCTCAGTAAATTAAAATACTTTATAACATCAGCTTGAAAAATGTTTTTAAAATCTGAAATGTTGGCCTACTGAAATGTATGTTCAGTAAATGCACTCAATACTTGGTCAGGCTCCTTTTGCATCAATTACTGCATAGTGCGGCGTGGCATGGAGGCGATCAGCCTGTGGCACTGCTGAGGTGTTATGGAAGCCCAGGTGGCTTTGATAGCAGCCTTCAGCTCGACAGCATTGTTGGGTCTGGTGTCTCATCTTCCTCTTGACAATACCCCATAGTTTCTCGATGGGGTTAAGTTCAGGTGAATTTGCTGCCAATTAAGCAGAGTGATGCTGTTGTCTTTAAACCAGGTATAGGTACTTTTAGCAGTGTGGACAGGGGCCAAGTCCTGCTGGAGAATGAAATTTCCATCTCCAAAAAGCTTGCCGGCAGAGGGAAGCATGAAGTGCTGTAAAATGTCCTGGTAGACGGCTGCGCTGACTTTGGTCTTGATAAAACACAGTGGACCTACACCAGCAGATGACATGGCTCCCCAAACCATCACTGATTGTGGAGCCTTCACACTAGACCTCAAGCAGCTTGGACTGTGGCCTCTCCACTTTTCCTCCAGACTCTGGGACCTTGATTTCCAAAGGAAAATTGGAACTCTGGGACCTTGTGGATGGTGTCAATGACTGCCTTCTTGGCATTTGTAAAGTCAGCAGTCTTCCCCATGATTGTGGAGCCTACTGAAACAGACTATGGGACATTTTTAAACACTTAGGAAGCCGTTGCAGGTGCTTTTTGTTAATTATTCTAATTTACTGAGATATTGACTTTAGTGTTTTCATTGGCTGTAAGCCATAATCATCAACATTAACAGAAATAAACACTTGAAATAGTTCTCTCTGTCTGTAATGACTCTATATAATATACGAGTTTCACTTTTTGTATTGAAGAACTCAAATAAATTAACTTTTTGATGATATTGTAATTTAGTGAGATGCACCTGCATATGATGACTGTTGCCCCCAGTGGAATATATGCGGTGTCTATTTTGGGATATTTTAGTACACCCATGATGATACTATAGACAGCCATTATACCTGGAATGGCCCCTTCCTTGCGTGCCTTGCTTTTTTTGGCTTACATGTCTAACAATCACATATGTGTTGTGTCCCTTCCCCCATCATCCTATTTCTCTATTGCTGAATAAATATGATAGATTTTATTCTCCCTGGACTCCTTTGATGGTCTTTTACCCTGCGGGGTTTTCTTTCATATATGGACTCACTGTGTGGTGGTGATGGTAGAGGACATTGTGTAGCAGGATCATTTTGGCCTTGTATAGTAGTAATTTTGGGAATATTGGTCTTCGTATAGTGTATTTTAGATTAGTAACAGTGGTGTACTGTAATTATATAGGTATAAATCCTCTTTTAAGTGGCAGGGAGGTTATATGGGGAAACATGTACTTTGGGGCTGGGGTCCCTGATCTCTTAGGACCCCAGCAACGCTCCTGCACTGGGGAAAAGCAGGGTCTGGAGGCCACTTTAATATGATCATTTTACGGATATGACGCCAAAGAAACTAATGAAGTGCTTTGCAAAGTGCCATAATTAAAAAATAAAATGGAACCATTTTACAAGACCCGTAGAGTCTCCATTTTTCGGGATCTGGGGCCGGGTTTATTTTTTGCGTACCGAGCTGAAGTTTTTATTGATACCATTTTGGGGTAGATCTGATGTTTTGATCGCCCGTTATTGCATTTTATTGCAATGTTGCGGCGACCAAAAAACGTAATTCTGGCGTTTAGAATTTTTTTCTCGTTACGCCATTTACCGATTGGATTAATTCTTTTTTTATATTGATAGATCGGGCGATTCTGAGCACGGCAATACCAAATATGTGTATGTGGCTGGTATTCTTAGAATTTTATTTTGAATGGGGCGAAAGGGGGGTGATTTAAACTTTTATATATTTTAAATTTTTTTTTATATTTTTAAAAACATTTTTTTTTTACACTTTTTGCTTGCTTCTATAGTCTCATTAGGAGGCTAGAAGCAGCAACTGTCCAATCACCTCTGCTATATACAGGGGATAAGCAGATCAGCTCTATGTAGTAGAAATGCTCCTGTGCTATGAGCGCCGACCACTAGGTGGCGCTCATAGCGTCAGTACATGACAATCACTGGGGTCTGCTGCAGACCCAGGGTTGTCGTGCCCACCCATCAGTGACCCGCGATTACGTGACGGGGTCACAGATGGGCGGGGTAAGTAACGCGCTTCCGGCGCGGCGCTGTTAAATGCCGCTGTCAGAGATTGACAGTGTAACGGGTCTGGGAGGTGGAACCTCAGAGCAACTATACAAAGGGTCAGTCCTTGTAAGGAAGCGGGTGGCTCCCAGGGAAGGCGGGCAGGTAGTCACGGCAAGTGACAGGGACAGTCTCTGGGTAGAAGGGCAGGAGGTCACGGCAAGTGACGGGGACAGTCTCTTGACAGGCGGATGGTCACGGCAAGTGACAGCAGGGTAAGAGTCTCTAGACAGGCAGGTGGTCACGGCAAGTGACAGCAGGATAAGAGTCTCTAGATAGGCTAGCAGGCAGGTAGCAGGTGAGCGCTCCCAGGTGAGCGGGCAAGAGTCTCTGGACAGGCAGGTGGTCACGGCAAGTGACGGCAGAGCCTCCAGGTACGCTAGCAGGCAGGTAGCAGGTGAGCGCTCCCAGGTGAGCGGGCAAGAGTCTCTGGACAGGCAGGTGGTCACAGCAAGTGACGGCAGAGCCTCCAGATAGGCTAGTAGGCAGGTAGCAGGTGAGCGCTCCCAGGTGAGCGGGCAAGAGTCTCTGGACAGGCAGGTGGTCACGGCAAGTGACGACAGAGCCTCCAGGTAGGCTAGCAGGCAGGTAGCAGGTGAGCGCTCCCAGGAGAGCGGGCAAGAGTCTCTGGACAGGCAGGTGGTCACGGCAAGTGACGACAGAGCCTCCAGGTAGGCTAGCAGGCAGGTAGCAGGTGAGCGCTCCCAGGTGAGTGGGCAGGAGTCTCTGGACAGGCAGGTGGTCACGGCCAGTGACGGCAGAGCCTCCAGGTAGGCTAGCAGGCAGGTAGCAGGTGAGCGCTCCCAGGTGAGCGGGCGGGCAGATCCATAGACAGACTGACAGGTGTTGGAAGGCAGACTGTCGGACCGCAGGAATGCAAGCAGATAGACAGGAATCAGGTAGGTATCAAGCAGAGATCTGGCAGGTAACTGGCAGGTATCTGGTAACGGGACCTGAGGGCTGAAGCAGAGTTGAAAGGCTTTGCAACAACATTGCTCGGGCACCTCCAGTTTGGAGGAGGTGCCTTATATATGGTGAGGTCCTCCGGCCATTGGCCGGGGACTCCTTAGGACGGTGCGCGCGGCCCCTTTAAGAGAGGGAGAGCGCGCACGCGCGTGCCCTAAGCACAGAGGCCGGGAAGCAGCGCGCGCTGCCAGCAGAGCGGGAGGAAGCTGCCGGGCACAGAGCGGAGAGGTGAGGGGAACGGCGTCCCTGCCTAGCAGGAGGCAGGGACGCCGACGCTACAGACAGCAGCATTTAACATGTTAACAGCCGCAAGTGGATCGCGATTCCACCCGCGGCTGTTGGGGCACATGTCAGCTGTATAAATCACGGTTTTAGGCACTGGCGTTGTAGTGTGGTATTGGTCTGCGACCAAGTGTGAATAGGTTCAACAAAACACAGCTGGCAGACTTTAAATGGAGGGTAATATTTGGCACGCTCCACAAAATGTCACGATTATTAGGTAAGGTGTGTATAGGAAAATGTTATTTAAGGAAATAAAATGTACATTTTATTGGGGAATCCACTGCAGTCAGTGATTTTAGTCCAGTCTTTTCCTGTAACTCACATAGCAGTAGAAGACAAAGACAGAAACACAATATACAAATAACGGTAAAGTTTTAAATATTAGGGTTAGGGTGTCCCATAAGGGTCACCATTACGAGGCGGGATGGCTTTCGCATTATTTAGATCAAAATTATGTTAACTAAGTACGCTTTATTATTTTCATGCACTATTGTGATTTATTTATTTATTGCAGGGTGTTTGAGTATTGTATTTCTGTCTTAGTTTTTTTCTGGTTAGTGGCCATGTGTGAACATGCTCTTACATGCTGCATGCACGACAATTTAAATTCCAGTTCATGTCTCGAGGTTTTTTTCATATAGCAGTAGGTTATATGGATTAAAATAAAGATTCATTTAAATAGCTGTCATGAATTATAACATGGGGCTGTGGGATATTTGCAGTCTGTGACTTTTTTGTTTAGTAATTTATTTCCTGAAGTGTAAACTTGATACATAAAACAGCAGTGTCCGTTATGATGACATCACAAAGCACATGACAGCACCGAGAACATGACATCATAGACCTCACATGACATCATAACTGCTACAGAATGTACAAAGTTCTATTCCTGAGCCATCTTGTGTCACAGCTTGAAGAGGACCAGTCCAGGTAAGTAGCTCATCACTGAACGCTGGGGATCGGGTCACATCGGAAAGGGAGGAGGACTGGCTGCACAGCATTGTGTCACAGCACAAACAGCAGAGTAGGATCAGGAAGAGATCAGCAGTGTGTGCTGTATGGACTGTGTCCTCATCCCCATGATATTTCCAGATGATTATTAGCTGCATTGTTTTCTTTCTTCCTGACCTTCCTCAAGGCTGTTCTGAGATCTGTGGAGTAACTATCATACGTCCGGCAATTATCAACTGAGAAGACTTTTTGGGATTCAGCAAGAAGGTAGGTGTGCGAGCATGTGAGTGTGTGTGTAGGCACAGCATTGAAGGTTTCTGTGACCCCAGATCTAAAGGGAAGTGTGTCTGTGACCCCAGCACTACAAGGATGTGTGTCTGTGACCCCATCAATAAAGGGATGTGTGTCTGTGACCCCACCAATAAAGGGATGTGTGTCTGTGACCCCACCAATAAAGGGATGTGTGCCTGTGACCCCACCAATAAAGGGGTGGCAGTGTGATGGCTTGTGTGTCCCTGCACTAATGGGGTGTGTGTTTGTGTCCTCAACACTGCAGCACTGAAGGGGTGTGTGCACGTGTGTTTGGCACATGTACATGTCTCCAGAAATGCAGCACTGAAGGGCTGTGTGTGTGGCCCTAGCACTGAAAGTGTGTGTCTGTGTCTGTTTGTGTGACCTCAGCACCAAAGGGATGTCTGTCTGTGATCCCAGAAATGAAGGGGTGTCTCTGTGACCCCATCAATAACGGGGTGGCTGTGTGACGGTTTGCGTGTCCCTGCACTAATGGGGTGTGTGCTTGTTTCCTCAACACTGCAGCACTGAAGGGGTGTGTGCACGTGTGTTTGGCACACGTGTACATATCCTCTGAAATGCAGCACTGAAGGGCTGTGTGTGTGGCTCCAGCACTGAAGGTGTGTGTCTGTGTCTGTTTGTGTGACCTCAGCACAAAAGGGATGTGTGTCTGTGACCCCAGCAATAAAGATGTGTGTCTCTCTGGCCCTATCAATGACGGGGAAGCTGTGTGATGGTTTACGTGTCCCTGCACTAATGGGGTGTGTGCTTGTTTCCTCAACACTGCAACACTGAAGGGGTGTGTGCACGTGTGCTTGGCACACATGTACATTTCTCCAGAAATGCAGCACTGAAGGGCTGTGTGTGTAGCCCCAGCACTGAAAGTGTGTGTCTGTGTCTGTTTGTGTGACCTCACCACCAAAGGGATGTGTGTCTGTGACCCCAGAAATGAAGGGGTGTCTCTGTGACCCCATCAATAAAGGGGTGGATGTGTGATGGTTTGCGTGTCCCTGCACTAATGGGGTGTGTGTTTGTGTCCTCAACACTGCAGCACTGAAGGGGTGTGTGCACGTGTGTTTGGCACACGTGTACATGTCTCCAGAAATGCAGCACTGAAGGGCTGTGTGTGTGGCCCCAGCACTGAAGGTGTGTGTCTGTGTCTGTTTGTGTGACCTCAGCACCAAAGGGATGTGTGTCTGTGACCCCAGCAATAAAGGGGTGTGTCTCTATGGCCCCATCAATAAAAGGGGTGGTTGTGTGATGGTTTGTGTGTCCCTGCACTAATGGGGTGTGTGTTTGTGTCCTCAACACTGCAGCACTGAAGGGGTGTGTGCACGTGTGTTTGGCACAAGTGTACATGTCCCCTGAAATGCAGCACTGAAGGGCTATGTGTGTGGCCCCAGCACTGAAGGTGTGTGTCTGTGTCTGTTTGTGTGACCTCAGCACCAAAGGGATGTGTGTCTGTGATCCCGGCAATAAAGATGTGTGTCTCTATGGCCCCATCAATAACGGGGAGGCTGTGTGATGGTTTGCGTGTCCCTGCACTAATGGGGTGTGTGCTTGTTTCCTCAGTACTGCAACACTGAAGGGGTGTGTGCACGTGTGTTTGGCACACGTGTACATGTCCCCTGAAATGCAGCACTGAAGGGCTATGTGTGTGGCCCCAGCACTGAAGGTGTGTGTCTGTGTCTGTTTGTGTGACCTCAGCACCAAAGGGATGTGTGTCTGTGACCCCAGCAATAAAGATGTGTGTCTCTATGGCCCCATCAATTACGGGGAGGCTGTGTGATGGTTTGCGTGTCCCTGCACTAATGGGGTGTGTGCTTGTTTCCTCATCACTGCAACACTGAAGGGGTGTGTGCAAGTGTGTTTGGCACATGTCTACATGTCCCCTGAAATGCAGCACTGAAGGGCTGTGTGTGTGGCCCCAGCACTGAAGGTGTGTGTCTGTGTCTGTTTGTGTGACCTCAGCACCAAAGGGATGTGTGTCTGTGACCCCAGCAATGAAGAGGTGTGTCTCTATGGCCCCATCAATAAAAGGGGTGGTTGTGTGATGGTTTGCGTGTCCCTGCACTAATGGGGTGTGTGTTTGTGTCCTCAACACTGCAGCACTGAAGGGGTGTGTGCACGTGTGTTTGGCACAAGTGTACATGTCCCCTGAAATGCAGCACTGAAGGGCTGTGTGTGTGGCTCCAGCACTGAAGGTGTGTGTCTGTGTCTGTTTGTGTGACCTCAGCACCAAAGGGATGTGTGTATGTGACCCCGGCAATAAAGATGTGTGTCTCTATGGCCCCATCAATAACGGGGAGGCTGTGTGATGGTTTGCGTGTCCCTGCACTAATGGGGTGTGTGCTTGTTTCCTCATCACTGCAACACTGAAGAGGTGTGTGCACGTGTATTTGGCAAACATGTACATGTCCCCTGAAATGCAGCACTGAAGGGCTGTGTGTGTGGCTCCAGCACTGAAGGTGTGTGTCTGTGTCAGTTTGTGTGACCTCAGCACCAAAGGGATGTGTGTCTGTGACCCAAGCAATGAAGGGCTGTGTCTCTATGGCCCCATCAATAAAGGGGTGGCTGTGTGACGGTTTGTGTGTCCCTGCACTAATGGGGTGTGTATTTGTGTCCTCAACACTGCAGCACTGAAGGGGTGTGTGCACGTGTGTTTGGCACACATGTACATGTCTCCAGAAATGCAACACTGAAGGGCTGTGTGTGTGGCCCCAGCACTGAAAGTGTGTGTCTGTGTCTGTTTGTGTGACCTCAGCACCAAAGGGATGTGTGTCTGTGATCCCAGAAATGAAGGGGTGTCTCTGTGACCCCATCAATAAAGGGGTGGATGTGTGATGGTTTGCGTGTTCCTGCACTAATGGGGTGTGTGCTTGTTTCCTCAACACTGCAGCACAGAAGGTGTGTGTGAACGTGTGTTTGGCACACGTGTACATATCCCCTGAAATGCAGCACTGAAGGGCTGTGTGTGTGGCCCCAGCACTGAAGGTGTGTGTCTGTGTCTGTTTGTGTGACCTCAGCACCAAAGGGATGTGTGTCTGTGACCCCAGCAATAAAGGGGTGTGTCTCTGTGACCCCATCAATAAAGGGGTGGATGTGTGATGGTTTGCGTGTTCCTGCACTAATGGGGTGTGTGTTTGTGTCCTCAACACTGCAGCACTGAAGGGGTGTGTGCACGTGTGTTTGGCACAAGTGTACATGTCTCATGAAATGCAGCGCTGAAGGGCTGTGTGTGTGGCCCCAGCACTGAAAGTGTGTGTCTGTGTCTGTTTGTGTGACCTCAGCACCAAAGGGATGTGAGTCTGTGACCCCAGCAATAAAGATGTGTGTCTCTATGGCCCCATCAATAACGGGGAGGCGGTCTGATGGTCTGCGTGTCCCTGCACTAATGGGGTGTGTGCTTGTTTCCTCATCACTGCAAGACTGAAGGGGTGTGTGCACGTGTGTTTGGCACACATGTACATGTCCCCTGAAATGCAGCACTGAAGGGCTGTGTGTGTGGCTCCAGCACTGAAGGCGTGTGTCTGTGTCTGTTTGTGTGACCTCAGCACCAAAGGGATGTGTGTCTGTGACCCCAGCAATGAAGGGGTGTGTCTCTATGGCCCCATCAATAAAAGGGGTGGTTGTGTGATGGTTTGCGTGTCCCTGCACTAATGGGGTGTGTGTTTGTGTCCTCAACACTGCAACACTGAAGGGGTGTGTACACGTGTGTTTGGTACACGTGTACATTTCCCCTGAAATGCAGCACTGAAGGGCTGTGTGTGTGGCCTCAGCACTGAAGGTGTGTGTCTGTGTCTGTTTGTGTGACCTCAGCACCAAAGGGATGTGTGTCTGTGACCCCAGCAATGAAGGGCTGTGTCTCTATGGCCCCATCAATAAAGGGGTGGCTGTGTGATGGTTTGTGTGTCCCTGCACTAATGGGGTGTGTGTTTGTGTCCTCAACACTGCAGCACTGAAGGGGTGTGTGCACGTGTGTTTGGCACACATGTACATGTCTCCAGAAATGCAGCACTGAAGGGCTGTGTATGTGGCCCCAGCACTGAAAGTGTGTGTCTGTGTCTGTTTGTGTGACCTCAGCACCAAAGGGATGTGTGTCTGTGACCCCAGAAATGAAAGGATGTCTCTGTGACCACATCAATAAAGGGGTGGATGTGTGATGGTTTGTGTGTCCCTGCACTAATGGGGTGTGTGTTTGTGTCCTCAACACTGCAGCACTGAAGGGGTGTGTGCACATGTGTTTGGCACACGTGTACATTTCCCCTGAAATACAGCACTGAAGGGCTGTGAGTGTGGCCCCAGCACTGAAGGTGTGTGTCTGTGTCGGTTTGTGTGACCTCAGCACCAAAGGGATGTGTGTCTGTGACCCCAGCAGTAAAGATGTGTGTCTCTATGGCCCCATCAATATCGGGGAGGCTGTGTGATGGTTTGCGTGTCCCTGCACTAATGGGGTGTGTGTTTGTGTCCTCAACACTGCAGCACTGAAGGGGTGTGTGCACGTGTGTTTGGCACATGTGTACATGTCCCCTGAAATGCAGCACTGAAGGGCTATGTGTGTGGCCCCAGCACTGAAGGTGTGTGTCTGTTTGTGTGACCTCAGCACCAAAGGGATGTGTGTCTGTGACCCCAGCAATGAAGGGGTTGTGTCTCTATGGCCCCATCAATAAAGGGGTGGCTGTGTGATGGTTTGCGTGTCCCTGCACTAATGGGGTGTGTGCTTGTTTCCTCAACACTGCAGCACTGAAGGGGTTTGTGCTCGCGTGTTTGGCACACGTGTACATTTCCCCTGAAATGCAGCACTGAAGGGCTGTGTGTGTGGCCCCAGCACTGACGGTGTGTGTCTGTGTCAGTTTGTGTGACCTTAGCACCAAAGGGATGTGTGTCTGTGACCCCAGCAATAAAGATGTGTGTCTCTATGGCCCCATCAATAAAGGGGAGGCTGTGTGATGGTTTGCGTGTCCCTGCACTAATGGGGTGTGTGCTTGTTTCCTCATCACTGCAACACTGAAGGGGTGTGTGCACGTGTGTTTGGCACACGTGTACTTATTCCCTGAAATGCAGCAATGAAGGGCTGTGTGTGTGGCTCCAGCACTGAAGGTGTGTGTCTGTGTCTGTTTGTGTGACCTCAGCACCAAAGGGATGTGTGTCTGTGACCCCAGCAATAAAGATGTGTGTCTCTATGGCCCCATCAATAACGGGGAGGCTGTGTGATGGTTTGCGTGTCCCTGCACTAATGGGGTGTGTGCTTGTTTCCTCATCACTGCAACACTGAAGGGGTGTGTGCACGTGTGCTTGGCACATGTGTACATGTCCCCTGAAATGCAGCACTGAAGGGCTGTGTGTGTGTCTGTATCTGTTTGTGTGACCTCAGCACCAAAGGGATGTGTGTCTGTGACCCCAGCACTGAAGATGTGTGTGTCTGTGACCCCATCAATAACGGGGTGGCTGTGTGATGGTTTGTGTGTCCCTGGTCTGTGTGTTTGTCTACCGAGCACTGCAGCACTGAAGGGGAGTGTGCACGTGTGTTTATTGTATGTGTATAGAGGTGAGTGTGTATTTTTGTCTGTGTGTGTGTATGTGTGTGTTGAGGTGAGTGTGTATGTGTGTGAATGTTCATGTATGTATTAAAGGTAACCCATCACTTCATTTCAGGCCCCTAAACCACCACCATTGTGAAATACCACTGTGTAATGAGTTTATAAAGATGCCACTGTATAAATCATTCATTTCTGCATTGTGTAGAAAATGAGCTTATAATGAACCAACAGTTTATACAAGGACATATTTATTATTCTGTTGGTGCCTTGGCGGTGATTTCATTCCCAGTCCCCTTAAAGGGTTATTTGGGACTTAAGAATTGATGACCTATCTGTAAGATAGCTGATCAGTATGAGATCGGAGGGTCTGACACCTGGCACCCCCACGATCAGCTGAAATCTGCTCCGGCAGGTGCCAGACACATGATAAGCATACTTGATAGGACGCTGCTTCTGGTCTATAGGACGCACACAATACTGAGCAAGATTTTTTGTTGTTAAAAAGTGCGTCATATAGTCTAGAAAATACAGTTAATGACGGTCACTCTTTAACTAAGAAATGCATCTTAACTTATGAAGGACTATATCCGTCATAATTCTGCTCCCCGCATTTCTTGCAGGCTCACACGCCGAGTCGGCATCTTTCTCGGCAGATGATGGCTGTGTTATTCAGCAATCATATGCCTCTAACAGTCGCAGGTTGAGCGGAGCTCTGCCCACGACAGTTAGCCTATTAAATCTTGCTATCAGTGTGTGACAGCGGCATTTAATGTGCGCCAGCAGGGGGTGCACCATTCCATCTCTTCATTGGCGCACCCGTGACTTGATCACTGAAGATCCCTGTGTCTGTCATCACTGGATTCCTGTGACAGCCAGCCTGTTGCTAGAGTTCATAGGAGATCGTGATTTCTGCTATATATAGCACTGCTGTATATAGCACAAGCAATCAGATGATCGCAGGTTCAAGCCCCCTAAAGAGACGAACAAATACAGTGAAAAGTAAAAAAAAAATGAAAAAAGTATAAAAGTTCAAATCATCCCAGTTTTCCCCCCATTAAAAATTAAGAAATATAAAACATTTAAAAAATACACATATTTGGTATCGCTGCGTTTGTAAAAGTCAGATTCATCAAAATATAAAATAAATTAATCCATTTAGTAAACGGCGTAACTAGAACATTACATAAAATGCCAGAATTACAGATTTTCAGTCGTTTCAACAAGAAAAAAATATATAATAACAGACAATCAAAACATTGTATATACCCCAAAATGATATCAATATAACTATCAGTTTGTGGTGCAAAAAACCAGCCCTCACGCAGCCCCATTCCCGAAACATGAAAACACCGCGGCTTTCAGATCTCGGAAAGTGGCGACACAAGCAAATTATTTTTCATCACTTAAATATAAATCCTATAAATCATCACTTAAGTAGAAGAGATGAAGCTTTACTACCTCCTGCTCCAGCTCCAGCACTTCACCGCTGCCGCTGATCTTTAGTCACTGGCTTCAAGGGTGACATCATGACTGCAGCTCTGCAGCTAATCACTTGGCTCACTGGGCCATGCTGACAGAGTTTCTAAGCTCAGTGATTGGCTGCAGCAATGATGTGTGCTGAAGTTGAGCCATCAACCCTGCAGCCTGTCACAATAGAGCACAGGAAGCGCTGAAGATCCAGAGCTGGAGCAGCAGGAGAAAGTAAAGCTCTGTGTGTTTCCTCTACCACTGGGAACCTCCTATATATTACATAAAAACATTCCTGAAAACCCCTTTAATCTGACTTTATAGAAAAAGTCTATATCCGGCTACTGTCCTCCCCTCATGAATCACAAAATATGCCAAGTGTGAACAACTCCTGTCCCCAAATGAGGACTTGCAGGCGATCAGTTGATAGTCGGGGGTCCGGCAGTGAACACCCTCAGCAATCAGCTGTGTTTTGCTGGACATAGTGGCCTCTCCAGGACACATGTGGTATTACATGGTGCTCTTTCAGAATAATATGTAATATGTAATACATGATATCTTGAAGTCTTCCAGAAGAAGATATTGGCAGACAGGTAATGACTTATTACCTACCAGCCATTGTCTCCTTTATCACTCGCTAGTTCTTATACACATTTGGATGATGTCACATCTTCGTTGGAAGCCGTATTAGGAACCTCCATCGCAGATTTTATCATACAGGACGAGTTCTCAGCCAACAGCTATTTGGCCATTGTTCACATGACGTAAGCCTATGTTATATACAGCAATATGCAGCAGGATACACCAGATCCAGGGAAATATCCGATCGCCAGAAATGGGGTCAGGAAGGAATTTTTTTCCCCCCTGAATCAGAATTCTTTTGGGGGGGTTTCTTTGCCTTCTTCTGGATCTTTGGGTCCCAATGACTCTCAGGTGGTCCCCAATGACCGCAGCTCGTTTTGTGGTCTCCACCGGGGCCAATCTGAGAGTGACTGTGATCATAGTTTAATTTCTTAAAGGACCAGTAATATTTTCATTACAATGTTGCTTATTGCTATTTCAATAAAAAAATTAATTATATATATATATTGTTTTGTGTGGTTTTTTTTCCTGGATTTCACCTTACACAGTGAGAATGATAAGAGTAATCACAGAATATGGGGGCTCCATACACAGAGAGAACTCTGGTACCAAATTCCATGACAATTATTCTGGGGTTCAGTCTGTGATGGAGCAGTAACATTGTATCCAGGACGTCGTACACACCATGCTACAGAAAGAAGACTGAAGAACGGGACGCAGCCGCAGAATACAGGAGACACAGGGTCTTGTGTAACAGTAAAAAACAGGAAAGATGATCAACAAGTGGCCGGGGGGCTCCAGAACCAAACCAGGAGGGAGGCCTCAGTCATCAGTGGCCAATATTCCCATGAAGTGGCCACATTTACCAACCGTTCTGCAGCCACTCGTTTACCTTTCTCCAACACCTCCGTCGGTCCTTGCAGTTATTAGGCCACCACTGAAATGCTTTTCTGACTACACACAGACACGTACATAGAAACCGTGCATGCCGCCATCACCGTCCACAACCAGAGTCCTGGTCCAGACCAGTGGCCTTTCCAATTCAAGTCTACTTGGGTTTAAACAAGGGTCCTGTCTCTAAGAGAACCATGTGCTTGCCACTTGGAACAGCAGTAATACAGTAACACCAGGTTAATATTCTTCGGGCACAGAGATGCACAGACAGTGAACCCTCTTAAAAAGAAGAATTGGACTGACATTCCCTAAGCAATAAGTACCCACACAATTGGAGGGACAGATTGCTAGCCCTTGCTGCACCATGGTGTATGCCCAGTGGTGGCCACTCTTAGTCTAAGTTGGCTCTTCAGATTGCATGGTGATAAAGAACCTGAGGGCCATATACCTTCAAGAAAAAGATCTCATAAGGACACGTTGCCTTGAATTGTGAAGAACACAATAATGTTTTCCATACAATTCTATTGTGTTCTATTCAGGATATATTAAAAAAAAGTCTGGTCCTTAGAAGTTATAAAATGAGGTCAATACAACCTCAGGTGAAGAACAACACATCACAAATTACACCAGGTCATCGAATATTTACCAAAAAATAGACTTAAATGCAGAAACAGGGTGTGAAAAATTACAGGGGTTGTCCAATGAAAACAAGCTCCAATCTACAGGAACCCTCATCCCCTTTAGATTGGAACGGTGGTCCGCATGCTAAAATGCTGCTCCATTCATTCTATATGAGGCGGCCATGAAGTGCGCCCGACTTTTTTGGACCGATGAGACAGAGTGGCCTTACAGAGAAAGGTCCTTGGATTGGACGCCGAGTTACGGACCCCAAAGCAGCACTGAATATGATGTACTAGTGGGAGTCACGAGTGCAAGGGTTCAAGGGCGCCAGTAGTGGAAGACATAGTGCGCGAAACCGAAGAAGAAGTAAGCAGACCTGCTGATCAGCACTGCAGTGCTGAGGCCGAGTTATGGCGAAATAGGGAGCGACAGTGCGCCTCACCAGTCCTGGAGTATATTACACAGGAAGGATACTGTGTGGAAAATGCTTCATACTGTAAAGGAAACGTCCAGAACACTTTGTGCCCCCCGATATCCCTTGTATGCCGGGACGTTGCTAGGGTCCTAAAAGATCAGGGGCCAAAGCCCCAAAGTAGGTGTTTCCCCATACAACCTCCCCGCCACTTAAAAGAGGACCTATACATATGTAATTACAGTACACCATTGTTACTAACCTAAAATACACAACTGAAAGACCAATGTTCCCAAAATTACTTCTATACAAGGCAATAATAATCCCGCTACACAATGCCCTCTACCATCAACACTATACAGTGAGTACATAGTATTATGATATGACCATTGCCTCTACATAAAAAACACACTGTACAAAGACCATCTGACTTCTCACATTTCCAGCACCGTCCCCATCTATTCCCACCCTGCACAACCTCCCCATGCTGCCTGCTCCTCCGACGTGGAATAGGAACCTCAATACTTCAAAAATTATGTCATTACTATGATTACCCTCCACCAATTAATGCTACAAAGACTGTGTGCCAGATAGAGGGGACCTATAAAAATAATAGCGTCCCATAGAAAGTAGTAAAGACCCCACTGTGCTACCTAGCAAGTAATAATGCCAGATATGCTCTTATGAAAGTTTCAATATCTGAAGTGTTCTCTCCAAGCAACAAATACCGTTGAGTATCCCCTTTAAGTAATAATGCCCCCTTAAAGCCACAATCAAACTACACCCAACTACAAAGTTCTTCTTCAAGTCTATGGACGATGATTTCGGGGTGGTGAAAGAAGAAATTTCTGATGATGCACCCATTTAAAAGAAATAATGTCCTGAGTGCCCCCATAGCACCCTGTATATTGTATGATAGTCTCACAGCTCACTACACACTGTATGATGGTCCCCACAGCTCCCTATGCAATGTTTGATGGTCCCCACAGATCCCTATACACTACATGATGGTCCCCACAGCTCCCTACTTACTGTATGATGTTCCCCACAGCTCCGTATGCACTGTATGATGGTCCCCACAGCTCCTTACGCACTATATGATGGTCCCCACAGATCCCTATACACTGTATGATAATCCCCATAGCTCCCTATACCCTGTATGATGGTCCCCACAGCTCCGTATGCACTGCATAATGGTCCCCACAGCTCCCTATGCCCTGTATGATGGTACCCACAGTTCCATATGCACTGTATCATGGTCCCCACAGCTACCTATGCACTGTATGATGGTCCCCACACCTATCTACGCTCTGCATGATGGAACCCACAGCTCCCTATGCACTGTATGATGGTCCCCACAGCTATCTACGCTCTGTATAATGGTCCCCACAGCTCACTATGCACTGTATGATGGTCCCCACAGCTCCTTAGATACTGTATGATGGTCCTCATACTTCCCTATACACTGTATGATGGTCCCCACAGCTCCCTATACACTGTATGATGGTCCCCACAGCTCCTTAGATACTGTATGAGGTCCCCACAGCTCCCTAGACACTGTATGATGGTCCCCACAGCTCCCTAGACACTGTATGATGGTCCCCACAGCTCCCTAGACACTGTATGATGGTCCCCACAGCTCCCTATGCTCTGTATGATGGTCCCCACAGCTCCATACGCTCTGTATGATGGTCCCCACAGTGCCCTATGCACTGTATGATGGTCTTCACAGCTCCCTAGGCATTGTATGATGGTCTCCACAGCTCCCTATGCATTGTATGATGGTCCTCATAGCTCTCTACGCACTGTATGATGGTCCCCGCAGCTCCTTAAGCACTGTATGATGGTACCCATGGCTCCTTATACACTGTATGATGGTCCCCACGGCTCTTTATGTACTGTATGATGGTCCCTGCAGCTCCCTACGCTCGGTATGATGGTCCCCACAGCTCCCTATGCACTGCATAATGGTCCCCACACCTCCCTATGCCCTGTATGATGGTCCCCACATCTCCCTATGCACTGTATGATGGTCCCCACAGCTCCCTATGCACTGTATGATGGTCCCCACAGCTCCCTATGCACTGTATGATGGTCCCCACAGCTCCCTATGCACTGTATGATGGTCCCCACAGCTCCCTATGCATTGTCTGATGGTCCCCACAGCTCCCTATGCACTGTATGATGGTCTCTACAACTCCTTATAACTGGCATGATGGTCCCTACAACTTCCTATATCCTGTATAATGGCCCTCACAGCCCCAAATATACAGTACTGTATGATGGCCCCCGCAGCTCAATATATATTGTATGATGGCAGCCACACCCACTTGTACACTATATTATGGCCCCTACAGCTCCCTTTATACTGTATGATGGCCCCCACAGCCCCTTATAAACTGTATTCTGGCACCCACTCCCCATTTTATATAATATGATGGTCCCACTGCCCCTTATATATAGCATGATGACTCCCATAGCCCCTTATAGTATGATGGCACCCACACCCCTTATATATACAGGTGCATCTCACTAAATTACAATATCATCAAAAAGTTTATTTATTTTAGTTCTTCAATGCTGAAAATGAAACTCATATATTATATAAAGTCATTACAATCAAAGTGATCTATTTCACGTGTTTATTTCTGTTAATGTTGATGATTATGGCCAGGGGCGCACATAGAAATCATGAGGCCCCATAGCAGAAGTTCTAATTGGACCCCCCCACCAAAAAAATAAAGAAATATTTGTCTGTGTCACAGAAGAGCCGATCTCACAACTTTCCAGCCTTTACTTCGTTTTTCTAATGTTCCTCCTACTGAAGTCCTAGATCCCTCTTTCATTGCCCCCATGAAGTATGATGCCAATAAAAGTGCCCCCCAAACACAGTATGATACCCCCATGGTGCATTCCTCCACATTAGCCTCTACATGAACAGTATAATGACCTTATTGTACCCCACTTCAACTCCCAAGGCAAAGTATGGTGACCCTAACACAGTATGATTTCCCCAACTGTGACTCCCACACAGCCCTCCATACAGTATAATGGGCCTACATACAGTATAATGGCCCACACTAGCCCTCCAAACAGTATGATGGACCCCACACAAACCTTCATACAGTATAATGACCCCACACAGCCCTCCAAACAGTATAATGGGCCTACATACAGTATAATGGCCCACACAGCCCTCCATACAGTATAATGGACCTACATACAGTATAATGGCCCACACTAGCCCTCCAAACAGTATAATGGCCCCACACAGCCCTCCATACAGTATAATGGGCCTACATACAGTATAATGGCCCACACTAGCCCTCCAAACAGTATAATGGCCCCACACAGCCCTCCATACAGTATAATGGGCCTACATACAGTATAATGGCCCACACAGCCCTCCATACAGTATAATGGACCTACATACAGTATAATGGCCCACACTAGCCCTCCAAACAGTATAATGGCCCCACACAGCCCTCCATACAGTATAATGGCCCTACATACAGTATAATGGCCCACACAGCCCTCCATACAGTATAATGGGCCTACATACAGTATAATGGCCCACACTAGCCCTCCAAACAGTATAATGGCCCCACACAGCCCTCCATACAGTATAATGGGCCTACATACAGTATAATGGCCCACACAGCCCTCCATACAGTATAATGGGCCTACATACAGTATAATAGCCCACACTAGCCCTCCAAACAGTATAATGGCCCCACACAGCCCTCCAAACAGTATAATGGGCCTACATACAGTATAATGGCCCACACTAGCCCTCCAAACAGTATGATGGACCCCACACAAACCTTCACACCGTATAATTGCTTTCATACAGTATAACGGCCCCCCACATAGCCCTCAAAATATCATAATGGCCCCACATAGACTTCCATATAGTATAATATGCCACCCATAATCCTCCATATAGTATAATGCACCCTCCAAAATCCTCCATATAATATAATGCACCCCCCATAATCCTCCATATAGTATAATGAACTTCCCATGGTCCTCGATAGAATATAATGCACTCCTCATAGTCCTCCATACAGTATATTTCACACCCCAAAGGGTAAAATGCAGCACCCATATAGTATAATGCACCACACAGTCCTGCAGTATTATGGGCACCACGTACTCACTGATTTTAAAATACTGTATGTTTTAAATAAGACGACCCGAGTATAAGCCGAGGCCCCTAATTTTACCACAAAAAAACTGGGAAAAAGTATTGAGTTGAGTATAAGCCTAGGGTAGGAAAGGCAGCAGCTTCTGGAAAATTTCACCATCCTGGTATGTATGGTACCCCTCATCACCAATCCTGGTATGTATGGCACCCCTCATCCCCCAATCCTGGTACATATGGCACCCCTCATCCCCCAATCCTGGTATGCGTGCCCCCCTCATCCCCCAATCCTGGTATGTGTGGCCTCCTCATCCCCCAATCCTGGTATGTGGGGCCTCCTCATCCCCCAATCTTGGTATGTGTGGCCTCCTCATCCCCCAATCTTGGTATGTGTGGCCTCCTCATCCCCCAATCCCGGTATGTGTGGCCTCCTCATCCCCCAATCCTGGAATGTGTGGCCTCCTCATCCCCCAATCCTGGTAAGTGTGGCCTTCTCATCCCCCAATCCCCTGGTGTGTGTGGACCCCTCAACCCCCAATCCTGGTATGCATGGCCCCCTCATCCCCCAATCCTGGTATGTGGGGCCTCCTCACCCCCCCAATCCTAGTATGTGTGGCCCCATCACTGCACACTGTCTGTCATCACTGGATTCCTGTGACAGCCAGCCTGTTGCTAGTGTTCATAGGAGACCGTGATTTCTGCTATATATAGCAATGCTGTATATAGCACAAGCAATGAGATGATTGCAGGTTCAAGCCCCCTAAAGAGACGAACAAATACAGTGAAAAGTAAAAAAAAAAAATCAAAAAAGTATAAAAGTTCAAATCATTCCAGTTTTCCCCCATTAAAAATTAAGAATTATAAAACATTTTAAAAAATACACATATTTGGTATCGCTGCGTTTGTAAAAGTCAGATCCATCAAAATATAAAATAAATGAATCCATTTAGTAAACGGCGTAACTAGAACATTAAATAAAATGCCAGAATTACAGATTTTCAGTCGTTGCAACAAGAAAAAAATAAATAATAACAGGCAATCAAAACATTGTATATACCCCAAAATGATATCAATATAACCATCAGTTTGTGGCGCAAAAAACTAGCCCTCACGGAGCCCCATTCCCGAAAAATGAAAAAACGCCGCGGCTTTCAGATCTCGGAAAGTGGCGACACAAGCAAATTATTTTTATTATTTTTTTTACAAATTTCAGAATTTTTTTTCATCACTTAAATATAAATCCTATAAATCGTCACTTAAGTAGAACAGATGAAGCTTTACTACCTCCTGCTCCAGCACTTCACCGCTGCCGCTGATCTTTAGTCACTGGCTTCAAGGGTGACATCATGACTGCAGCTCTGCAGCCAATCACTTGGCTCAGTGGGCCATGCTGACAGAGCTTCTAAGCTCAGTGATTGGCTGCAGCAATGATGTGTGCTGAAGTTGAGCCATCACCGCTGCAGCCTGTCACAATAGAGCGCAGGAAGCGCTGAAGATCCAGAGCTGGAGCAGCAGGAGAAAGTAAAGCTCTGTGTGTTTTCTCTACCACTGGGACCCTCCTATATATTACATAAAAACATTCCTGAAAACCCCTTTAATCTGACTTTATAGAAAAAGTCTATATCCGGCTACTGTCCTCCCCTCATGAATCACAAAATATGCCAAGTGTGAACAGCTCCTGTCCCCAAATGAGGACTTGCAGGCGATCAGTTGATAGTCGGGGGTCTGGCAGGGAACACCCTCAGCAATCAGCTGTGTTTTGCTGGACGTAGTGGCCTCTCCAGGACACATGTGGTATTACATGGTTCGCTTTCAAAATAATATGTAATATGTAATACATGATATCTTGAAGTCTTCCAGAAGAAGATATTGGCAGACAGGTAATGACTTATTACCTACCAGCCATTGTCTCCTTTATCACTCGCTAGTTCTTATACACATTTAGATGATTTCACATCTTCGTTGGAAGCCGTATTAGGAAACTCCATCGCAGATTTTATCATATAGGACGAGTTCTCAACCAACAGCTAGTTGGCCATTGTTCACATAAAGTAAACCTATGTTATATACAGCAATATGCAGCAGGATACACGAGATCCAGGGAAATATCCAATCGCCAGAAATGGGGTCAGGAATGGTATGTGTGGCCTCCTCATCCCCCCAATCCTGGTATGTATGGCCTCCTCATCCCCCAATCTTGGTATGTATGGCCTCCTCACCCCCCAATCCTGGTATGTGTGGCCCCATCACTGCACACACAAAAAATAAACACTTATACTCACCTTCCTTCCTCACCTCTGCTCCAGAGCTGCTGTCTTCTGTCTGCCAGCAGCTCATGTTGGTATCTGAGCAGTGCGCACTCTCTGTTGTCGAGGTGAGCTGCTGCTGCCGGCATATTCACTCCTCTCCACGCCGGGACTATGAGCGTTGACAAGCGTGAATATGCATTCTCTTTGGTAGCGGGCACTGTAAGCAGGAGCCACGGCTCAGCGCTCCTCCGTGCCCGCTTCTAAAGAGAATGAATATTCCCTCTTCTCCACGCCCATGGAAGTGGAGAAGAGGGAATATTCATGTCCCTTTAGCAGCAGGCACACGTGTTAGCTACAGCAGCCGCTACTGCATGTGCCCGCTCCTCCGCCGCCGCAACCTCCCACCCCCCCCAATACTCACCTATCCTCCTCGCTCCCCCGAGGCTCACGGGCCCCATAGCAGTGGTGTGGCCTGCCACCATTGGCGGTACCCAACTCATTATGGCTTACAGCCAATGAAATCACAAAAGTCATTATCTCAGTAAATTAAAATACTTTATAACATCAGCTTGAAAAATGTTTTTAAAATCTGAAATGTTGGCCTACTGAAATGTATGTTCAGTAAATGCACTCAATACTTGGTCAGGCTCCTTTTGCATCAATTACTGCATAGTGCGGCGTGGCATGGAGGCGATCAGCCTGTGGCACTGCTGAGGTGTTATGGAAGCCCAGGTGGCTTTGATAGCAGCCTTCAGCTCGACAGCATTGTTGGGTCTGGTGTCTCATCTTCCTCTTGACAATACCCCATAGTTTCTCGATGGGGTTAAGTTCAGGTGAATTTGCTGCCAATTAAGCAGAGTGATGCTGTTGTCTTTAAACCAGGTATAGGTACTTTTAGCAGTGTGGACAGGGGCCAAGTCCTGCTGGAGAATGAAATTTCCATCTCCAAAAAGCTTGCCGGCAGAGGGAAGCATGAAGTGCTGTAAAATTTCCTCGTAGACGGCTGCGCTGACTTTGGTCTTGATAAAACACAGTGGACCTACACCAGCAGATGACATGGCTCCCCAAACCATCACTGATTGTGGAGCCTTCACACTAGACCTCAAGCAGCTTGGACTGTGGCCTCTCCACTTTTCCTCCAGACTCTGGGACCTTGATTTCCAAAGGAAAATTGGAACTCTGGGACCTTGTGGATGGTGTCAATGACTGCCTTCTTGGCATTTGTAAAGTCAGCAGTCTTCCCCATTATTGTGGAGCCTACTGAAACAGACTATGGGACATTTTTAAACACTTAGGAAGCCGTTGCAGGTGCTTTTTGTTAATTATTCTAATTTACTGAGATATTGACTTTAGTGTTTTCATTGGCTGTAAGCCATAATCATCAACATTAACAGAAATAAACACTTGAAATAGTTCTCTCTGTCTGTAATGACTCTATATAATATACGAGTTTCACTTTTTGTATTGAAGAACTCAAATAAATTAACTTTTTGATGATATTGTAATTTAGTGAGATGCACCTGCATATGATGACTGTTGCCCCCAGTGGAATATATGCGGTGTCTATTTTGGGATATTTTAGTACACCCATGATGATACTATAGACAGCCATTATACCTGGAATGGCCCCTTCCTTGCGTGCCTTGCTTTTTTTGGCTTACATGTCTAACAATCACATATGTGTTGTGTCCCTTCCCCCATCATCCTATTTCTCTATTGCTGAATAAATATGATAGATTTTATTCTCCCTGGACTCCTTTGATGGTCTTTTACCCTGCGGGGTTTTCTTTCATATATGGACTCACTGTGTGGTGGTGATGGTAGAGGACATTGTGTAGCAGGATCATTTTGGCCTTGTATAGTAGTAATTTTGGGAATATTGGTCTTTGTATAGTGTATTTTAGATTAGTAACAGTGGTGTACTGTAATTATATAGGTATAAATCCTCTTTTAAGTGGCAGGGAGGTTATATGGGGAAACATGTACTTTGGGGCTGGGGTCCCTGATCTCTTAGGACCCCAGCAACGCTCCTGCACTGGGGAAAAGCAGGGTCTGGAGGCCACTTTAATATGATCATTTTACGGATATGACGCCAAAGAAGCTAATGAAGTGCTTTGCAAAGTGCCATAATTAAAAAATAAAATGGAACCATTTTACAAGACCCGTAGAGTCTCCATTTTTCGGGATCTGGGGCCGGGTTTATTTTTTGCGTACCGAGCTGAAGTTTTTATTGATACCATTTTGGGGTAGATCCGATGTTTTGATCGCCCGTTATTGCATTTTATTGCAATGTTGCGGCGACCAAAAAACGTAATTCTGGCGTTTAGAATTTTTTTCTCGTTACGCCGTTTACCGATCGGATTAATTCTTTTTTTATATTGATAGATCGGGCGATTCTGAGCACGGCAATACCAAATATGTGTATGTGGCTGGTATTCTTAGAATTTTATTTTGAATGGGGCGAAAGGGGGGTGATTTAAACTTTTATATATTTTAAATTTTTTTTTATATTTTTAAAAACATTTTTTTTTTACACTTTTTGCTTGCTTCTATAGTCTCATTAGGAGGCTAGAAGCAGCAACTGTCCAATCACCTCTGCTATATACAGGGGATAAGCAGATCAGCTCTATGTAGTAGAAATGCTCCTGTGCTATGAGCGCCGACCACTAGGTGGCGCTCATAGCGTCAGTACATGACAATCACTGGGGTCTGCTGCAGACCCAGGGTTGTCGTGCCCACCCATCAGTGACCCGCGATTACGTGACGGGGTCACAGATGGGCGGGGTAAGTAACGCGCTTCCGGCGCGGCGCTGTTAAATGCCGCTGTCAGAGATTGACAGTGTAACGGGTCTGGGAGGTGGAACCTCAGAGCAACTATACAAAGGGGCAGTCCTTGTAAGGAAGCGGGTGGCTCCCAGGGAAGGCGGGCAGGTAGTCACGGCAAGTGACAGGGACAGTCTCTGGGTAGAAGGGCAGGAGGTCACGGCAAGTGACGGGGACAGTCTCTTGACAGGCGGATGGTCACGGCAAGTGACAGCAGGGTAAGAGTCTCTAGACAGGCAGGTGGTCACGGCAAGTGACAGCAGGATAAGAGTCTCTAGATAGGCTAGCAGGCAGGTAGCAGGTGAGCGCTCCCAGGTGAGCGGGCAAGAGTCTCTGGACAGGCAGGTGGTCACGGCAAGTGACGGCAGAGCCTCCAGGTACGCTAGCAGGCAGGTAGCAGGTGAGCGCTCCCAGGTGAGCGGGCAAGAGTCTCTGGACAGGCAGGTGGTCACAGCAAGTGACGGCAGAGCCTCCAGATAGGCTAGTAGGCAGGTAGCAGGTGAGCGCTCCCAGGTGAGCGGGCAAGAGTCTCTGGACAGGCAGGTGGTCACGGCAAGTGACGACAGAGCCTCCAGGTAGGCTAGCAGGCAGGTAGCAGGTGAGCGCTCCCAGGAGAGCGGGCAAGAGTCTCTGGACAGGCAGGTGGTCACGGCAAGTGACGACAGAGCCTCCAGGTAGGCTAGCAGGCAGGTAGCAGGTGAGCGCTCCCAGGTGAGTGGGCAGGAGTCTCTGGACAGGCAGGTGGTCACGGCCAGTGACGGCAGAGCCTCCAGGTAGGCTAGCAGGCAGGTAGCAGGTGAGCGCTCCCAGGTGAGCGGGCGGGCAGATCCATAGACAGACTGACAGGTGTTGGAAGGCAGACTGTCGGACCGCAGGAATGCAAGCAGATAGACAGGAATCAGGTAGGTATCAAGCAGAGATCTGGCAGGTAACTGGCAGGTATCTGGTAACGGGACCTGAGGGCTGAAGCAGAGTTGAAAGGCTTTGCAACAACATTGCTCGGGCACCTCCAGTTTGGAGGAGGTGCCTTATATATGGTGAGGTCCTCCGGCCATTGGCCGGGGACTCCTTAGGACGGTGCGCGCGGCCCCTTTAAGAGAGGGAGAGCGCGCACGCGCGTGCCCTAAGCACAGAGGCCGGGAAGCAGCGCGCGCTGCCAGCAGAGCGGGAGGAAGCTGCTGGGCACGGAGCGGAGAGGTGAGGGGAACGGCGTCCCTGCCTAGCAGGAGGCAGGGACGCCGACGCTACAGACAGCAGCATTTAACATGTTAACAGCCGCAAGTGGATCGCGATTCCACCCGCGGCTGTTGGGGCACATGTCAGCTGTATAAATCACGGTTTTAGGCACTGGCGTTGTAGTGTGGTATTGGTCTGCGACCAAGTGTGAATAGGTTCAACAAAACACAGCTGGCAGACTTTAAATGGAGGGTAATATTTGGCACGCTCCACAAAATGTCACGATTATTAGGTAAGGTGTGTATAGGAAAATGTTATTTAAGGAAATAAAATGTACATTTTATTGGGGAATCCACTGCAGTCAGTGATTTTAGTCCAGTCTTTTCCTGTAACTCACATAGCAGTAGAAGACAAAGACAGAAACACAATATACAAATAACGGTAAAGTTTTAAATATTAGGGTTAGGGTGTCCCATAAGGGTCACCATTACGAGGCGGGATGGCTTTCGCATTATTTAGATCAAAATTATGTTAACTAAGTACGCTTTATTATTTTCATGCACTATTGTGATTTATTTATTTATTGCAGGGTGTTTGAGTATTGTATTTCTGTCTTAGTTTTTTTCTGGTTAGTGGCCATGTGTGAACATGCTCTTACATGCTGCATGCACGACAATTTAAATTCCAGTTCATGTCTCGAGGTTTTTTTCATATAGCAGTAGGTTATATGGATTAAAATAAAGATTCATTTAAATAGCTGTCATGAATTATAACATGGGGCTGTGGGATATTTGCAGTCTGTGACTTTTTTGTTTAGTAATTTATTTCCTGAAGTGTAAACTTGATACATAAAACAGCAGTGTCCGTTATGATGACATCACAAAGCACATGACAGCACCGAGAACATGACATCATAGACCTCACATGACATCATAACTGCTACAGAATGTACAAAGTTCTATTCCTGAGCCATCTTGTGTCACAGCTTGAAGAGGACCAGTCCAGGTAAGTAGCTCATCACTGAACGCTGGGGATCGGGTCACATCGGAAAGGGAGGAGGACTGGCTGCACAGCATTGTGTCACAGCACAAACAGCAGAGTAGGATCAGGAAGAGATCAGCAGTGTGTGCTGTATGGACTGTGTCCTCATCCCCATGATATTTCCAGATGATTATTAGCTGCATTGTTTTCTTTCTTCCTGACCTTCCTCAAGGCTGTTCTGAGATCTGTGGAGTAACTATCATACGTCCGGCAATTATCAACTGAGAAGACTTTTTGGGATTCAGCAAGAAGGTAGGTGTGCGTGCATGTGAGTGTGTGTGTAGGCACAGCATTGAAGGTTTCTGTGACCCCAGATCTAAAGGGAAGTGTGTCTGTGACCCCAGCACTACAAGGATGTGTGTCTGTGACCCCATCAATAAAGGGATGTGTGTCTGTGACCCCACCAATAAAGGGATGTGTGTCTGTGACCCCACCAATAAAGGGATGTGTGCCTGTGACCCCACCAATAAAGGGGTGGCAGTGTGATGGCTTGTGTGTCCCTGCACTAATGGGGTGTGTGTTTGTGTCCTCAACACTGCAGCACTGAAGGGGTGTGTGCACGTGTGTTTGGCACATGTACATGTCTCCAGAAATGCAGCACTGAAGGGCTGTGTGTGTGGCCCTAGCACTGAAAGTGTGTGTCTGTGTCTGTTTGTGTGACCTCAGCACCAAAGGGATGTCTGTCTGTGATCCCAGAAATGAAGGGGTGTCTCTGTGACCCCATCAATAACGGGGTGGCTGTGTGACGGTTTGCGTGTCCCTGCACTAATGGGGTGTGTGCTTGTTTCCTCAACACTGCAGCACTGAAGGGGTGTGTGCACGTGTGTTTGGCACACGTGTACATATCCTCTGAAATGCAGCACTGAAGGGCTGTGTGTGTGGCTCCAGCACTGAAGGTGTGTGTCTGTGTCTGTTTGTGTGACCTCAGCACAAAAGGGATGTGTGTCTGTGACCCCAGCAATAAAGATGTGTGTCTCTCTGGCCCTATCAATGACGGGGAAGCTGTGTGATGGTTTACGTGTCCCTGCACTAATGGGGTGTGTGCTTGTTTCCTCAACACTGCAACACTGAAGGGGTGTGTGCACGTGTGCTTGGCACACATGTACATTTCTCCAGAAATGCAGCACTGAAGGGCTGTGTGTGTAGCCCCAGCACTGAAAGTGTGTGTCTGTGTCTGTTTGTGTGACCTCACCACCAAAGGGATGTGTGTCTGTGACCCCAGAAATGAAGGGGTGTCTCTGTGACCCCATCAATAAAGGGGTGGATGTGTGATGGTTTGCGTGTCCCTGCACTAATGGGGTGTGTGTTTGTGTCCTCAACACTGCAGCACTGAAGGGGTGTGTGCACGTGTGTTTGGCACATGTGTACATGTCCCCTGAAATGCAGCACTGAAGGGCTGTGTGTGTGGCCCCAGCACTGAAGGTGTGTGTCTGTGTCTGTTTGTCTGACCTCAGCACCAAAGGGATGTGCGTCTGTGACCCCAGCACTGAAGATGTGTGTGTCTGTGACCCCATCAATAACGGGGTGGCTGTGTGATGGTTTGCGTGTCCCTGCACTAATGGGGTGTGTGCTTGTTTCCTCAACACTGCAGCACTGAAGGGGTGTGTGCACGTGTGTTTGGCACACGTGTACATGTCTCCAGAAATGCAGCACTGAAGGGCTGTGTGTGTGGCCCCAGCACTGAAGGTGTGTGTCTGTGTCTGTTTGTGTGACCTCAGCACCAAAGGGATGTGTGTCTGTGACCCCAGCAATAAAGGGGTGTGTCTCTATGGCCCCATCAATAAAAGGGGTGGTTGTGTGATGGTTTGTGTGTCCCTGCACTAATGGGGTGTGTGTTTGTGTCCTCAACACTGCAGCACTGAAGGGGTGTGTGCACGTGTGTTTGGCACAAGTGTACATGTCCCCTGAAATGCAGCACTGAAGGGCTATGTGTGTGGCCCCAGCACTGAAGGTGTGTGTCTGTGTCTGTTTGTGTGACCTCAGCACCAAAGGGATGTGTGTCTGTGATCCCGGCAATAAAGATGTGTGTCTCTATGGCCCCATCAATAACGGGGAGGCTGTGTGATGGTTTGCGTGTCCCTGCACTAATGGGGTGTGTGCTTGTTTCCTCAGTACTGCAACACTGAAGGGGTGTGTGCACGTGTGTTTGGCACACGTGTACATGTCCCCTGAAATGCAGCACTGAAGGGCTATGTGTGTGGCCCCAGCACTGAAGGTGTGTGTCTGTGTCTGTTTGTGTGACCTCAGCACCAAAGGGATGTGTGTCTGTGACCCCAGCAATAAAGATGTGTGTCTCTATGGCCCCATCAATTACGGGGAGGCTGTGTGATGGTTTGCGTGTCCCTGCACTAATGGGGTGTGTGCTTGTTTCCTCATCACTGCAACACTGAAGGGGTGTGTGCACGTGTGTTTGGCACATGTCTACATGTCCCCTGAAATGCAGCACTGAAGGGCTGTGTGTGTGGCCCCAGCACTGAAGGTGTGTGTCTGTGTCTGTTTGTGTGACCTCAGCACCAAAGGGATGTGTGTCTGTGACCCCAGCAATGAAGAGGTGTGTCTCTATGGCCCCATCAATAAAAGGGGTGGTTGTGTGATGGTTTGCGTGTCCCTGCACTAATGGGGTGTGTGTTTGTGTCCTCAACACTGCAGCACTGAAGGGGTGTGTGCACGTGTGTTTGGCACAAGTGTACATGTCCCCTGAAATGCAGCACTGAAGGGCTGTGTGTGTGGCTCCAGCACTGAAGGTGTGTGTCTGTGTCTGTTTGTGTGACCTCAGCACCAAAGGGATGTGTGTATGTGACCCCGGCAATAAAGATGTGTGTCTCTATGGCCCCATCAATAACGGGGAGGCTGTGTGATGGTTTGCGTGTCCCTGCACTAATGGGGTGTGTGCTTGTTTCCTCATCACTGCAACACTGAAGAGGTGTGTGCACGTGTATTTGGCAAACATGTACATGTCCCCTGAAATGCAGCACTGAAGGGCTGTGTGTGTGGCTCCAGCACTGAAGGTGTGTGTCTGTGTCAGTTTGTGTGACCTCAGCACCAAAGGGATGTGTGTCTGTGACCCAAGCAATGAAGGGCTGTGTCTCTATGGCCCCATCAATAAAGGGGTGGCTGTGTGACGGTTTGTGTGTCCCTGCACTAATGGGGTGTGTATTTGTGTCCTCAACACTGCAGCACTGAAGGGGTGTGTGCACGTGTGTTTGGCACACATGTACATGTCTCCAGAAATGCAACACTGAAGGGCTGTGTGTGTGGCCCCAGCACTGAAAGTGTGTGTCTGTGTCTGTTTGTGTGACCTCAGCACCAAAGGGATGTGTGTCTGTGATCCCAGAAATGAAGGGGTGTCTCTGTGACCCCATCAATAAAGGGGTGGATGTGTGATGGTTTGCGTGTTCCTGCACTAATGGGGTGTGTGCTTGTTTCCTCAACACTGCAGCACAGAAGGTGTGTGTGAACGTGTGTTTGGCACACGTGTACATATCCCCTGAAATGCAGCACTGAAGGGCTGTGTGTGTGGCCCCAGCACTGAAGGTGTGTGTCTGTGTCTGTTTGTGTGACCTCAGCACCAAAGGGATGTGTGTCTGTGACCCCAGCAATAAAGGGGTGTGTCTCTGTGACCCCATCAATAAAGGGGTGGATGTGTGATGGTTTGCGTGTTCCTGCACTAATGGGGTGTGTGTTTGTGTCCTCAACACTGCAGCACTGAAGGGGTGTGTGCACGTGTGTTTGGCACAAGTGTACATGTCTCATGAAATGCAGCGCTGAAGGGCTGTGTGTGTGGCCCCAGCACTGAAGGTGTGTGTCTGTTTGTGTGACCTCAGCACCAAAGGGATGTGTGTCTGTGACCCCAGAAATGAAAGGGTGTCTCTGTGACCACATCAATAAAGGGGTGGATGTGTGATGGTTTGTGTGTCCCTGCACTAATGGGGTGTGTGTTTGTGTCCTCAACACTGCAGCACTGAAGGGGTGTGTGCACGTGTGTTTGGCACAAGTGTACATGTCCCCTGAAATGCAGCACTGAAGGGCTATGTGTGTGGCCCCAGCACTGAAGGTGTGTGTCTGTGTCTGTTTGTGTGACCTCAGCACCAAAGGGATGTGTGTCTGTGATCCCGGCAATAAAGATGTGTGTCTCTATGGCCCCATCAATAACGGGGAGGCTGTGTGATGGTTTGCGTGTCCCTGCACTAATGGGGTATGTGCTTGTTTACTCATCACTGCAACACTGAAGGGGTGTGTGCACGTGTGTTTGGAACACGTGTACATGTCCCCTGAAGTGCAGCACTGAAGGGCTGTGTGTGTGGCTCCAGCACTGAAGGTGTGTGTCTGTGTCTGTTTGTGTGACCTCAGCACTAAAGGGATGTGTGTCTGTGACCCCAGCAATGAAGGGCTGTGTCTCTATGGCCCCATCAATAAAGGGGTGGCTGTGTGATGGTTTGTGTGTCCCTGCACTAATGGGGTGTGTGTTTGTGTCCTCAACACTGCAGCACTGAAGGGGTGTGTGCACGTGTGTTTGGCACACATGTACATGTCTCCAGAAATGCAACACTGAAGGGCTGTGTGTGTGGCCCCAGCACTGAAAGTGTGTGTCTGTGTCTGTTTGTGTGACCTCAGCACCAAAGGGATGTGTGTCTGTGATCCCAGAAATGAAGGGGTGTCTCTGTGAACCCATCAATAAAGGGGTGGATGTGTGATGGTTTGCGTGTCCCTGCACTAATGGGGTGTGTGCTTGTTTCCTCAACACTGCAGCACAGAAGGGGTGTGTGAACGTGTGTTTGGCACACGTGTACATGTCCCATGAAATGCAGCACTGAAGGGCAGTGTGTGCGGCCCCAGCACTGAAGGTGTGTGTCTGTGTCTGTTTGTGTGACCTCAGCACCAAAGGGATGTGTGTCTGTGACCCCAGCAATGAAGGGGTGTGTCTCTATGGCCCCATCAATAAAAGGGATGGTTGTGTGATGGTTTGTGTGTCCCTGCACTAATGGGGTGTGTGTTTGTGTCCTCAACACTGCAGCACTGAAGGGGTGTGTGCACGTGTGTTTGGCACAAGTGTACATGTCCCCTGAAATGCAGCACTGAAGGGCTATGTGTGTGGCCCCAGCACTGAAGGTGTGTGTCTGTGTCTGTTTGTGTGACCTCAGCACCAAAGGGATGTGTGTCTGTGACCCCAGCAATAAAGATGTGTGTCTCTATGGCCCCATCAATTACGGGGAGGCTGTGTGATGGCTTGCGTGTCCCTGCACTAATGGGGTGTGTGCTTGTTTCCTCATCACTGCAACACTGAAGGGGTGTGTGCACGTGTGTTTGGCACACATCTACATGTCCCCTGAAATGCAGCACTGAAGGGCTGTGTGTGTGGCCCCAGCACTGAAGGTGTGTGTCTGTGTCTGTTTGTGTGACCTCAGCACCAAAGGGATGTGTGTCTGTGACCCCAGCAATGAAGGGGTGTGTCTCTATGGCCCCATCAATAAAAGGGGTGGTTGTGTGATGGTTTGCGTGTCCCTGCACTAATGGGGTGTGTGTTTGTGTCCTCAACACTGCAGCACTGAAGGGGTGTGTGCACGTGTGTTTGGCACAAGTGTACATGTCCCCTGAAATGCAGCACTGAAGGGCTGTGTGTGTGGCCCCAGCACTGAAGGTGTGTGTCTGTGTCTGTTTGTGTGACCTCAGCACCAAAGGGATGTGTGTATGTGACCCCGGCAATAAAGATGTGTGTCTCTATGGCCCCATCAATAACGGGGAGGCTGTGTGATGGTTTGCGTGTCCATGCACTAATGGGGTGTGTGCTTGTTTCCTCATCACTGCAACACTAAAGAGGTGTGTGCACGTGTATTTGGCACACGTGTACATGTCCCCTGAAATGCAGCACTGAAGGGCCGTGTGTGTGGCTCCAGCACTGAAGGTGTGTGTCTGTGTCAGTTTGTGTGACCTCAGCACCAAAGGGATGTGTGTCTGTGACCCCAGCAATGAAGGGGTGTGTCTCTATGGCCCCATCAATAAAGGGGTGGCTGTGTGACGGTTTGTGTGTCCCTGCACTAATGGGGTGTGTGTTTGTGTCCTCAACACTGCAGCACTGAAGGGGTGTGTGCACGTGTGTTTGGCACACATGTACATGTCTCCAGAAATGCAACACTGAAGGGCTGTGTGTGTGGCCCCAGTACTGAAAGTGTGTGTCTGTGTCTGTTTGTGTGTCCTCAGCACCAAAGGGATGTGTGTCTGTGATCCCAGAAATGAAGGGGTGTCTCTGTGACCCCATCAATAAAGGGGTGGATGTGTGATGGTTTGCGTGTCCCTGCACTAATGGGGTGTGTGCTTGTTTCCTCAACACTGCAGCACAGAAGGGGTGTGTGAACGTGTGTTTGGCACACATGTACATTTCCCCTGAAATGCAGCACTGAAGGGCTGTGTGTGTGGCCCCAGCACTGAAGGTGTGTGTCTGTGTCTGTTTGTGTGACCTCAGCACCAAAGGGATGTGTGTCTGTGACCCCAGCAATGAAGGGCTGTGTCTCTATGGCCCCATCAATAAAAGGGGTGGTTGTGTGATGGTTTGTGTGTCCCTGCACTAATGGGGTGGGTGTTTGTGTCCTCAACAGTGCAGCACTGAAGGGGTGTGTGCACGTGTGTTTGGCACAAGTGTACATGTCTCATGAAATGCAGCGCTGAAGGGCTGTGTGTGTGGGCCCAGCACTGAAGGTGTGTGTCTGTGTCTGTTTGTGTGATCTCAGCACCAAAGGGATGTGTGTCTGTGATCCCGGCAATAAAGATGTGTGTCTCTATGGCCCCATCAATAACGGGGAGGCTGTGTGATGGTTTGCGTGTCCCTGCACTAATGGGGTATGTGCTTGTTTACTCATCACTGCAACACTGAAGGGGTGTGTGCACGTGTGTTTGGCACACGTGTACATGTCCCCTGAAGTGCAGCACTGAAGGGCTGTGTGTGTAGCTCCAGCACTGAAGGTGTGTGTCTGTGTCTGTTTGTGTGACCTCAGCACTAAAGGGATGTGTGTCTGTGACCCCAGCAATGAAGGGCTGTGTCTCTATGGCCCCATCAATAAAGGGGTGGCTGTGTGATGGTTTGTGTGTCCCTGCACTAATGGGGTGTGTGTTTGTGTCCTCAACACTGCAGCACTGAAGGGGTGTGTGCACGTGTGTTTGGCACACATGTACATGTCTCCAGAAATGCAACACTGAAGGGCTGTGTGTGTGGCCCCAGCACTGAAAGTGTGTGTCTGTGTCTGTTTGTGTGACCTCAGCACCAAAGGGATGTGTGTCTGTGATCCCAGAAATGAAGGGGTGTCTCTGTGACCCCATCAATAAAGGGGTGGATGTGTGATGGTTTGCGTGTCCCTGCACTAATGGGGTGTGTGCTTGTTTCCTCAACACTGCAGCACAGAAGGGGTGTGTGAACGTGTGTTTGGCACACGTGTACATGTCCCATGAAATGCAGCACTGAAGGGCAGTGTGTGTGGCCCCAGCACTGAAGGTGTGTGTCTGTGTCTGTTTGTGTGACCTCAGCACCAAAGGGATGTGTGTCTGTGACCCCAGCAATGAAGGGGTGTGTCTCTATGGCCCCATCAATAAAAGGGATGGTTGTGTGATGGTTTGTGTGTCCCTGCACTAATGGGGTGTGTGTTTGTGTCCTCAACACTGCAGCACTGAAGGGGTGTGTGCACGTGTGTTTGGCACAAGTGTACATGTCCCCTGAAATGCAGCACTGAAGGGCTATGTGTGTGGCCCCAGCACTGAAGGTGTGTGTCTGTGTCTGTTTGTGTGACCTCAGCACAAAAGGGATGTGTGTCTGTGACCCCAGCAATAAAGATGTGTGTCTCTATGGCCCCATCAATTACGGGGAGGCTGTGTGATGGCTTGCGTGTCCCTGTACTAATGGGGTGTGTGCTTGTTTCCTCATCACTGCAACACTGAAGGGGTGTGTGCACGTGTGTTTGGCACACATCTACATGTCCCCTGAAATGCAGCACTGAAGGGCTGTGTGTGGCCCCAGCACTGAAGATGTGTGTCTGTGTCTGTTTGTGTGACCTCAGCACCAAAGGGATGTGTGTCTGTGACCCCAGCAATGAAGGGGTGTGTCTCTATGGCCCCATCAATAAAAGGGGTGGTTGTGTGATGGTTTGCGTGTCCCTGCACTAATGGGGTGTGTGTTTGTGTCCTCAACACTGCAGCACTGAAGGGGTGTGTGCACGTGTGTTTGACACAAGTGTACATGTTCCCTGAAATGCAGCACTGAAGGGCTGTGTGTGTGGCCCCAGCACTGAAGGTGTGTGTCTGTGTCTGTTTGTGTGACCTCAGCACCAAAGGGATGTGTGTATGTGACCCCGGCAATAAAGATGTGTGTCTCTATGGCCCCATCAATAACGGGGAGGCTGTGTGATGGTTTGCGTGTCCATGCACTAATGGGGTGTGTGCTTGTTTCCTCATCACTGCAACACTAAAGAGGTGTGTGCACGTGTATTTGGCACACGTGTACATGTCCCCTGAAATGCAGCACTGAAGGGCCGTGTGTGTGGCTCCAGCACTGAAGGTGTGTGTCTGTGTCAGTTTGTGTGACCTCAGCACCAAAGGGATGTGTGTCTGTGACCCCAGCAATGAAGGGGTGTGTCTCTATGGCCCCATCAATAAAGGGGTGGCTGTGTGACGGTTTGTGTGTCCCTGCACTAATGGGGTGTGTGTTTGTGTCCTCAACATTGCAGCACTGAAGGGGTGTGTGCACGTGTGTTTGGCACACATGTACATGTCTCCAGAAATGCAACACTGAAGGGCTGTGTGTGTGGCCCAGTACTGAAAGTGTGTGTCTGTGTCTGTTTGTGTGACCTCAGCACCAAAGGGATGTGTGTCTGTGATCCCAGAAATGAAGGGGTGTCTCTGTGACCCCATCAATAAAGGGGTGGATGTGTGATTGTTTGCGTGTCCATGCACTAATGGGGTGTGTGCTTGTTTCCTCATCACTGCAACACTAAAGAGGTGTGTGCACGTGTATTTGGCACACATGTACATGTCTCCAGAAATGCAACACTGAAGGGCTGTGTGTGTGGCCCCAGCACTGAAGGTGTGTGTCTGTGTCTGTTTGTGTGACCTCAGCACCAAAGGGATGTGTGTCTGTGACCCCAGCAATGAAGGGGTGTGTCTCTATGGCCCCATCAATAAAAGGGGTGGTTGTGTGATGGTTTGTGTGTCCCTGCACTAATGGGGTGGGTGTTTGTGTCCTCAACACTGCAGCACTGAAGGGGTGTGTGCACGTGTGTTTGGCACAAGTGTACATGTCTCATGAAATGCAGCGCTGAAGGGCTGTGTGTGTGGGCCCAGCACTGAAGGTGTGTCTCTGTGTCTGTTTGTATGACCTCAGCACCAAAGGGATGTGTGTCTGTGACCCCAGCAATAAAGATGTGTGTCTCTATGGCCCCATCAATAACGGGGAGGCTGTCTGATGGTCTGCGTGTCCCTGCACTAATGGGGTGTGTGCTTGTTTCCTCATCACTGCAACACTGAAGGGGTGCGTGCACGTGTGTTTGGCACACGTGTACATGTCCCCTGAAATGAAGCACTGAAGGGGTGTGTGTGTGGCCCCAGCACTGAAGGTGTGTGTCTGTTTGTGTGACCTCAGCACCAAAGGGATGTGTGTCTGTGACCCCAGCAATGAAGGGGTGAATCTCTATGGCCCCATCAATAAAGGGGTGGTTGTGTGATGGTTTGTGTGTCCCTGCACTAATGGGGTGGGTGTTTGTGTCCTCAACACTGCAGCACTGAAGGGGTGTGTGTACGTGTGTTTGGCACAAGTGTACATGTCTCATGAAATGCAGCGCTGAAGGGCTGTGTGTGTGGCCCCAGCACTGAAGGTGTGTGTCTGTGTCTGTTTGTGTGACCTCAGCACCAAAGGGATGTGTGTCTGTGACCCCAGCAATGAAGGGCTGTGTCTCTATGGCCCCATCAATAAAGGGGTGGCTGTGTGATGGTTTGTGTGTCCCTGCACTAATGGGGTGTGTGTTTGTGTACTCAACACTGCAGCACTGAAGGGGTGTGTGCACGTGTGTTTGGCACACATGTACATGTCTCCAGAAATGCAGCACTGAAGGGCTGTGTGTGTGGCCCCAGCACTAAAAGTGTGTGTCTGTGTCTGTTTGTGTGACCTCAGCACCAAAGGGATGTGTGTCTATGACCCCAGAAATGAAAGGGTGTCTCTGTGACCACATCAATAAAGGGGTGGATGTGTGAAGGTTTGTGTGCCCCTGCACTAATGGGGTGTGTGTTTGTGTCTTCAACACTGCAGCACTGAAGAGGTGTGTGCACGTGTGTTTGGCACACGTGTACATTTCCCCTGAAATGCAGCTCTGAAGCGTTGTGTGTGTGGCCCCAGCACTGAAGGTGTGTGTCTGTGTCTGTTTGTTTGACCTCAGCACCAAAGGGATGTGTGTCTGTGACCCCAGCACTGAAGATGTGTGTGTCTGTGACCCCATCAATAATGGGGTGGCTGTGTGATGGTTTGCGTGTCCCTGCACTAATGGGGTGTGTGCTTGTTTCCTCATCACTGCAACACTGAAAGGGTGTGTGCACGTGTGTTTGGCACACGTCTACATGTCCCCTGAAATGCAGCACTGAAGGGCTTTGTGTGTGGCCCCAGCACTGAAGGTGTGTGTCTGTGTCTGTTTCTGTGACCTCAGCACCAAAGGGATGTGTGTCTGTGACCCCAGCAATGAAGGGGTGTGTCTCTATGGCCCCATCAATAAAAGGGGTGGTTGTGTGATGGTTTGCGTGTCCCTGCACTAATGGGGTGTGTGTTTGTGTCCTCAACACTGCAGCACTGAAGGGGTGTGTGCACGTGTGTTTGGCACAAGTGTACATGTCCCCTGAAATGCAGCACTGAAGGGCTGTGTGTGTGGCCCCAGCACTGAAGGTGTGTGTCTGTGTCTGTTTGTGTGACCTCAGCACCAAAGGGATGTGTGTATGTGACCCCGGCAATAAAGATGTGTGTCTCTATGGCCCCATCAATAACGGGGAGGCTGTGTGATGGTTTGCGTGTCCCTGCACTAATGGGGTGTGTGCTTGTTTCCTCATCACTGCAACACTGAAGAGGTGTGTGCACGTGTATTTGGCACACGTGTACATGTCCCCTGAAATGAGGCACTGAAGGGCTGTGAGTGTGGCTCCAGCACTGAAGGTGTGTGTCTTTGTCAGTTTGTGTGACCTCAGCACCAAAGGGATGTGTGTCTGTGACCCCAGCAATGAAGGGCTGTGTCTCTATGGCCCCATCAATAAAGGGGTGGCTGTGTGACGGTTTGTGTGTCCCTGCACTAATGGGGTGTGTGTTTGTGTCCTCAACACTGCAGCACTGAAGGGGTGTGTGCACGTGTGTTTGGCACAAGTGTACATGTCTCATGAAATGCAGCGCTGAAGGGCTGTGTGTGTGGCCCCAGCACTGAAGGTGTGTGTCTGTGTCTGTTTGTGTGACCTCAGCACCAAAGGGATGTGTGTCTGTGACCCCAGCAATAAAGATGTGTGTCTCTATGGCCCCATCAATAACGGGGAGGCTGTCTGATGGTCTGCGTGTCCCTGCACTAATGGGGTGTGTGCTTGTTTCCTCATCACTGCAACACTGAAGGGGTGTGTGCACGTGTGTTTGGCACACATGTACATGTCCCCTGAAATGCAGCACTGAAGGGCTGTGTGTGTGGCTCCAGCACTGAAGGCGTGTGTCTGTGTCTGTTTGTGTGACCTCAGCACCAAAGGGATGTGTGTCTGTGACCCCAGAAATGAAGGGGTGTCTATGTGACCCCATCAATAAAGGGGTGGATGTGTGATGGTTTGCGTGTCCCTGCACTAATGGGGTGTGTGTTTGTGTCCTCAACACTGCAGCACTGAAGGGGTGTGTGCACGTGTGTTTGGCACACGTGTACATGTCCCCTGAAATGAAGCACTGAAGGTGTGTGTCTGTTTGTGTGACCTCAGCACCAAAGGGATGTGTGTATGTGACCCCGGCAATAAAGATGTGTGTCTCTATGGCCCCATCAATAAAGGGGTGGCTGTGTGATGGTTTGTGTGTCCCTGCACTAATGGGGTGTGTGTTTGTGTACTCAACACTGCAGCACTGAAGGGGTGTGTGCACGTGTGTTTGGCACACATGTACATGTCTCCAGAAATGCAGCACTGAAGGGCTGTGTGTGTGGCCCCAGCACTGAAAGTGTGTGTCGGTGTCTGTTTGTGTGACCTCAGCACCAAAGGGATGTGTGTCTGTGACCCCAGAAATGAAAGGGTGTCTCTGTGACCACATCAATAAAGGGGTGGATGTGTGATGGTTTGTGTGTCCCTGCACTAATGGGGTGTGTGTTTGTGTCCTCAACACTGCAGCACTGAAGGGGTGTGTGCACGTGTGTTTGGCACACGTGTACATTTCCCCTGAAATGCAGCTCTGAAGGGTTGTGTGTGTGGCCCCAGCACTGAAGGTGTGTGTCTGTGTCTGTTTGTGTGACCTCAGCACCAAAGGGATGTGTGTCTGTGACCCCAGCAGTAAAGATGTGTGTCTCTATGGCCCCATCAATATCGGGGAGGCTGTGTGATGGTTTGCGTGTCCCTGCACTAATGGGGTGTGTGTTTGTGTCCTCAACACTGCAGCACTGAAGGGGTTTGTGCTCTCGTGTTTGGCACACGTGTACATGTCCCCTGAAATGCAGCACTGAAGGGCTGTGTGTGTGGCTCCAGCACTGAAGGTGAGTGTCTGTGTCTGTTTGTGTGACCTCAGCACCAAAGGGATGTGTGTCTGTGACCCCAGCAATGAAGGGCTGTGTCTCTATGGCCCCATCAATAAAGGGGTGGTTGTGTGATGGCTTGTGTGTCCCTGCACTAATGGGGTGTGTGTTTGTGTCCTCAACACTGCAGCACTGAAGGGGTGTGTGCACGTGTGTTTGGCACATGTGTACATGTCCCCTGAAATGCAGCACTGAAGGGCTGTGTGTGTGGCCCCAGCACTGAAGGTGTGTGTCTGTTTGTGTGACCTCAGCACCAAAGGGATATGTCTGTGACCCCAGCAATGAAGGGGTTGTGTCTCTATGGCCCCATCAATAAAGGGGTGGCTGTGTGATGGTTTGCGTGTCCCTGCACTAATGGGGTGTGTGCTTGTTTCCTCATCACTGCAACACTGAAGGGGTGTGTGCACGTGTGTTTGGCACACGTGTACATGTCCCCTGAAATGCAGCACTGAAGGGCTGTGTGTGTGGCTCCAGCACTGAAGGTGTGTGTTTGTGTCTGTTTGTGTGACCTCAGCACCAAAGGGATGTGTGTCTGTGACCCCAGCACTGAAGATGTGTGTGTCTGTGACCCCATCAATAACGGGGTGGCTGTGTGATGGTTTGTGTGTCCCTGGTCTGTGTGTTTGTCTACCGAGCACTGCAGCACTGAAGGGGTGTGTACACGTGTGTTTATTGTATGTGTATAGAGGTGAGTGTGTATTTGTGTCTGTGTGTGTATGTATGTGTGTGTTGAGGTGAGTGTGTATGTGTGTGAATGTTCATGGATGTATTAAAGGTAACCCATCACTTCATTTCAGGCCCCTAAACCACCACCATTGTGAAATACCACTGTGTAATGAGTTTATAAAGATGCCCCTGTATAAATCATTCATTTCTACATTGTGTAGACAATGAGCTTATAATGAACCAACAGTTTATACAAGGACATATTTATTATTCTGTTGGTGCCTTGGTGGTGATTTCATTCCCAGTCCCCTTAAAGGGTTATTTGGGACTTAAGAATTGATGACCTATCTGTAAGATAGCTCATCAGTATGAGATCGGAGGGTCTGACACCTGGCGCCCCCACGATCAGCTGAAATCTGCTCCGGCAGGTGCCAGACACATGATAAGCATACTTGATAGGACGCTGCTTCTGGTCTATAGGACGCACACAATACTGAGCAAGATTTTTTGCTGTTAAAAAGTGCGTCATATAGTCTAGAAAATACAGTTAATGACGGTCACTCTTTAACTAAGAAATGCATCTTAACTTATGAAGGACAATATCCGTCATAATTCTGCTCCCCGCATTTCTTGCAGGCTCACACGCCGAGACTGCATCTTTCTCGGCAGATGATGGCTGTGTTATTCAGCAATCATATGCCTCTAACAGTCGCAGGTTGAGCGGAGCTCTGCCCACGACAGTTAGCCTATTAAATCTTGCTATCAGTGTGTGACAGCGGCATTTAATGTGCGCCAGCAGGGGGTGCACCATTCCATCTCTTCATTGGCGCACCCGTGACTTGATCACTGAAGATCCCTGTGTCTGTCATCACTGGATTCCTGTGACAGCCAGCCTGTTGCTAGTGTTCATAGGAGACCGTGATCTCTGCTATATATAGCAATGCTGTATATAGCACAAGCAATCAGATAATCGCAGGTTCAAGCCCCCTAAAGAGACGAACAAATACAGTGAAAAGTAAAAAAAAATGAAAAAAGTATAAAAGTTCAAATCATCCCAGTTTTCCCCCCATTAAAAATTAAGAAATATAAAACATTTAAAAAATACACATATTTGGTATCGCTGCGTTTGTAAAAGTCAGATCCATCAAAATCTAAAATAAATTAATCCATTTAGTAAACGGCGTAACTAGAACATTACATAAAATGCCAGAATTACAGATTTACAGTCGTTGCAACAAGAAAAAAATATATAATAACAGACAATCAAAACATTGTATATACCCCAAAATGATATCAATATAACCATCAGTTTGTGGTGCAAAAACCAGCCCTCACGCAGCCCCATTCCCGAAACATGAAAACGCCGCGGCTTTCAGATCTCGGAAAGTGGCGACACAAGCAAATTATTTTTATTATTTTTTTTACAAATTTCAGAATTTTTTTTCATCACTTAAATATAAATCCTATAAATCGTCACTTAAGTAGAAGAGATGAAGATTTACTACCTCCTGCTCCAGCTCCAGCTCTTCACCGCTGCCGCTGATCTTTAGTCACTGGCTTCAAGGGTGACATCATGACTGCAGCTCTGCAGCTAATCACTTGGCTCACTGGGCCATGCTGACAGAGTTTCTAAGCTCAGTGATTGGCTGCAGCAATGATGTGTGCTGAAGTTGAGCCATCACCCCTGCAGCCTGTCACAATAGACCACCGGAAGCGCTGAAGATCCAGAGCTGGAGCAGCAGGAGAAAGTAAAGCTCTGTGTGTTTTCTCTACCACTGGGAACCTCCTATATATTACATAAAAACATTCCTGAAAACCCCTTTAATCTGACTTTATAGAAAAAGTCTATATCCGGCTACTGTCCTCCCCTCATGAATCACAAAATATGCCAAGTGTGAACAGCTCCTGTCCCCAAATGAGGACTTGCAGGCGATCAGTTGATAGTCGGGGGTCCGGCAGTGAACACCCTCAGCAATCAGCTGTGTTTTGCTGGACGTAGTGGCCTCTCCAGGACACATGTGGTATTACATGTTGCTCTTTCAGAATAATATGTAATATGTAATACATGATATCTTGAAGTCTTCCAGAAGAAGATATTGGCAGACAGGTAATGACTTATTACCTACCAGCCATTGCCTCCTTTATCACTCGCTAGTTCTTATACACATTTGGATGATGTCTCATCTTCGTTGGAAGCCGTATTAGGAACCTCCATCGCAGATTTTATCATACAGGACGAGTTCTCAGCCAACAGCTATTTGGCCATTGTTCACATAAAGTAAACCTATGTTATATACAGCAATATGCAGCAGGATACACGAGATCCAGGGAAATATCCGATCGCCAGAAATGGGGTCAGGAATGGTATGTGTGGCCTCCTCATCCCCCCAATTCTGGTATGCATGGCCCCCTCATCCCCCAATACTGGTATGCATAGCCCCCTCATCCCCCAATCTTGGTATGTATGGCCTCCTCACTCCCCAATCCTGGTATGTGTGGCTCCATCACTGCACACACAAAAAATAAACACTTATACTCCCCTTCCTTCCTCACCTCTGCTCCAGAGCTGCTGTGTTCTGTCTGCCAGCAGCTCATGTTGGTATCTGAGCAGCGCGCGCTCTCAGTTGTCGGGGTGAGCTGCTGCTGCTGCCGGCATATTCACTCCTCTCCACGCCGGGACTATGAGCGTTGACAAGCGTGAATATGCATTCTCTTTGGTAGCGGGCACTGTAAGCAGGAGCCACGGCTCAGCGCTCCTCCGTGCCCGCTACTAAAGAGAATGAATATTCCCTCTTCTCCACGCCCATGGAAGTGGAGAAGAGGGAATATTTGTGTCCCTTTAGCAGCGGGCACACGTGGTAGCTACAGCAGCCGCTACTGCGTGTGCCCGCTCCTCCGCCGCCGCAACCTCCCACCCCCCCAATACTCACCTATCCTCCTCGCTCCCCCGAGGCTCACGGGCCCCATAGCAGTGGTGTGGCCTGCCACCATTGGCGGTACGCCACTGATTATGGCTTACAGTCAATGAAAACACAAAAGTCATTATCTCAGTAAATTAAAATACTTCATAACATCAGCTTGAAAAATGTTTTTAAAATCCGAAATGTTGGGCTACTGAAATGTATGTTCAGTAAATGCACTCAATACTTGGTCAGGGCTCCTTTTGCATCAATTACTGCATAGTGCGGCGTGGCATGGAGGCGATCAGCCTGTGGCTCTGCTGAGGGGTTATGGAAGCCCAGGTTGCTTTGATAGCAGCCTTCAGCTCGACAGCATTGTTGGGTCTGGTGTCTCATCTTCCTCTTGACAATACCCCATAGTTTCTCTATGGGATTAAGTTCAGGTGAATTTGCTGGCCAATTAAGCAGAGTGATGCTGTTGTCTTTAAACCAGGTATAGGTACTTTTGGCAGTGTGGACAGGGGCCAAGTCCTGCTGGAGAATGAAATTTCCATCTCCAAAAAGCTTGTCGGCAGAGGGAAGCATGAAGTGCTGTAAAATGTCCTGGTAGACGGCTGCGCTGACTTTGGTCTTGATAAAACACAGTGGACCTACACCAGCAGATGACATGGCTCCCCAAACCATCACTGATAGTGGGAACTTCACACTAGACCTCAAGCAGCTTGGACTGTGGCCTCTCCACTCTTCCTCCAGACTCTGGGACCTTGATTTCCAAAGGAAAATTGGAACTCTGGGACCTTGTGGATGGTGTCAATGACTGCCTTCTTGGCATTTGTAAAGTCAGCAGTCTTCCCCATGATTGTGGAGCCTACTGAAACAGACTATGGGACATTTTTAAACACTTAGGAAGCCGTTGCAGGTGCTTTTTGTTAATTATTCTAATTTACTGAGATAATGACTTTAGTGTTTTCATTGGCTGTAAGCCATAATCGTCAACATTAACAGAAATAAACACTTGAAATAGATCTCTCTGTCTGTAATGACTCTATATAATATAGGAGTTTCACTTTTTGTATTGAAGAACTCAAATAAATTAACTTTTTGATGATATTCTAATTTAGTGAGATGCACCTGCATATGATGACTGTTGCCCCCAGTGGAATATATGCGGTGTGTATTTTGGGATATTTTAGTATACCCATGATGGTACTATAGACAGCCATTATACCTGGAATGGCCCCTTCCTTGCGTGCCTTGCTTTTTTTCGCTTACATGTCTAACAATCACATATGTGTTGTGTCCCTTCCCCCATCATCCTATTTCTCTATTGCTGAATAAATATGATAGATTTTATACTCCCTGGACTCCTTTGATGGTCTTTTACCCTGCGGGGTTTTCTTTCATATATGGACTCACTGTGTGGTGGTGATGGTAGAGGACATTGTGTAGCAGGATCATTTTGGCCTTGTATAGTAGTAATTTTGGGAATATTGGTCTTTGTATAGTGTATTTTAGATTAGTAGCAGTGGTGTACTGTAATTATATATGTATAAATCCTCTTTTAAGTGACAGGGAGGTTATATGGGGAAACATGTACTTTGGGGCTGGGGTCCCTGATCTCTTAGGACCCCAGCAACGCTCCTGCACTGGGGAAAAGCAGGGTCTGGAGGCCACTTTAATATCATCATTTTATGGATATGACGCCAAAGAAACTAATGAAGTTCTTTGCAAAGTGCCATAATTAAAAAATAAAATGGAACCATTTTACAAGACCCGTAGCGTCTCCATTTTTCGGGATCTGGGGCCGGGTTTATTTTTTGCACGCCGAGCTGAAGTTTTTATTGATACCATTTTGGGGTAGATCCGATGTTTTGATCGCCCGTTATTGCATTTTATTGCAATGTTGCGGCGACCAAAAAACGTAATTCTGGCGTTTAGAATTTTTTTCTCATTACGCCGTTTACCGATTGGATTAATTATTTTTTTATATTGATAGATCGGGCGATTCTGAACACGGCAATACCAAATATGTGTATGTGGGTGGTATTTTTAGAATTTTATTTGGAATGGGGCGAAAGGGGGGTGATTTAAACTTTTATATATTTTTAATTTTTTTTTATATTTTTAAAAACATTTTTTTTTTTTACACTTTTTGCTTGCTTCTATAGTCTCATTAGGAGGCTAGAAGCAGCAACTGTCCAATCACCTCTGCTACATACAGGGGATGAGCAGATCAGCTCTATGTAGCAGAAATGCTCCTGTGCTATGAGCGCCGACCACTAGGTGGCGCTCATAGAGTCAGTACATGACAATCACTGGGGTCTGCTGCAGACCCAGGGTTGTCGTGCCCATCCATCAGTGACCCGCGATTACGTGACGGGGTCACAGATGGGCGGGGTAAGTGACGCGCTTCCGGCGCGGCGCTGTTAAATGCCGCTGTCAGAGATTGACAGTGTAACGGGTCTGGGAGGTGGAACCTCAGAGCAACTATACAAAGGGGCAGTCCTTGTAAAGAAGCGGGTGGCTCCCAGGGAAGGCGGGCAGGTAGTCATGGCAAGCGACAGGGACAGTCTCTGGGTAGAAGGGCAGGAGGTCACGGCAAGTGACGTGGACAGTCTCTTGACAGGCGGATGGTCACGGCAAGTGACAGCAGGGTAAGAGTCTCTAGACAGGCAGGTGGTCACGGCAAGTGACAGCAGGATAAGAGTCTCTAGATAGGCTAGCAGGCAGGTAGCAGGTGAGCGCTCCCAGGTGAGCGGGCAAGAGTCTCTGGACAGGTAGGTGGTCACGGCAAGTGACGGCAGAGCCTCCAGATAGGCTAGCAGGCAGGTAGCAGGTGAGCGCTCTCAGGTGAGCGGGCAAGAGTCTCTGGACAGGCAGGTGGTCACGGCAAGTGACGGCAGAGCCTCCAGGTATGCTAGCAGACAGGTAGCAGGTGAGCGCTCCCAGGTGAGCGGGCAGGAGTCTCTGGACAGGCAGGTTGTCACGGCAAGTGACGGCAGAGCCTCCAGATAGGCTAGCAGGCAGGTAGCAGGTGAGCGCTCCCAGGTGAGCGGGCAAGAGTCTCTGGACAGGCAGGTGGCCACGGCAAGTGACGGCAGAGCCTCCAGGTAGGCTAGCAGGCAGGTAGCAGGTGAGCGTCCCAGGTGAGCGGGCAGGAGTCTCTGGACAGGCAGGTGGTCACGGCAAGTGACGGCAGAGCCTCCAGGTAGGCTAGCAGACAGGTAGCAGGTGAGCGCTGCCAGGTGAGGGGGCAGGAGTCTCTGGACAGGCAGGTGGTCACGGCAAGTGACGGCAGAGCCTCCAGGTAGGCTAGCAGGCAGGTAGCAGGTGAGCGCTCCCAGGTGAGCGGGCAGGAGTCTCTGGACAGGCAGGTGGTCACGGCAAGTGACGGCAGAGCCTCCAGGGAGGCTAGCAGGCAGGTAGCAGGTGAGCGCTCCCAGGTGAGCGGGCAGGAGTCTCTGGACAGGCAGGTGGTCACGGCAAGTGACGGCAGAGCCTCCAGGTAGGCTAGCAGGCAGGTAGCAGGTGAGCGCTCCCAGGTGAGCGGGCAGGAGTCTCTGGACAGGCAGGTGGTCACGGCAAGTGACGGCAGAGCCTCCAGGTAGGCTAGCAGGCAGGTAGCAGGTGAGCGCTCCCAGGTGAGCGTGCGGGCAGATCCATAGACAGACTGACAGGTGTTGGAAGGCAGACTGTCGGACCGCAGGAATGCAAGCAGATAGACAGGAATCAGGTAGGTATCAAGCAGAGATCTGGCAGGTAACTGGCAGGTATCTGGTAACGGGACCTGAGGGCTGAAGCAGAGTTGAAATGCTTTGCAACAACATTGCTCGGGCACCTCCATTTTGGAGGAGGTGCCTTATATATGGTGAGGTCCTCCGGCCATTGGCCGGGGACTCCTTAGGACGGTGCGCGCGGCCCCTTTAAGAGAGGGAGAGCGCTCGCGTGCCCTAAGCACAGAGGCCGGGAAGCAGTGCGTGCTGCCAGCAGAGCGGGAGGAAGCTGCCGGGCACGGAGCGGAGAGGTGAGGGGAACGGCGTCCCTGCCTAACAGGAGGCAGGGACGCCGACGCTATAGACAGCAGCATTTAACATGTTAACAGCCGCAAGTGGATCGCGATTCCACCCGCGGCTGTTGGGGGCACATGTCAGCTGTATAAATCACGGTTTAAGGCACTGGTCTTGTAGTGTGGTATTGGTCTGTGACCAAGTGTGAATAGGTTCAACAAAACACAGCTGGCAGACTTTAAATGGAGGGTAATATTTGGCACGCTCCACAAAATGTCACGATTATTAGGTAAGGTGTGTATAGGAAAATGTTATTTAAGGAAATAAAATGTACATTTTATTGGGGAATCCACCGCAGTCAGTGATTTTAGTCCAGTGTTTTCCTGTAACTCACATAGCAGTAGAAGACAAAGACAGAAACACAATACACAAATAACGGTAAAGTTTTAAATATTAGAGTTAGGACTGTCCCATAAGGGTCACCGTTACGATGCGGGATGGCTTTCGCATTATTTCAATCAAAATTATGTTAACTAAGTACGCTTTATTATTTTCATGCACTATTGCGATTTATTTATTTACTGCAGGGTGTTTGAGTATTGTATTTCTGTCTTAGTTTTTTTCTGGTTAGTGGCCATGTGTGAACATGCTCTTACATGCTGCATGCACGACAATTTAAATTCCAGTTCATGTCTCGGGTTTTTTTTCATATAGCAGTAGGTTATATGGATTAAAATAAAGGTTCATTTAAATAGCTGTCATGAATTATAACATGGGGCTGTGGGATATTTGCAGTCTGTGACTTTTTTGTTTAGTAATTTATTTCCTGAAGTGTAAACTTGATACATAAAACAGCAGTGTCCGTTATGATGACATCACAAAGCACATGACAGCACCGAGAACATGACATCATAGACCTCACATGACATCATAACTGCTACAGAATGTACAAAGTTCTATTCCTGAGCCATCTTGTGTCACAGCTTGAAGAGGACCAGTCCAGGTAAGTAGCTCATCACTGAACGCTGGGGATCGGGTCACATCGGAAAGGGAGGAGGACTGGCTGCACAGCATTGTGTCACAGCACAAACAGCAGAGTAGGATCAGGAAGAGATCTGCAGTGTGTGCTGTATGGACTGTGTCCTCATCCCCATGATATTTCCACATGATTATTAGCTGCATTGTTTTCTTTCTTCCTGACCTTCCTCAAGGCTGTTCTGAGATCTGTGGAGTAACTATCATACGTCCGGCAATTATCAACTGAGAAGACTTTTTGGGATTCAGCAAGAAGGTAGGTGTGCGTGCATGTGAGTGTGTGTGTAGGCACAGCATTAAAGGTTTGTGTGACCCCAGATCTAAAGGGAAGTGTGTCTGTGACCCCAGCACTACAAAGATGTGTGTCTGTGACCCCACCAATAAAGGGATGTGTGTCTGTGACCCCACCAATAAAGGGATGTGTGCCTGTGACCCCACCAATAAAGGGGTGGCAGTGTGATGGTTTGTGTGTCCTTGCACTAATGGGGTGTGTGTTTGTGTCCTCAACACTGCAGCACTGAAGGGGTGTGTGCACGTGTGTTTGGCACACATGTACATGTCTCCAGAAATGCAGCACTGAAGGGCTGTGTGTGTGGCCCCAGCACTGAAAGTGTGTGTCTGTGTCTGTTTGTGTGACCTCAGCACCAAAGGGATGTCTGTCTGTGATCCCAGAAATGAAGGGGTGTCTCTGTGACCCCATCAATAATGGGGTGGCTGTGTGATGGTTTGCGTGTCCCTGTACTAATGGGGTGTGTGCTTGTTTCCTCAACACTGCAGCACTGAAGGGGTGTGTGCACGTGTGATTGGCACACGTGTACATGTCTCCAGAAATGCAGCACTGAAGGGCTGTGTGTGTGGCCCCAGCACTGAAGGTGTGTGTCTGTGTCTGTTTGTGTGACCTCAGCACCAAAGGGATGTATGTATGTGACCCCAGCAATGAAGGGGTGTGTCTCTATGGCCCCATCAATAAAAGGGGTGGTTGTGTGATGGTTTGTGTGTCCCTGCACTAATGGGGTGTGTGTTTGTGTCCTCAACACTGCAGCACTGAAGGGGTGTGTGCACGTGTGTTTGGCACAAGTGTACATGTCCCCTGAAATGCAGCACTGAAGGGCTATGTGTGTGGCCCCAGCACTGAAGGTGTGTGTCTGTGTCTGTTTGTGTGACCTCAGCACCAAAGGGATGTGTGTCTGTGACTCCGGCAATAAAGATGTGTGTCTAAATGGCCCCATTAATAACGGGGAGGCTGTGTGATGGTTTGCGTGTCCCTGCACTAATGGGGTGTGTGCTTGTTTCCTCATCACTGCAACACTGAAGGGGTGTGTGCACGTGTGTTTGGCACATGTGTACATGTCCCCTGAAATGCAGCACTGAAGGGCTGTGTGTGTGGCTCCAGCACTGAAGGTGTGTGTCTGTATCTGTTTGTGTGACCTCAGCACCAAAGGGATGTGTGTCTGTGACCCCAGCAATGAAGGGCTGTGTCTCTATGGCCCCATCAATAAAGGGGTGGCTGTGTGATGGTTTGTGTGTCCCTGCACTAATGGGGTGTGTGTTTGTGTCCTCAACACTGCAGCACTGAAGGGGTGTGTGCACGTGTGTTTGGCACACATGTTAATGTCTCCAGAAATGCAACACTGAAGGGCTGTGTGTGTGGCCCCAGCACTGAAAGTGTGTTTCTGTGTCTGTTTGTGTGACCTCAGCACCAAAGGGATGTGTGTCTGTGATCCCAGAAATGAAGGGGTGTCTCTGTGACCCCATCAATAAAGGGGTGGATGTGTGATGGTTTGCGTGTCCCTGCACTAATGGGGTCAGTGCTTGTTTCCTCAACACTGCAGCACAAAAGGGGTGTGTGAACGTGTGTTTGGCACACGTGTACATGTCCCATGAAATGCAGCACTGAAGGGCTGTGTGTGTGGCCCCAGCACTGAAGGTGTGTGTCTGTATCTGTTTGTGTGACCTCAGCACCAAAGGGATGTGTGTCTGTGACCCCAGCAATGAAGGGGTGTGTCTCTATGGCCCCATCAATAAAAGGGATGGTTGTGTGATGGTTTGTGTGTCCCTGCACTAATGGGGTGTGTGTATGTGTCCTCAACACTGCAGCACTGAAGGGGTGTGTGCACGTGTGTTTGGCACACATGTACATGTCATCTGAAATGCAGCACTGAAGGGCTATGTGTGTGGCCCCAGCACTGAAGGTGTGTGTCTGTGTCTGTATGTGTGACCTCAGCACCAAAGGGATGTGTGTCTGTGAACCCAGCAATAAAGATGTGTGTCTCCATGGCCCCATCAATTAAGGGGAGGCTGTGTGATGGTTTGCGTGTCCCTGCACTAATGGGGTGTGTGCTTGTTTCCTCATCACTGCAACACTGAAGGGGTGTGTGCACGTGTGTTTGGCACACGTCTACATGTCCCCTGAAATGCAGCACTGAAGGGCTGTGTGTGTGGCCCCAGCACTGAAGGTGTGTGTCTGTGTCTGTTTGTGTGACCTCAGCACCAAAGGGATGTGTGTCTGTGACCCCAGCAATGAAGGGGTGTGTCTCTATGGCCCCATCAATAAAAGGGGTGGTTGTGTGATGGTTTGTGTGACCCTGCACTAATGGGGTGTGTGCTTGTTTCCTCAACACTGCAGCACTGAAGGGGTGTGTGCACGTGTCTTTGGCACACGTGTACATGTCTCCAAAAATGCAGCACTGAAGGGCTGTGTGTGTGGCCCCAGCACTGAAGGTGTGTGTCTGTGTCTGTTTTTGTGACCTCAGCACCAAAGGGATGTGTGTCTGTGACCCCAGCAATGAAGGGGTGTGTCTCTATGGCCCCATCAATAAAAGGGGTGGTTGTGTGATGGTTTGTGTGTCCCTGCTGTTATGTTCTGCTACCAGAGCTAAGGAAAGAGAGGAGATCTGTCCCTACGATAGAACTCAGCTGAATCCCTACGATGTAACAGGGAACCTGATCCTGCGATCAGACCTGCTAAAGTCCTAAGCTAGTCTGTACGGAGACCTATAGATGTGGGGAAGGAATCCCTACAAGTACTAAGGACTGGGAGGAAAATTGGACACCTCCTAACAGAAATAGTAGCAGACAGACGAACAAACAAAATATATAGAACATAGAGGTCCGTAGACCAAGCAAACTAACAGAGTTAGATACAGAGCACAGGCTAGCTAGAAAGTAGTTATACAATGAAGTCCAGCAAAGCCAGAAGGGCGGAGCAGGATTAAATAGGCCAACAAGGTCATGTGACCAGCAAAGGAAAAAACCTAAGAGCAAGGTTCTAACACCTGCACTAATGGGGTGTGTGTTTGTGTCCTCAACACTGCAGCACTGAAGGGGTGTGTGCACGTGTGTTTGGCACAAGTGTACATGTCCCCTGAAATGCAGCACTGAAGGGCTATGTGTGTGGCCCCAGCACTGAAGGTGTGTGTCTGTGTCTGTTTGTGTGACCTCAGCACCAAAGGGATGTGTGTCTGTGACCCCGGCAATAAAGATGTGTGTCTAAATGGCCCCATCAATAACGGGGAGGATGTGTGATGGTTTGCGTGTCCCTGCACTAATGGGGTGTGTGCTTGTTTCCTCATCACTGCAACAATGAAGGGGTGTGTGCACGTGTGTTTGGCACACGTGTACATGTCCCCTGAAATGCAGCACTGAAGGGCTGTGTGTGTGGCTCCAGCACTGAAGGTGTGTGTCTGTGTCTGTTTGTGTGACCTCAGCACCAAAGGGATGTATGTCTGTGACCCCAGCAATGAAGGGGTGTGTCTCTATGGCCCCATCAATAAAAGGGGTGGTTGTGTGATGGTTTGTGTGTCCCTGCACTAATAGGGTGTGTGTTTGTGTCCTCAACACTGCAGCACTGAAGGGGTGTGTGCACGTGTGTTTGGCACACATGGACATGTCTCCATAAATGCAACACTGAGGGGCTGTGTGTGTGGCCCCAGCACTGAAAGTGTGTGTCTGTGTCTGTTTGTGTGACCTCAGCACCAAAGGGATGTGTGTCTGTGATCCCAGAAATGAAGGGGTGTCTCTGTGACCCCATCAATAAAGGGGTGGATGTGTGATGGTTTGCGTGTCCCTGCACTAATGGGGTGTGTGCTTGTTTCCTCAACACTGCAGCACAGAAGGGGTGTGTGAACGTGTGTTTGGCACACGTGTACATGTCCCATGAAATGCTGCCCTGAAGGACTGTGTGTGTGGCTCCAGCACTGAAGGTGTGTGTCTGTGTCTGTTTGTGTGACCTCAGCACCAAAGGGATGTGTGTCTGTGACCCCAGCAATGAATGGGTGTGTCTCTATGGCCCCATCAATAAAAGGGATGGTAGTGTGATGGTTTGTGTGTCCCTGCACTAATGGGGTGTGTGCTTGTTTCCTCATCACTGCAACACTGAAGGGGTGTGTGCACGTGTGTTTGGCACACGTCTACATGTCCCCTGAAATGCAGCACTGAAGGGCTGTGTGTGTGGCCCCAGCACTGAAAGTGTGTGTCTGTGTCTGTTTGTGTGACCTCAGCACCAAAGGGATGTGTGTCTGTGACCCCAGCAATGAAGGGGTGTGTCTCTATGGCCCCATCAATAAAAGTGATGGTTGTGTGATGGTTTGTGTGTCCCTGCACTAATGGGGTGTGTGTATGTGTCCTCAACACTGCAGCACTGAAGGGGTGTGTGCACGCGTGTTTGGAACACATGTACATTTCCCCTGAAATGCAGCACTGAAGGGCTATGTGTGTGGCCCCAGCACTGAAGGTGTGTGTCTGTGTCTGTTTGTGTGACCTCAGCACCAAAGGGATGTGTGTCTGTGACCCCAGCAATAAAGATGTGTGTCTCTATGGCCCCATCAATTACGGGGAGGCTGTGTGATGGTTTGCGTGTCCCTGCACTAATGGGGTGTGTGCTTGTTTCCTCATCACTGCAACACTGAAGGGGTGTGTGCACATGTGTTTGGCACACGTCTACATGTCCAATGAAATGCAGCACTGAAGGGCTGTGTGTGTGGCCCCAGCACTGAAGGTGTGTGTCTGTGGCTGTTTGTGTGACCTCAGCACCAAAGGGATGTGTGTCTGTGACCCCAGCAATGAAGGGGTGTGTCTCTATGGCCCCATCAATAAAAGGGGTGGTTGTGTGATGGTTTGTGTGTCCCTGCACTAATGGGGTGTGTGCTTGTTTCCTCAACACTGCAGCACTGAAGGGGTGTGTGCACGTGTGTTTGGCACACGTGTACATGTCTCCAAAAATGCAGCACTGAAGGGCTGTGTGTGTGGCCCCAGCACTGAAGGTGTGTGTCTGTGTCTGTTTGTGTGACCTCAGCACCAAAGGGATGTGTGTCTGTGACCCCAGCAATGAAGGGGTGTGTCTCTATGGCCCCATCAATAAAAGGGGTGGTTGTGTGATGGTTTGTGTGTCCCTGCACTAATGGGGTGTGTGCTTGTTTCCCCATCACTGCAACACTGAAGGGGTGTGTGCACGTGTGTTTGGCACACGTGTACATTTCCCCTGAAATGCAGCACTGAAGGGCTGTGTGTGTGGCTCCAGCACTGAAGGTGTGTGTCTGTGTCTGTTTGTGTGACCTCAGCACCAAAGGGATGTGTGTCTGTGACCCCAGCAATGAAGGGCTGTGTCTCTATGGCCCCATCAATAAAGGGGTGGCTGTGTGATGGTTTGTGTGTCCCTGCACTAATGGGGTGTGTGTTTGTGTCCTCAACACTGCAGCACTGAAGGGGTGTGTGCACGTGTGTTTGGCACACATGTACATGTCTCCAGAAATGCTACACTGAAGGCCTGTGTGTGTGGCCCCAGCACTGAAAGTGTGTGTCTGTGTCTGTTTGTGTGACCTCAGCACCAAAGGGATGTGTGTCTGTGACCCCAGCAATGAAGGGGTGTGTCTCTATGGCCCCATCAATAAAAGGGATGGTTGTGTGATGGTTTGTGTGTCCCTGCACTAATGGGGTGTGTGCTTGTTTCCTCATCACTGCAACACTGAAGGGGTGTGTGCACGTGTGTTTGGCACACGTCTACATGTCCCCTGAAATGCAGCACTGAAGGGCTGTGTGTGTGGCCCCAGCACTGAAGGTGTGTGCCTGTGTCTGTTTGTGTGACCTCAGCACCAAAGGGATGTGTGTCTGTGACCCCAGCAATAAAGATGTGTGTCTCTATGGCCCCATCAATAAAAGGGGTGGTTGTGTGATGGTTTGTGTGTCCCTGCACTAATGGGGTGTGTGTTTGTGTCCTCAACACTGCAGCACTGAAGGGGTGTGTGCACGTGTGTTTGGCACAAGTGTACATTTCCCCTGAAATGCAGCACTGAAGGGCTATGTGTGTGGCCCCAGCACTGAAGGTGTGTGTCTGTGTCTGTTTGTGTGACCTCAGAACCAAAGGGATGTGTGTCTGTGACCCCAGCAATAAAGATGTGTGTCTCTATGGCCCCATCAATAACGGGGAGGCTGTCTGATGGTCTGCGTGTCCCTGCACTAATGGGGTGTGTGCTTGTTTTCCCATCACTGCAACACTGAAGGGGTGTGTGCACGTGTGTTTGGCACATGTGTACATTTCCCCTGAAATGCAGCATTGAAGGGCTGTGTGTGTGGCTCCAGCACTGAAGGTGTGTGTCTGTGTCTGTTTGTGTGACCTCAGCACCAAAGGGATGTGTGTCTGTGACCCCGGCAATAAAGATGTGTGTCTAAATGGCCCCATCAATAACGGGGAGGCTGTGTGATGGTTTGCGTGTCCCTGCACTAATGGGGTGTGTGCTTGTTTCCTCATCACTGCAACACTGAAGGGGTGTGTGCACGTGTGTTTGGCACACGTGTACATGTCCCCTGAAATGCAGCACTGAAGGGCTGTGTGTGTGGCTCCAGCACTGAAGGTGTGTGTCTGTGTCTGTTTGTGTGACCTCAGCACCAAAGGGATGTGTGTCTGTGACCCCAGCAATGAAGGGCTGTGTCTCTATGGCTCCATCAATAAAGGGGTGGCTGTGTGATGGTTTGTGTGTCCCTGCACTAATGGGGTGTGTGTTTGTGTCCTCAACACTGCAGCACTGAAGGGGTGTGTGCACGTGTGTTTGGCACACATGTACATGTCTCCAGAAATGCAACACTGAAGGGCTGTGTGTGTGGCCCCAGCACTGAAGGTGTGTGTCTGTGTCTGTGTGACCTCAGCACCAAAGGGATGTGTGTCTGTGATCCCAGAAATGAAGGGGTGTCTCTGTGACCCCATCAATAAAGGGGTGGATGTGTTATGGTTTGCGTGTCCCTGCACTAATGGGGTGTGTGCTTGTTTCCTCAACACTGCAGCACAGAAGGGGTGTGTGAACGTGTGTTTGGCACACGTGTACATGTCCCATGAAATGCTGCACTGAAGGGCTGTGTGTGTGGCCCCTGCACTGAAGGTGTGTGTCTGTGTCTGTTTGCGTGACCTCAGCACCAAAGGGATGTGTGTCTGTGACCCCAGCAATGAATGGGTGTGTCTCTATGGCCCCATCAATAAAAGCGATGGTTGTGTGATGGTTTGTGTGTCCCTGAACTAATGGGGTGTGTGCTTGTTTCCTCATCAATGCAACACTGAAGGGGTGTGTGCACGTGTGTTTGGCACACGTCTACATGTCCCCTGAAATGCAGCACTGAAGGGCTGTGTGTGTGGCCCCAGCACTGAAGGTGTGTGTCTGTGTCTGTTTGTGTGACCTCAGCACCAAAGGGATGTGTGTCTGTGACCCCAGCAATAAAGATGTGTGCCTCTATGGCCCCATCAATAACGGGGAGGCTGTCTGATGGTCTGCGTGTCCCTGCACTAATGGGATGTGTGCTTGTTTCCTCATCACTGCAACACTGAAGGGGTGTGTGCACGTGTGTTTGGCACATGTGTACATTTCCCCTGAAATGCAGCACTGAAGGGCTGTGTGTGTGGCTCCAGCACTGAAGGTGTGTGTCTGTGTCTGTTTGTGTGACCTCAGCACCAAAGGGATGTGTGTCTGTGACCCCAGCAATAAAGATGTGTGTCTCTATGGCCCCATCAATAACGGGGAGGCTGTGTGATGGTTTGCGTGTCCCTGCACTAATGGGGTGTGTGCTTGTTTCCTCATCACTGCAACACTGAAGGGGTGTGTGCACGTGTATTTGGCACACGTGTTCATTTCCCCTGAAATGCAGCACTGAAGGGCTGTGTGTGTGGCTCCAGCACTGAAGGTGTGTGTCTGTGTCTGTTTGTGTGACCTCAGCACCAAAGGGATGTGTGTCTGTGACCCCAGCAATGAAGGGGTGTGTCTCTATGGCCCCATCAATAAAAGGGATGGTTGTGTGATGGTTTGTGTGTCCCTGCACTAATGGGGTGTGTGCTTGTTTCCTCATCACTGCAACACTGAAGGGGTGTGTGCACGTGTGTTTGGCACACGTCTACATGTCCCCTGAAATGCAGCACTGAAGGGCTGTGTGTGTGGCCCCAGCACTGAAGGTGTGTGTCTGTGTCTGTTTGTGTGACCTCAGCACCAAAGGGATGTGTGTCTGTGACCCCAGCAATAAAGATGTGTGTCTCTATGGCCCCATCAATAAAAGGGGTGGTTGTGTGATGGTTTGTGTGTCCCTGCACTAATGAGGTGTGTGCTTGTTTCCGCAACACTGCAGCACTGAAGGGGTGTGTGCACGTGTGATTGGCACACGTGTACATGTCTCCAAAAATGCAGCACTGAAGGGCTGTGTGTGTGGTCCCAGCACTGAAGGTGTGTGTCTGTGTCTGTTTGTGTGACCTCAGCACCAAAGGGATGTGTGTCTGTGACCCCAGCAATGAAGGGGTGTGTCTCTATGGCCCCATCAATAAAAGGGGTGGTTGTGTGATGGTTTGTGTGTCCCTGCACTAATGGGGTGTGTGTTTGTGTCCTCAACACTGCAGCACTGAAGGGGTGTGTGCACGTGTGTTTGGCACAAGTTTACATTTCCCCTGAAATGCAGCACTGAAGGGCTATGTGTGTGGCCCCAGCACTGAAGGTGTGTGTCTGTGTCTGTTTGTGTGACCTCAGAACCAAAGGGATGTGTGTCTGTGACCCCAGCAATAAAGATGTGTGTCTCTATGGCCCCATCAATAACGGGGAGGCTGTCTGATGGTCTGCGTGTCCCTGCACTAATGGGGTGTGTGCTTGTTTTCTCATCACTGCAACACTGAAGGGGTGTGTGCACGTGTGTTTGGCACATGTGTACATTTCCCCTGAAATGCAGCACTGAAGGGCTGTGTGTGTGGCTCCAGCACTGAAGGTGTGTGTCTGTGTCTGTTTGTGTGACCTCAGCACCAAAGGGATGTGTGTCTGTGACCCCGGCAATAAAGATGTGTGTCTAAATGGCCCCATCAATAACGGGGAGGCTGTGTGATGGTTTGCGTGTCCCTGCACTAATGGGGTGTGTGCTTGTTTCCTCATCACTGCAACACTGAAGGGGTGTGTGCACGTGTGTTTGGCACACGTGTACATGTCCCCTGAAATGCAGCACTGAAGGGCTGTGTGTGTGGCTCCAGCACTGAAGGTGTGTGTCTGTGTCTGTTTGTGTGACCTCAGCACCAAAGGGATGTGTGTCTGTGACCCCAGCAATGAAGGGCTGTGTCTCTATGGCGCCATCAATAAAGGGGTGGCTGTGTGATGGTTTGTGTGTCCCTGCACTAATGGGGTGTGTGTTTGTGTCCTCAACACTGCAGCACTGAAGGGATGTGTGCACATGTGTTTGGCACACATGTACATGTCTCCAGAAATGCAACACTGAAGGGCTGTGTGTGTGGCCCCAGCACTGAAGGTGTGTGTCTGTGTCTGTTTGTGTGACCTCAGCACCAAAGGGATGTGTGTCTGTGATCCCAGAAATGAAGGGGTGTCTCTGTGACCCCATCAATAAAGGGGTGGATGTGTGATGGTTTGCGTCTCCCTGCACTAATGGGGTGTGTGCTTGTTTCCTCAACACTGCAGCACAGAAGGGGTGTGTGAACGTGGGTTTGGCACACGTGTACATGTCCCATGAAATGCTGCACTGAAGGGCTGTGTGTGTGGCCCCTGCACTGAAGGTGTGTGTCTGTGTCTGTTTGCGTGACCTCAGCACCAAAGGGATGTGTGTCTGTGACCCCAGCAATGAATGGGTGTGTCTCTATGGCCCCATCAATAAAAGCAATGGTTGTGTGATGGTTTGTGTGTCCCTGAACTAATGGGGTGTGTGCTTGTTTCCTCATCAATGCAACACTGAAGGGGTGTGTGCACGTGTGTTTGGCACACGTCTACATGTCCCCTGAAATGCAGCACTGAAGGGCTGTGTGTGTGGCCCCAGCACTGAAGGTGTGTGTCTGTGTCTGTTTGTGTGACCTCAGCACCAAAGGGATGTGTGTCTGTGACCCCAGCAATAAAGATGTGTGTCTCTATGGCCCCATCAATAACGGGGAGGCTGTCTGATGGTCTGCGTGTCCCTGCACTAATGGGGTGTGTGCTTGTTTCATCATCACTGCAACACTGAAGGGGTGTGTGCACGTGTGTTTGGCACATGTGTACATTTCCCCTGAAATGCAGCACTGAAGGGCTGTGTGTGTGGCTCCAGCACTGAAGGTGTGTGTCTGTGTCTGTTTGTGTGACCTCAGCACCAAAGGGATGTGTGTCTGTGACCCCAGCAATAAAGATGTGTGTCTCTATGGCCCCATCAATAACGGGGAGGCTGTGTGATGGTTTGCGTGTCCCTGCACTAATGGGGTGTGTGCTTGTTTCCTCATCACTGCAACACTGAAGGGGTGTGTGCACGTGTATTTGGCACACGTGTACATTTCCCCTGAAATGCAGCACTGAAGGGCTGTGTGTGTGGCTCCAGCACTGAAGGTGTGTGTCTGTGTCTGTTTGTGTGACCTCAGCACCAAAGGGATGTGTGTCTGTGACCCCAGCAATGAAGGGCTGTGTCTCTATGGCCCCATCAATAAAGGGGTGGCTGTGTGATGGTTTGCGTGTCCCTGCACTAATGGGGTGTGTGTTTGCGTCCTCAACACTGCAGCACTGAAGGGGTGTGTGCACGTGTGTTTGGTACACATGTACATGTCTCCAGAAATGCAACACTGAAGGCCTGTGTGTGTGGCCCCAGCACTGAAAGTGTGTGTCTGTGTCTGTTTGTGTGACCTCAGCACCAAAGGGATGTGTGTCTGTGACCCCAGCAATGAAGGGGTGTGTCTCTATGGCCCCATCAATAAAAGGGGTGGTTGTGTGATGGTTTGTGTGTCCCTGTACTAATGGGGTGGGTGTTTGTGTCCTCAACACTGCAGCACTGAAGGGGTGTGTGCACGTGTGTTTGGCACAAGTGTACATGTCTCATGAAATGCAGCGCTGAAGGGCTGTGTGTGTGGCCCCAGCACTGAAGGTGTGTGTCTGTGTCTGTTTGTGTGACCTCAGCACCAAAGGGATGTGTGTCTGTGACCCCAGCAATAAAGATGTGTGTCTCTATGGCCCCATCAATAACGGGGAGGCTGTCTGATGGTCTGCGTGTCCCTGCACTAATGGGGTGTGTGCTTGTTTCCTCATCACTGCAACACTGAAGGGGTGTGTGCACGTGTGTTTGGCACACATGTACATGTCCCCTGAAATGCAGCACTGAAGGGCTGTGTGTGTGGCTCCAGCACTGAAGGCGTGTGTCTGTGTCTGTTTGTGTGACCTCAGCACCAAAGGGATGTGTGTCTGTGACCCCAGAAATGAAGGGGTGTCTATGTGACCCCATCAATAAAGGGGTGGATGTGTGATGGTTTGCGTGTCCCTGCACTAATGGGGTGTGTGTTTGTGTCCTCAACACTGCAGCACTGAAGGGGTGTGTGCACGTGTGTTTGGCACACGTGTACATGTCCCCTGAAATGCAGCACTGAAGGGCTGTGTGTGTGGCTCCAGCACTGAAGGTGTGTGTCTGTGTCTGTTTGTGTGACCTCAGCACCAAAGGGATGTATGTCTGTGACCCCAGCAATGAAGGGGTGTGTCTCTATGGCCCCATCAATAAAAGGGGTGGTTGTGTGATGGTTTGTGTGTCCCTGCACTAATGGGGTGTGTGTTTGTGTCCTCAACACTGCAGCACTGAAGGGGTGTGTGCACGTGTGTTTGGCACACGTGTACATGTCCCCTGAAATGCAGCACTGAAGGGCTGTGTGTGTGGCCCCAGCACTGAAGGTGTGTGTCTGTGTCTGTTTGTGTGACCTCAGCACCAAAGGGATGTGTGTCTGTGACCCCGGCAATAAAGATGTTTGTCTCTATGGCCCCATCAATAACGGGGAGGCTGTGTGATGGTTTGCGTGTCCCTGCACTAATGGGGTGTTTGCTTGTTTCCTCATCACTGCAACACTGAAGGGGTGTGTGCACGTGTATTTGGCACACGTGTACATTTCCCCAGAAATGCAGCACTGAAGGGCTGTGTGTGTGGCTCCAGCACTGAAGGTGTGTGTCTGTGTCTGTTTGTGTGACCTCAGCACCAAAAGGATGTGTCTGTGACCCCAGCAATGAAGGGCTGTGTCTCTATGGCCCCATCAATAAAGGGGTGGATGTGTGATGGTTTGCGTGTCCCTGCACTAATGGGGTGTGTGTTTGTGTCCTCAACACTGCAGCACTGAAGGGTTTTGTGCTCGCGTGTTTGGCACACATGTACATGTCCCCTGAAATGCAGCACTGAAGGGCTGTGTGTGTGGCCCCAGCACTGACGGTGTGTGTCTGTGTCAGTTTGTGTGACCTCAGCAACAAAGGGATGTGTGTCTGTGACCCCAGCAATAAAGATGTGTGTCTCTATGGCCCCATCAATAACGGGGAGGCGGTGTGATGGTTTGCGTGTCCCTGCACTAATGGGGTGTGTGCTTGTTTCCTCATCACTGCAACACTGAAGGGGTGTGTGCACGTGTGTTTGGCACACGTGTACTTGTTACCCGGAAATGCAGCAATGAAGGGCTGTGTGTGTGGCTCCAGCACTGAAGGTTTGTCTGTGTCTGTTTGTGTGACCTCAGCACCAAAGGGATGTGTGTCTGTGACCCCAGCAATAAAGATGTGTGTCTCTATGGCCCCATCAATAACGGGGAGGCTGTGTGATGGTTTGCGTGTCCCTGCACTAATGAGGTGTGTGCTTGTTTCCTCATCACTGCAACACTGAAGGGGTGTGTGCACGTGTGTTTGGCACAAGTGTACATGTCCCCTGAAATGCAGCACTGAAGGGCTGTGTGTGTGGCTCCAGCACTGAAGGTGTGTGTCTGTGTCTGTTTGTATGACCTCAGCACCAAAGGGATGTGTGTCTGTGACCCCAGAAATGAAGGGGTGTCTTTGTAACCCCATCAATAAAGGGGTGGATGTGTGATGGTTTGCGTGTCCCTGCACTAATGGGGTGTGTGCTTGTGTCCTCAACACTGCAGCACTGAAGGGGTGTGTGCACGTGTGTTTGGCACATGTGTACATGTCCCCTGAAATACAGCACTGAAGGGCTGTGTGTGTGGCCCCAGCACTGAAGGTGTGTGTCTGTTTGTGTGACCTCAGCACCAAAGGGATGTGTCTGTGACCCCAGCAATGAAGGGGTTGTGTCTCTATGGCCCCATCAATAAAGGGGTGGCTGTGTGATGGTTTGCGTGTCCCTGCACTAATGGGGTGTGTGCTTGTTTCCTCATCACTGCAACACTGAAGGGGTGTGTGCACGTGTGTTTATTGTATGTGTATAGAGGTGAGTGTGTATTTGTGTCTGTGTGTGTATGTATGTGTGTGTTGAGGTGAGTGTGTATGTGTGTGAATGTTCATGTATGTATTAAAGGTAACCCATCACTTCATTTCAGGCCCCTAAACCACCACCATTGTGAAATACCACTGTGTAATGAGTTTATAAAGATGCCCCTGTATAAATCATTCATTTCTGCATTGTGTAGAAAATGAGCTTATAATGAACAAACAGTTTATACAAGGACATATTTATTATTCTGTTGGTGCCTTGGTGGTGATTTCATTCCCAGTCCCCTTAAAGGGTTATTTGGGACTTAAGAATTGATGACCTATCTGTAAGATAGCTGATCAGTATGAGATCGGAGGGTCTGACACCTGGCACCCCCACGATCAGCTGAAATCTGCTCCGGCAGTTGCCAGAAACATGATAAGCATACTTGATAGGACGCTGCTTCTGGTCTATAGGACGCACACAATACTGAGCAAGATTTTTTGTTGTTAAAAAGTGCGTCATATAGTCTAGAAAATACAGTTAATGACGGTCACTCTTTAACTAAGAAATGCATCTTAACTTATGAAGGACTATATCCGTCATAATTCTGCTCCCCGCATTTCTTGCAGGCTCACACGCCGAGTCTGCATCTTTCTCGGCAGATGATGGCTGTGTTATTCAGCAATCATATGCCTCTAACAGTCGCAGGTTGAGCGGAGCTCTGTCCACGACAGTTAGCCTATTAAATCTTGCTATCAGTATGTGACAGCGGCATTTAATGTGCGCCAGCAGGGGGTGCGCCATTCCATCTCTTCATTGGCGCACCCGTGACTTGATCACTGAAGATCCCTGTGTCTGTCATCACTGGATTCCTGTGACAGCCAGCCTGTTGCTAGTGTTCATAGGAGACCGTGATTTCTGCTATATATAGCAATGCTGTATATAGCACAAGCAATCAGATGATCGCAGGTTCAAGCCCCCTAAAGAGACGAACAAATACAGTGAAAAGTAACAAAAAATGAAAAAAGTATAAAAGTTCAAATCATCCCAGTTTTCCCCCCATTAAAAATTAAGAAATATAAAACATTTAAAAAATACACATATTTGGTATCGCTGCGTTTGTAAAAGTCAGATCCATCAAAATATAAAATAAATTAATCCATTTAGTAAACGGCGTAACTAGAACATTACATAAAATGCCAGAATTACAGATTTTCAGTCGTTGCAACAAGAAAAAAATATATAATAACAGACAATCAAAACATTGTATATACCCCAAAATGATATCAATATAACCATCAGTTTGTGGTGCAAAAAACCAGCCCTCACGCAGCCCCATTCCCAAAACATGAAAACGCCGCGGCTTTCGGATCTCGGAAAGTGGCGACACAAGCAAATTATTTTTCATCACTTAAATATAAATCCTATAAATCGTCACTTAAGTAGAAGAGATGAAGCTTTACTACCTCCTGCTCCAGCTCCAGCACTTCACCGCTGCCGCTGATCTTTAGTCACTGGCTTCAAGGGTGACATCATGACTGCAGCTCTGCAGCCAATCACTTGGCTCAGTGGGCCATGCTGACAGAGCTTCTCAGCTCAGTGATTGGCTGCAGCAATGATGTGTGCTGAAGTTGAGCCATCACCCCTGCAGCCTGTCACAATAGAGCACAGGAAGCGCTGAAGATCCAGAGCTGGAGCAGCAGGAGAAAGTAAAGCTCTGTGTGTTTTCTCTACCACTGGGAACCTCCTATATATTACATAAAAACATTCCTGAAAACCCCTTTAATCTGACTTTATAGAAAAAGTCTATATCCGGCTACTGTCCTCCCCTCATGAATCACAAAATATGCCAAGTGTGAACAACTCCTGTCCCCAAATGAGGACTTGCAGGCGATCAGTTGATAGTCGGGGGTCCGGCAGTGAACACCCTCAGCAATCAGCTGTGTTTTGCTGGACGTAGCGGCCTCTCCAGGACACATGTGGTATTACATGGTGCTCTTTCAGAATAATATGTAATATGTAATACATGATATCTTGAAGTCTTCCAGAAGAAGATATTGGCAGACAGGTAATGACTTATTACCTACCAGCCATTGTCTCCTTTATCACTCGCTAGCTCTTATACACATTTGGATGATGTCACATCTTCGTTGGAAGCCGTATTAGGAACCTCCATCGCAGATTTTATCATACAGGACGAGTTCTCAGCCAACAGCTATTTGGCCATTGTTCACATGACGTAAGCCTATGTTATATACAGCGATATGCAGCAGGATACACCAGATCCAGGGAAATATCCGATCGCCAGAAATGGGGTCAGGAAGGAATTTTTTTCCCCCCTGAATCAGAATTCTTTTGGGGGGTTTCTTTGCCTTCTTCTGGATCTTTGGGTCCCAATGACTCTCAGGTGGTCCCCAATGACCGGAGCTCGTTTTGTGGTCTCCACCGGGGCCAATCTGAGAGTGACTGTGACCATAGTTTAATTTCTTAAAGGACCAGTAATATTTTCATTACAATGTTGCTTATTGCTATTTCAATAAAAAAATTAATTATATATATATTGTTTTGTGTGTTTTTTTTCCTGGATTTCACCTTACACAGTGAGAATGATAAGAGTAATCACAAAATATGGGGGCTCCATACACAGAGAGAACTCTGGTACCAAATTCCATGACAATTGTTCTGGGGTTCAGTCTGTGATGGAGCAGTAACATTGTATCCAGGACGTCGTACACACCATGCTACAGAAAGAAGACTGAAGAACAGGACGCAGCCGCAGAATACAGGAGACATAGGGTCTTGTGTAACAGTAAAAAACAGGAAAGATGTTCAACAAGTGGCCGGGGGGCTCCAGGACCAAACCAGGAGGGAGGCCTCAGTCATCAGTGGCCAATATTCCCATGAAGTGGCCACATTTACCAACCGTTCTGCAGCCACTCGTTTACCTTTGTCCAACACCTCCGTCGCTCCTTGCAGTTATTAGGCCACCACTGAAATTCTTTTCTGACTACACACAGACACGTACATAGAAACCGTGCATGCCGCCATCACCGGACACAACCAGAGTCCTGGTCCAGACCAGTGGCCTTTCCAATTCAAGTCTACTTGGGTTTAAACAAGGGTACTGTCTCTAAGAGAACCATGTGCTTGCCACTTGGAACAGCAGTAATACAGTAACACCAGGTTAAAATTCTTCGGGCACAGAGATGCACAGACAGTGAACCCTCTTAAAAAGAAGAATTGGACTGACATTCCCTAAGCAATAAGTACCCACACAATTGGAGGGACAGATTGCTAGCCCTTGCTGCACCATGGTGTATGCCCAGTGGTGGCCACTCTTAGTCTAAGTTGGCTCTTCAGATTGCATGGTGATAAAGAACCTGAGGGCCATATACCTTCAAGAAAAAGATCTCATAAGGACACGTTGCCTTGAATTGTGAAGAACACAATAATGTTTTCCATACAATTCTATTGTGTTCTATTCAGGATATATTAAAAAAAAGTCTGGTCCTTAGAAGTTATAAAATGAGGTCAATACAATCTCAGGTGAACAACAACACATCACAAATTACACCAGGTCATCGAATATTTACCAAAAAATAGACTTAAATGCAGAAACAGAGTGTGAAAAATTAAAGGGGTTGTCCAATGAAAACAAGCTCCAATCTACAGGAACCTTAATCCCCTTTAGATTGGAACAGTGGTCCGCATGCTAAAATGCTGCTCCATTCATTCTATATGAGGACCCCAAAGCAGCACTGAATATGATGTACTAGTGGGCGTCACGAGTGCAAGGGTTCAAGGGCGCCAGTAGTGGAAGACATAGTGCGCGAAACCGAAGAACAAGTAAGCAGACCTGCTGATCAGCACTGCAGTGCCGAGGCCGAGTTATGGTGAAATAGGGAGCGACAGTGCGCCTCACCAGTCCTGGAGTATATTACAGAGGAAGGATACTGTGTGGAAAATGCTTCATACTGCAAAGGAAACGGCCAGAACACTTTGTGCCCCCCGATATACCTTGTATGCCGGGACGTTGCTAGGGTCCTAAAAGATCAGGGGCCAAAGCCCCAAAGTAGGTGTTTCCCCATACAACCTCCCCGCCACTTAAAAGAGGACCTATACATATATAATTACAGTACACCATTGTTGCTAACCTAAAATACACAACTGAAAGACCAGTATTCCCAAAATTACTTCTATACAAGGCAATAATAATCCCGCTACACAATGCCCTCTACCATCAACACTACACAGTGAGTACATAGTATTATGATATGACCATTGCCTCTACATAAAAAACACCCTGTACAGAGACCATCTGACTTCTCACATTTCCAGCACCGTCCCCATCTATTCCCCCCCTGCACAACCTCCCCATGCTGCCTGCTCTTCCGACGTGGAATAGGAACCTCAATACTTCAAAAATTATGTCATTACTATGATTACCCTCCACCAATTAATGCTACAAAGACTGTGTGCCAGATAGAGGTGACCTATAAAAATAATAGCGTCCCATAGAAAGTAGTAAAGACCCCACTGTGCTACCTAGCAAGTAATAATGCCAGATATGCTCTTATGAAAGTTTCAATATCTGAAGTGTTCCCTCCAAGCAACAAATACCGTTGAGTATCCCCTTTAAGTAATAATGACCCCTTAAAGCCACAATCAAACTACACCCAACTACAAAGTTCTTCTTCAAGTCCTGAGTGCCCCCATAGCACCCTGTATATTGTATGATAGTCCCATAGCTCACTACACACTGTATGATGGTCCCCACAGAGCCCTATATCCTACATGATGGTCCCCACAGCTCCCTAGACACTGTATGATGGTCCCCACAGCTCCCTAAGCACGGTATGATGATCCCCACAGCTCCCCACGCACTGTATGATGATCTCCATAGCTCCCTATACCCTGTATGATGGTCCCCACAGCTCCCTATGCACTGTATGATGGTACCCACAGTTCCATATGCACTGTATCCTGGTCCCCACAGCTCCCTACGCTCTGTATGATGGTCCCCACAGCTCCCTATGCACTTTATGATGGTCCCCACAGCTTCCTATGCACTGTATGATGGTCCCCACAGCTCCCTACGTTCTGTATGATGGTCCCCACAGCGCCCTATACACTGTATGATGGTCCCCACAGCTCCCTACACACTGTATGATGGTCCCCACAGCTCCTTAGATACTGTAACATGGTCCCCACAGCTCCCTAGACACTGTATGATGGTCCCCACAGCTATCTACGCTCTGTATGATGGAAACCACAGCTCCCTATGCACTGTATGATGGTCCCCACAGCTATCTACGCTCTGTATGATGGTCCCCACAGTTCACTATGCACTGTATGATGGTCCCCACAGCTCCTTAGATACTGTATGATGGTCCTCATACTTCCCTATACACTGTATGATAGTCCCCACAGCTCCCTACACACTGTATGATGGTCCCCACAGCTCCCTATGCTCTGTATGATGGTCCCCACAGCTCCCTATGCTCTGTATGATGGTCCCCACAGCTCCCTACGCTCTGTATGATGGTCCCCACAGTGCCCTATGCACTGTATGATGGTCTTCACAGCTCCCTATGCATTGTATGATGGTCTTCATAGCTCTCTACGCACTGTATGATGGTCCCCACAGCTCCTTATGCACTGAATGATGGTCCCCACGGCTCCTTATACACTGTATGATGGTCCCCACGGCTCCTTATGTACTGTATGATGGTCCCCGCAGCTCCCTACGCTCGGTATGATGGTCCCCACAGCTCCCTATGAATAGCATAATGGTCCCCACCTCTCCCTATGCCCTGTATGATGGTCCCCACCTCTCCCTATGCACTGTATGATGGTCTCCACAGCTCCCTATGCATTGTCTGATGGTCCCCACAGCTCTCTACGCACTGTATGATCGTCCCCGCAGCTCCTTATACACTGTATGATAGTCCCCACGGCTCCTTATACACTGTATGATGGTCCCCACGGCTTCTTATACACAGTATGATGGTCCCCACAGCTCCTTATGTACTGTATGATAGTCCCCACAGCTCCCTACGCTCTGTATGATGGTCTCTACAACTCCCTACGCACTGCATAATGGTCCCCACAGCTCCCTATGCACTGCATAATGGTCCCCACAACTCCCTATGCACTGCATAATGGTCCCCACAGCTCTCTATGCACTGCATAATGGTCCCCACAGCTCCCTATGCACTGCATAATGGTCCCCACAGCTCCCTATGCACTGTATGATGGTCTCCACAGCTCCGTATGCATTGTCTGATGGTCCCCACAGCTCCCTATGCACTGTATGATGATCCCCATAGCTCCCTATGCATTGTATGATGGTCCCCACAGCTCCCTATGCACTGTATGACGGTCTCCACAGCTCCCTATGCATTGTCTGATGGTCCCCACAGCTCTCTATGCACTGTATGATGGTCTCTGCAACTCCTTATAACTGGCACGATGGTCCCTACAACTCCCTATATCCTGTATAATGGCCCTCACAGCCCCATATATACAGTACTGTATGATGGCCCCCGCAGCCCAATATATACTGTATGATGGCCCCCACACCCACTTGTACACTATATTATGGCCCCTACAGCTCCCTTTATACTGTATGATGGCCCCACAGCCCCTTATAAACTGTATTCTGGCACCCACTCCCCATTTTATATAATATGATGGCCCCACTGCCCCTTATATATAGCATGATGACTCCCATAGCCCCTTATAGTATGATGGCACCCACACCCCTTATATATACAGGTGCATCTCACTAAATTAGAATATCATCTAAAAGTTTATTTATTTTAGTTCTTCAATGCTGAAAATGAAACTCATATATTCTATAAAGTCATTACAATCAAAGTGATCTATTTCAATTGTTTATTTCTGTTAATGTTGATGATTATGGCCAGGAGCGCACATAGAAATCATGATGCCCCATAGCAGAAGCTCTAATTGGACCCCCCCACCAAAAAAATAAAGAAATATTTGTCTGTGTCACAGAAGAGCCGATCTCACAACTTTCCAGCCTTTACTTCGTTTTTCTAATTTTCCTCCTACTGAAGTCCTAGATCCCTCTTTCATTGCCCCCATGAAGTATGATGCCAATAAAAGTGCCCCCCAAACACAGTATGATACCCCCATGGTGCATTCCTCCACATTAGCCTCTACATGAACAGTATAATGACCTTATTGTACCCCACTTCAACTCCCAAGGCAAAGTATGGTGACCCTAACACAGTATGATCCCCCCAACTGTGACTCCCACACAGCCCTCCATACAGTATAATGGGCCTACATACAGTATAATGGCCCACACTAGCCCTCCAAACAGTATAATAGCCCCACACAGCCCTCCAAACAGTATAATGGCCCCACACAAACCTTCACACCGTATAATTGCTTTCATACAGTATAATGGCCCCCCACATAGCCCTCAAAATATCATAATGGCCCCACATAGACTTCCATATAGTATAATATGCCACCCATAATCCTCCATATAGTATAATGCACCCTCCAAAATCCTCCATATAGTATAATGCACCCCCCATAATCCTCCATATAGTATAATGAACTTCCCATGGTCCTCGATAGAATATAATGCACTCCCCATAGTCCTCCATACAGTATATTTCACACCCCAAAGGGTAAAATACAGCCCCCATATAGTATAATACACCACACAGTCCTGCAGTATTATGGGCACCACGTACTCACTGATTTTAAAATACCGTATGTTTTAAATAAGAAGACCCGAGTATAAGCCGAGGCCCCTAATTTTACCACAAAAAAACTGGGAAAACGTATTGAGCTGAGTATAAGCCTAGGGTAGGAAAGGCAGCAGCTACTGGAAAATTTCACCATCCTGGTATGTATGGCTCCCTCATCACCAATCCTGGTATGTATGGCACCCCTCATCCCCCAATCCTGGTACATATGGCACCCCTCATCCCCCAATCCTGGCATGCGTGGCCCCCTCATCCCCCAATCCTGGTATGTGTGGACTCCTCATCCCCCAATCCTGGTATGTGTGGCCTCCTCATCCCCCAATCCTGGTATGTATGGCCTCCTCATCCCCCAATCTTGGTATGTGTGGCCTCCTCACCCCCCAATCCTGGTATGTGTGGCCCCATCACTGCACACACAAAAAATAAACACTTATACTCACCTTACTTTATCACCTCTGCTCCAGTGCTGCTGTCTTCTGTCTGCCAGCAGCTCATGTTGGTATCTGAGCAGCGCGCGCTCTCAGTTGTCGAGGTGAGCTGCTGCTGCTGCCGGCATATTCACTCCTCTCCACGCCGGGACTATGAGCGTTGACAAGCATGAATATGCATTCTCTTTAGTAGCGGGCACTGTAAGCAGGAGCCACGGCTCAGCGCTCCTCCGTGCCCGCTACTAAAGAGAATGAAAATTCCCTCTTCTCCACGCCCATGGAAGTGGAGAAGAGGGAATATTCATGTCACTTTAGCAGCGGGCACACGTGGTAGCTACAGCAGCCGCTACTGCATGTGCCCGCTCCTCCGCCGCCGCAACCTCCCACCCCCCCAATACTCACCTATCCTCCTCGCTCCCCCGAGGCTCACGGGCCCCATAGCAGTGGTGTGGCCTGCCACCATTGGCGGTACCCAACTCATTATGGCTTACAGCCAATGAAATCACAAAAGTCATTATCTCAGTAAATTAAAATACTTTATAACATCAGCTTGAAAAATGTTTTTAAAATCCGAAATGTTGGCCTACTGAAATGTATGTTCAGTAAATGCACTCAATACTTGGTCAGGGCTCCTTTTGCATCAATTACTGCATCAATGCGGTGTGGCATGGAGGCGATCAGCCTGTGGCACTGCTGAGGTGTTATGGAAGCCCAGGTGGCTTTGATAGCAGCCTTCAGCTTGTCTGCATTGTTGGGTTTGGTGTCTCTTATCTTCCTCTTGACAATACCCCATAGATTCTCTATAATAGATTCTCTATGGGGTTAAGGTCATGTGAGTTTGCTGACCAATTAAGCAGAGTGATACTGTTGTGTGTAAACCAGGTATTGGTACTTTTGGCAGTGTGGACAGGTGCTAAGTCCTGCTGGAGAATGAAATTTCCATCTCCAAAAAGCTTGTCGGCAGAGGGAAGCATGAAGTGCTGTAAAATTTCCTGGTAGACGGCTGCGCTGACTTTGGTCTTGATAAAACACAGTGGACCTCCACCAGCAGATGACATGGCTCCCCAAACCATCACTGATTGTGGAAACTTCACACTAGACCTCAAGCAGCTTGGACTGTGGCCTCTCCACTCTTCCTCCAGACTCTGGGACCTTGATTTCCAAAGGAAAATTGGAACTCTGGGACCTTGTGGATGGTGTCAATGACTGCCTTCTTCGCATTTGTCAAGTCAGCAGTCTTCTCCATGATTGTGGAGCCTACTGAAACAGACTATGGGACATTTTTAAACACTTAGGAAGCTGTTGCAGGTGTTTTTTGTTAATTATTCTAATTTACTGAGGTAATGACTTTTGTGTTTTCATTGGCTGTAAGCCATAATCGTCAACATTAATAGAAATAAACACTTGAAATAGATCTCTCTGTCTGTAATGACTCTATATAATATAGGAGTTTCACTTTTTGTATTGAAGAACTGAAATAAATTATCTTTTTGATGATATTCTAATTTAGTGAGATGCACCTGCATATGATGACTGTTGCCCCCAGTGGAATATATGCGGTGTCTATTTTGGGATATTTTAGTATACCCATGATGATACTATAGACAGCCATTATACCTGGAATGGCCCCTTCCTTGCGTGCCGTGCTTTTTTTGGCTTACACGTCTAACAATCACATATGTGTTGTGTCCCTTCCCCCATCATCCTATTTCTCTATTGCTGAATAAATATGATAGATTTTATACTCCCTGGACTCCTTTGATGGTCTTTTACCCTGCGGGGTTTTCTTTCATATATGGACTCACTGTGTGGTGGTGATGGTAGAGGACATTGTGTAGCAGGATCATTTTGGCCTTGTATAGTAGTAATTTTGGGAATATTGGTCTTTGTATAGTGTATTTTAGATTAGTAACAGTGGTATACTGTAATTCTATATGTATAAATCCTCTTTTAAGTGGCAGGGAGGTTATATGGGGAAACATGTACTTTGGGGCTGGGGTCCCTGATCTCTTAGGACCCCAGCAACGCTCCTGCACTGGGGAAAAGCAGGGTCTGGAGGCCACTTTACTATGATCATTTTATGGATATGACGCCAAAGAAACTAATGAAGTGCTTTGCAAAGTGCCAGAATTTTCACAATTCTGAAAAAAAATTGTAAGTTTAGTTCCACTATAAGTGATGTTAATTCTGTTATGAGAGCTAACCTTCTGAGACAATTTATCAATGCGCTGTGTGAATTGTCACATTAAGCTTTGCTACATCTATACATAGTGAAGTTCAGGATCAAAATGCTGCAGGTCCCATCTCTGCTACAGAACAATCCCATGGAAATAAAGCCGATCATTTTATCAGATGGGATCATTAGAACTTACCTGGTTGGATCCTTTGTTTCTGGTGGTTTCTTTCCCAGGTCGTCATTAAGGCCCTTTACAATAAGCTCCAAAAACTCATCGGACTTTCTGAATCTTTCAAGCGTTTTCTCCATCACAGAAAGGACAGAAAGGAGGCGCTTATCCTGGCAGAAGAGAATCACAGATATATTGTTCAACATCTTCCAGATGTTTGGATTTATCTACAGACTAATGATTAATCTCGCATGAAGAATGAGAATATTATAACAGATCACAATTTTTGGGTAAAATTATTCAGTTTTAAAAAAATATATATATATAGCAATTACATTATTCTGACAAGACCAATTTTTTTTTTTTTCCTCCCCTTTTTCCCAAAAAATATAACTTTGTTTTTTCATTAACAGACGGAGGGCTTGTGTTTTGTGGGACTAGTTGTTCTTTGGAATGACAACATTCAATTTACCACATAAAGTATTGAAAAATGGGGGAAAAAATCAAAGTAAGGTTATTATTTTTGTTTCTTTGTTTTTTTTTTATGAACATTTAAAAAAAAATGTGGTTTGTGAGACCATTTTCATCTTGCGAAGACCTAATTTTATAAAATGATCCCATTGATGGAGTTGTCGGCTTTTTCTTGTGGAGATATCAGTAGTTACAAGTTTCTGATTGCATTTTTGGGAGGGAAGTAGAGAGACCCAAAAACCACAACCACAACCACAACCATGGCGCTTTACTGTCCTTTACAGCATTGACCCGACGTGTAATAGATTTATATATAATGAAAGATTGTACTCATGTCAATGCAGCAGAAACAAATATTGTTTTACGCTTTTCCTTTTTTATAGTTGGCCAGAAAACCGCAGAACCTTAAGCAGAAAGTGACATGAATGAGAACATCGGCCCGGCTTGTACCGGATCCGGGGGTGTTACGTACAAGGCGAAGGTCCCAGAATAAGGATTTGCTTCATTTTGGTGCAGAGTTTCTAGTAGTTTCTGGTTACTACTGTTACAGGCAGATGCCGTCTGCATAATACAGCCAGCACCGCCTCAACCCCTCCAGGCATGTGGACCCCGGCACAAACACTCAGGCACATCCTTTTATGCTAAGACATTAATAATTCTACAATTATCACAGACAACTTATATACAGAAACCTCCCAACCGTCCCCGATCCAATGGGACTGTCCGGCTGTCGCTGGAGGTCGGGGCTATGTCCTGACGAGCTGTGTTCTGTCAGGACAGTCAGTGTAGTACAAGAAAGTCTCATGCCGTGCTGCTGTGATCGCACCTGGAGAGGGGCAGCATCCACTCCGCACGCCTCGTACATGCCCGGCTCCACACGCCTCGTACACAGGGCTCTGCTCCGTACACCTCGTACACACGCGGCTCTGCTCCGTACGCCTCGTACACGCCCGGCTCTGCTCCGTACACCTCGTACACGCGCGGCTCCGCTCCGTACACCTCGTACACCCGGCTCCGCTCCGTACACCTCGTACACGCGCGGCTCCGCTCCGTACACCTCGTACACGCGCGGCTCCGCTCCGTACACCTCGTACACGCCCGGCTCAGCTCCGCACGCCTCGTACACACGCGGCTCTGCTCCATACACACGCGGCTCTGCTCTATACACCTCGTACACACGCAGCTCCGCTCCGTACACCTCGTACACACGCGGCTCTGCTCCGTACACCTCATACACACACGGCTCCGCTTCGTACACCTCGTACACACGCGGCTCCGCTCCGTACACCTCGTACACACGCGGCTACGCTCCGTCCACCTCGTACACACGTGGCTCTGCTCCGTACACCTCGTACACACACGGCTCTGCTCCGTACACCTCGTACACACGGCTCTGCTCCGTACACCTCGTACACACGCGGCTCTGCTCAGTACGCCCCGTACACACGCGGCTCTGCTCCGTACGCCTCGTACACACGCGGCTCTGCTCCGTACGCCTCGTACACACGCGGCTCTGCTCCGTACACCTCGTACACACGCGGCTCTGCTCCGTACACCTCGTACACACGCGGCTCTGCTCAGTACGCCCCGTACACACACGGCTCTGCTCCGTACGCCTCGTACACGCGCGGCTCCGCTCCGTACACCTCGTACACGCGCGGCTCCGCTCCGTACACCTCGTACACGCGCGGCTCTGCTCCGTACACCTCGTACACGCGCGGCTCTGCTCCGTACACCTCGTACACGCGCGGCTCTGCTCCGTACACCTCGTACACGCGCGGCTCTGCTCCGTACACCTCGTACACGCGCGGCTCTGCTCCGTACACCTCGTACACGCGCGGCTCTGCTCCGTACACCTCGTACACGCGCGGCTCTGCTCCGTACACCTCGTACACGCGCGGCTCTGCTCCGTACACCTCGTACACGCGCGGCTCTGCTCCGTACACCTCGTACACGCGCGGCTCTGCTCCGTACACCTCGTACACACGCGGCTCTGCTCCGTACACCTCGTACACACGCGGCTCTGCTCCGTACACCTCGTACACACGCGGCTCCGCTCCGTACACCTCGTACACACGCGGCTCCGCTCCGTACACCTCGTACACACGCGGCTCCGCTCCGTACACCTCGTACACACGCGGCTCCGCTCCGTACACCTCGTACACACGCGGCTCCGCTCCGTACACCTCGTACACACACGGCTCCGCTCCGTACACCTCGTACACACACGGCTCTGCTCCGTACAACTCGTACACACGCGGCTCTGCTCCGTACACCTCGTACACACGCGGCTCTGCTCCGTACACCTCGTACACACGCGGCTCCGCTCCGTACACCTCGTACACACGCGGCTCCGCTCCGTACACCTCGTACACACGCGGCTCCGCTCCGTACACCTCGTACACACGCGGCTCTGCTCCGTACACCTCGTACACGCGCGGCTCTGCTACATCCACACTGTAAACCCCTCCTGACCCCACACATAAACTTCAGCTCATCCAGCACCATGACAACCAGCACAGCAGAGTCCTGCATCCACTGAGGCCCCTGATCATGTGACCCCTGACTCCTCCCCTCCTGTGACCTCATCACAGCTCCTGTGCGCACAGAGCAGCCATATATGTGGAGGCGGCTCTGCAGGTGGAGGTATGTGGAGACCCCATTACTGGGCGCAGGGGGCATTAACCCCTTCAGCACGGAGACTCTTTTGGGGTCTTGTGTTGCCCCTTTATAAGAATCATAAGGTTTTTGTTCTGTTTCCTGTAATAGATACATACGACCCAACTATGGAGACAGGAAGGTGGAAACGTATTGTTCTCATAGTACAGGGCCCCTTTACTGGCCCCACAGTGTAATGCCCCCATTATGCCCCTTATGCAGTATGTATGATGCCCCCACAGTGTAATGCCCCCATTATGCCCCTTATGCAGGATGTGTGATGCCCACAGAGTGTAATGCCCCCATTATGCCCCTTATGCAGGATGTGTGATGCCCACAGAGTGTAATGCCCCCCTTATGCAGGATGTATGATGCCCCCCACAGTGTAATGCCCCTATTATGCCCCTTATGCAGGATGTGTGATGCCCACACAGTGTAATGCCCCCATTATGCCCCTTATACAGGATGTATGATGCCCCACACAGTGTAATGCCCCCATTATGCCCCTTATGCAGGATGTATGATGCCCCCATACAGTGTAATGCCCCCATTATGCCCCTTATGCAGTATGTATGATGCCCCCACACAGTGTAATGCCCCCATTATGCCCCTTATGCAGGATGTATGATGCCCCCCCACAGTGTAATGCCCCCATTATGCCCCTTATGCAGTGTGTATGATGCCCCCCACAGTGTAATGCCCCCATTATGCCCCTTATGCAGGATGTATGATGCCCCCACACAGTGTAATGCCCCCATTATGCCCCTTATGCAGTATGTATGATGCCCCCACACAGTGTAATGCCCCCATTATGCCCCTTATGCTGTATGTATGATGCTCCCACACAGTGTTATGCCCCCATTATGCCCCTTAGGCAGTATGTATGATGCCCCCCACACAGTGTAATGCCCCCATTATGCCCCTTATGCAGGATGTATGATGCCCCCCCCCGCACAGTGTAATGCCCCCATTATGCCCCTTTTACAGGATGTATGATGCCCCCCACACAGTGTAATGCCCCCATTATGCCCCTTATACAGGATGTATGATGCCCCCCACACAGTGTAATGCCCCCATTATGCCCCTTATGCAGTATGTATGATGCCCCCACACAGTATAATGTTCCCATAGTAGCGTCTGAGGTCCTGCACTTGGAATAATCCCTCTGGAGTTGGTTTTCCCTTTGCCTGCTCCCCTACATGTAGACCCTCGAGCATGTATACACTCATGTAGGGGAGCAGGCCTTACTAGATATCGAGGCTTTGTACAGTATTATACCGCATGAGGATGATATCAGAGGAGTAAGACATTTCTTGAAATCGAGATCAGTAGAGTGTAGCAGACATAATGACTTCATGAAGGATCTTCTAAAATTCGCTATTACTCTTTTTGACAGGAAGTACTTCCTCCAGCTCATGAGTACTGCGATGGGGAGCCGCTGTGCCCCCTCATATGCTAACTTATCCCTGGACTGGTGGGAGGAATCCACAATATTCGGGGATGATGATAAGTGGTGACATCCATATATTGGGGTATGGTACAAATATATTGACTACATTTTTATCATCTGGTCAGGGACGAGTGAACAATCTTTTGAATTTGTCAGGGAACTCAACATCAATAGAGTGGGGTTGAGATTTATATCAGAGTTTAATTATTACCAGTTGCCTTTCCTGGATGTACTAATCAAGAAGGATTACAATGGGACCCTAGGGACACTCATCTACCATCAACCTTCATACACTAATAAACTATTGAAGTGGGATAGCCACCACCCCATCCCCATAAAAAGAGGAATACCCAAGGGCCAGTTTTTACGGTTGGGTACTGCTCTAATGTCACAGATTTTAATATACAGGCAATAGACCTGAACATCAGATTCAGGGAAAAAGGGTACACCTGTTACATTTTGGATTCTGCATCATCGTTTGTAGAAAAATGGGAGAGACAAATGTAGCACCCTGAGGATTCGGCTGCTACAGGGGTATTACACCTCAAGCCAGAGGTGTGGTATTCCACTCCCGGGTAAGGATGGAGTGTGGAACTGAGCTAGTAGGCTGCATGCACTACATACATCCCATTTCCGGGGGACAGAACGACGGTACTCCCACCAGTTTATGTGCAGGTACGACAGCGTCTGTCCCTGGCTGGAGTGGGAGGGGGGTGGAACATCCCAGTAGTGTAGGGGCAGATAGGGGGAGTAGTCTGGGTAAAGATAGGAGCTCATTGGGTGCTGGTCACCTGAGCTCACACATAGAGGGAGTATATAAGGTGGGCACCATCTTAGGACAGGGTCAGTCAGAGAGAGTTTAGCCTGAGGAGCAGAGGAGCTCAGCCAGGAGGGCTGACAGGGAGCTGTGGCTCCGGCTGGGCCCAGCTCCAGAGCAGAGCCTGCAGAGAGAGAGAGAGGAGTGAGAAGGATCCAGAGAGGAAACAAGAAGGAACCCCAAGATCCCAGAATAAGGACAGAAGGGTGAAGGGTTGGCGGACAAGGGTACCGGATCCCAAGCTGGCAGAGGCCAAAACCAACCTTAGCCAGGAACCGGAGGTCGTGGTCAGGATCTGCCACGACCCTCACCAAATCCACTAGAAAGGCACACCGAGTATAGGGTCAGGGAGCCCAAAGGAGGCTTGACCACCAAGAGACCCGAGGGAGCCGGCCAAAAGTGGATCCCTGGTGGGAACGGCCAGAGGAAGGGGAAAGTCAGAAAGGAGCTCAGGACCACGCTCCGGAATTGCCTGGGGGTTGGCCGAGTCCAGGACCTGGTGGACGCAGCACGGCTCGGGTGGTCACTCAAGGCCAGAGTGACCAAAAGAACACCAGTAAGTAAAAACCCTGAACTGCATCTCCTGACTCTGAATCTTCTTTCTGCATCATCACAACCCCCATCATCTACACCTGCTGCCCTGAGGCCATACCCCTCCCGTTGGGGGTTATACCATCACTGCTGCACATATATCACCGGCCTCAGTGGACTGCTCTGCAGCGGCGGCTTCAAAGCCGCACTCAACGGGTAGCGTAGTCGACAATCAAGTTAACATCTACTGCCATAGACTGCCACTTAGTTTGACACCCTGGGCACGGACCGGGTCACCGCCACAAGGACTACTACCCCTATCCAGATCCGGCTCCGGGTATCCCTTGAACATGGCCCAGGGGGTGCGTCAACTTTTGGCGTAGTCGGCAGGATAACGTGCCCGCAACCACCGGGCACTGCGTGCCTGAAAAAGAGACTTTTAAAACTTACCATCCGTGAAGTTTTCCCGCCATCGGTGAAGATTCCCGCCATCCGGCGCCATCTTCAGCCTTCTTCCCGCCATCGGTGAAGATTCCCGCCATCCACGAAGTTTCCCGCCACTGGGAGACGATTCCCGCCATTTCAGAAGATTTCCCGCCCTGGCAGAGCGGACGCCATTATGGGCGTGCTGGAGGGTGGCAAGAGGCCACCTCCCATCGTGGGCCAGGTCAAGGAATGGCGCCAAAAGCGGAAACCGCTCCCACCAGCAGAGACTGTGATGTTAGAGATGTCCATCAGCGTGAGGGGACTGCCCCTGGGACTGACAATCACCAAGTTACCCCAGGACCGCCCTCAGTATGGGCGTATACAAAACAAAAGAGAGAAGATGGGAGCAGCCTGGAGGAGCCGTACCCGGAGATGGAGGGAGAGGCAGGCAGCACCGACCCAGTGGTCAGGAGCCTGTTGCAAGCGACAACCCCAGAAGGCCTGGTGGAGATCCTGGCACAGCTCCCCCGAGACCGGGAGCGTGCACAGACCGCACTGGAGGGCTTGGCTCAGAGGATGGCCCGAGTGCAGCGGGACGTACTGGCCGCATGGAGCAGAGAGATGACCCAGCAGGCTGGAACCCGCCAGCGAAGCACGCCACCCGAGACGAGGAGTCAGACCGCCTCTGAGGATGGCGCAGGAAGAATCAAGGCCGGAGACGACGCCGAGGAAGGAGCTAAAGAAACGGAGGCAGGTAAAGGGGACGTCACTACCCCGAGCCGAGAAGCCGTGAGCCTGCCCCAGCTCCCCGTCGCAGAGCCCGAAATTTCCCCTGCCGTGCCTGTCGTTGCACCGTCACCGCTCCCGACTAGGCCTCAAACAGAAGCCGCGGCCGCGCTCCCCGTGACGTCACGCGCCTCAAAGCAGAGTGCGACCAAACAGGAAGCGCCATCGGCCTGGTCGCAAGGCCGAGTACCCCCGGGCGCCGCAGTACCAACAGCGCCCTCTACCTCTGCTGAGTCACCGGCCGGGTCGCAAGGTCAAGTAACCCCGGGCGCCGCCGTCTTCACGGTGCCCTTTACGTTCAGGGTGCCCCAAGCCTGGTCGCAAGGCCTGGTAAACCTGGGCGCCGCTACCACCACCGCGCCCTCAACTTCCACTGTGCCGCACCTGGGTGAGGACTTGTTTGCCCAACACACTTGCCCGGATGGGCAGCCCTTTGTGTGGCCACCGGAGTTCCACCATCCCCGACTCCGGAAAGAAAGACCTCTGGATGAGCCCCTGATCCCGGCTCCGGCGCCCGTCAAGATGACCCCGCTCTCGTTAGAGGAGGCGCAGTTTGAGTGGGACCCCGCAGGAGGAGACCTCATCGGGTTCACTCAAGAGACCCGGGCGGCTGCAGCGGAGCGTGCAGAGTGCTGCCGCCAGCAGTTGGAAGCCTTTGACCGAGAAAGAAGAGAGAGGCGGGTCCGCGAGCAGCGGCTGCAACTAAAAAGTGCAGAACAGAAGAGCCGGACCAGGAGGAACCCCCGTGCAGCCCACGGTCCCCGTGCCACCGGGACTGTAATTAAATTCCAGTTGCAGCATGGTTGGGGTTTCATTCGAGATCATCACACCCCCGGCGACGTCTTCGTGACCAGAAGAGATGTCGAGTCCCACCTACCGGAGGGACACAGAGGTCGTGACCTTTACCTGGGTGATGAGGTCACCTTTACCCGGCACCAGTGTGCCAAAGGACCCTATGCACTTCATGTACATCGCCTGACGGAAGAGGAGTTGCGGTGTGAGGAAGGTCAAGAGGACCCGGACGGGTCTGAAGCCTACCCTCAGGAAGGAGCAGGAGGGCATCGTCACCATTAAGAGGTGAACTGAAACTGTATATAGTTACCCGTAAGGGTATATGCCATGCTGCTAGTTAAAATATAGTCCCCGTTGGGACCAGTGAACTGTTACAGTGTGTCCCATCTCCCCACAGGCTGAGGACTGTGAGCAGCCATCCCTTTTCCCCACTGGTCGAGGACTGAGAGCGGCCACCTTCCCTTGTATATAGTTGCGCTTTCTAAGGCGCCCCCTACCGGTTTTATAGGAAACTGTTTTTTCTTGAAGAGACTGTTGCACTTTACCCGGTCACAAGTTGCACCGTGGCCGGAGGAACAAGAATGTTTATATGAAAAAGTTTTATGCTGATGATATATATAATGTTTTATATGTTTATGATGTTTTTGAAAAAAATTGTATGTTTGTGGATGTTTTTATTCTTTTACAGCCCGAGGACGTGCTGTGATTTACCAGGGGGGAATGTAGCACCCTGAGGATTCGGCTGCTACAGGGGTATTACACCTCAAGCCAGAGGTGTGGTATTCCACTCCCGGGTAAGGATGGAGTGTGGAACTGAGCTAGTAGGCTGCATGCACTACATACATCCCATTTCCGGGGGACAGAACGACGGTACTCCCACCAGTTTATGTGCAGGTACGACAGCGTCTGTCCCTGGCTGGAGTGGGAGGGGGGTGGAACATCCCAGTAGTGTAGGGGCAGATAGGGGGAGTAGTCTGGGTAAAGATAGGAGCTCATTGGGTGCTGGTCACCTGAGCTCACACATAGAGGGAGTATATAAGGTGGGCACCATCTTAGGACAGGGTCAGTCAGAGAGAGTTTAGCCTGAGGAGCAGAGCAGAGGAGCTCAGCCAGGAGGGCTGACAGGGAGCTGTGGCTCCGGCTGGGCCCAGCTCCAGAGCAGAGCCTGCAGAGAGAGAGAGAGGAGTGAGAAGGATCCAGAGAGGAAACAAGAAGGAACCCCAAGATCCCAGAATAAGGACAGAAGGGTGAAGGGTTGGCGGACAAGGGTACCGGATCCCAAGCTGGCAGAGGCCAAAACCAACCTTAGCCAGGAACCGGAGGTCGTGGTCAGGATCTGCCACGACCCTCACCAAATCCACTAGAAAGGCACACCGAGTATAGGGTCAGGGAGCCCAAAGGAGGCTTGACCACCAAGAGACCCGAGGGAGCCGGCCAAAAGTGGATCCCTGGTGGGAACGGCCAGAGGAAGGGGAAAGTCAGAAAGGAGCTCAGGACCACGCTCCGGAATTGCCTGGGGGTTGGCCGAGTCCAGGACCTGGTGGACGCAGCACGGCTCGGGTGGTCACTCAAGGCCAGAGTGACCAAAAGAACACCAGTAAGTAAAAACCCTGAACTGCATCTCCTGACTCTGAATCTTCTTTCTGCATCATCACAACCCCCATCATCTACACCTGCTGCCCTGAGGCCATACCCCTCCCGTTGGGGGTTATACCATCACTGCTGCACATATATCACCGGCCTCAGTGGACTGCTCTGCAGCGGCGGCTTCAAAGCCGCACTCAACGGGTGGCGTAGTCGACAATCAAGTTAACATCTACTGCCATAGACTGCCACTTAGTTTGACACCCTGGGCACGGACCGGGTCACCGCCACAAGGACTACTACCCCTATCCAGATCCGCCTCCGGGTATCCCTTGAACATGGCCCAGGGGGTGCGTCACAGACACTTCTCCTTACCTAACCAAGAGACCAAGAAAAAGATTGGACAACACGAGTAAGAAAAACTTACAACCATCAGAGTGACTGTATCTTTCATATCCTCAGAAAACACTGGGATATACTTGTGGCTGAACCGGACCTGAGGGGTGCTGTAGGATCTACTCCCATGATAACTTTCAGAAAGGGTCGGTCAGTTAGGGACCATTTAGTGTATAGTTTCTGTCAGGAAAATATTGAGAAAGTATTAACAATTTCTCTCTATCCCTGAAACCCCTCTTCATCCCTCCCTTATCCACCATTTGTCACCAGAGGAGAGCTGACACTCCACGCAGCTGTTGGTATGCAAATACAAGTACAAGAAGCTCAGTAGACTATTCTACTTAACATACGAATGCATCTCCTCTTGGCACAGACCTGGGATAGATTGACACCTTCCAGCATAGGAGCAGAGATGGAAGGAAAGAGGAAATGGCTCGTTTAGGCTCAAAAGGGGTTTAACAAAGACTGCAGGATCTTCGGAGTCAAAACGAAATATGGAATAACTAAAGTTTCATAATTCTGATAATGATGGGACCCATATTTTTAGTGACAGAGTCAGCTAGGGAACGATATGGATATTTTCCTGTCTCTGTAAGCCCCTTGGGGGGCTGTGACGCAAAAGTCCCAAAATAACAGATCGCAGCTATACCGTGTGAGGTCTCTGGAGAAAGGTAAAATCATAACGGAAAAAATTGTATCACTTTCAGGTCTCTATGATCAACCGACGATAAGTTATCACAAAAATCAGATATCTAATAAAGATATGAAGGCTGGAGACCAGCCCCCGTGATGTCATCCAAGGGGTGTGTGGGCAGGTCTTTCCCTTCAGCAGCATAAAATAATCTGCTGAGGTTAGAGTAGTATTCATTGCGGGAGTATATATTTATTATAGCAACAGATTCTGCTGAGTGTCTCCCCTCCACCTATATTGAATCATCTCAGTGATCGATATAGTAAGTCTTCTTTAATCCTGTTTATTTTGTGTAACTGCTTATGTATTGTATTGTCCCCTTCTGTAAAATCTTGTATATTTTTCATAACACTGCCTCCCTTTTGGTTTAAATATAAAATATAATAGTGCTGTTTCTTTTGTGCTGTAATTGTTCCCTCCCATGAAGCCATCCGCTACCAGAATGCAGGCTTCCCCCCAGGCCTGTATTATATTTCAAATCTGGAGGGTGGTGGCAGCGAATAATATTAATTGGGCTATTGTGAAGCTGACAGTGACCGTACAGGGGCATATACACATATTCCATGCGTTGGAATCCGGAGATGTGATGCCATACGCTCACTGGTCGCTTGCCGATACCTATGTAGTCCCCACTCCCTGACGAAATCCGGACAGAGTGACGGCAACGGCGAGATATTGTGTGATCTCCCCGGTGTCGTCGCTGCTGAACCCTGACAAATTGGTGGCAAGCGGTGGGATATTACAGAACATCAGTGGTTGAATTGAGCAATCATTCCTGTCACTGAAAACTTACACGGTTCGTGCGAGAATACTGTGCAGATTTTTAAGAAATAAGAGTCAGTGTTTTAATATTTTTTTATTTGGGACATTACTGTACGTATAGCAGTTGCATCCCCTCCCCTTCTCTTGTTTTTCTGTCCTATCTTTTATTTGGCAATAATGGCTACACGTGAAGAGCCCTGGTATCACCAGCAGTCAAAGGAGACTCTCACTGCTCTCTGTGAGCTGAGACAGATTGACCCCACAGGCAAAACCAGGCACCAAATGATTGCTGAACTGTTGCAAGGTGCTGCAGAGCTCGGATGATGGGGTGGCCAGCCAAGACCCGGATAGTGCTGCTGCAGGGTTCCCACCTGTGATTGCCAGCCAGACCCGCAGTCAGGGTAGTGTGGACCCCCACCTGCAGATGGCCTTGGAGCTGCTCACCGCAGACAATCGTGATGGACAACTGCAGCTGGTCCTGAAATTCCAGGAGCGAGCAGAGCAACGAGCCGAAGCTGACCGAGAGGCTGCTGAGCTACAGGCTGAGAGAGCTGAGCGACAGGCCCAAGCTGATCGAGACGCTGCTGAGCAACAGGCTGAGGCTGAGAGAGCTGAGCGACAGGCCCAAGCTGACCGAGAGGCTGCTGAGCGACAGGCCCAAGCTGATCGAGAAGCTGTTGAGCGAAAGTGGCAAGATGAGCAGCGCTACCAGCTGGAGTTAGCCCGAATCCAGCTGCCGAAATCCACCGCATCGGGCAATGAGACCGGCAACACCAACTGCTTTAAACCCCGTCCGGAGCATTTTCCTGTAATGGAAAAGGACGGGGACTTGAACACATTTCTCTGAGGATTTGAAAAAGCCTGCAGATAGTACCAGCTGCCTGAAGCCCAGTGGGCCAGGTATTTAACCCCAGGGTCCAATGAAAAGCTCTGGAGGTGTTTGCTTCTCTAATTCGAAAACAAGATGGAGACTATGAGGCCGTCAAGCAGGCTGGGATAAAAAAGTACCAGCTGACTCCGGAGGTTTACTGGAAAAAGTTCAGAGCCCTCCAGCGTGGACCACATGACAGCTACAGTGACGTGGTCGATGGGCTCAGGACCAACTTTGAGCAGTGGGTCCAAGGACTGTCAGTTACCACCTTCGAGGACCTGAAGGATCTGATGACGAACGACCAGTTTGTTCGTCTTTGCCCAGTGCAAATTCGACAGTTTGTGCTTGACCGGGAGCCAAAGGAGGCTGCCAAAGCCGCCCAGATTGCAGATGCCTATAAGGCCAACCGCACACCAGAGGTGCGGAAGTCAGCCGCCGCCAGCTGGAAAGGGGGTAAGCCCACAACCACCCCCAGTGTTCCAGCCAGCTGGCCCTCAGCGGGTTCTGCCCCATCTTCCAGCACCTGGCCTGCATTTGACTCCCATAAGTGTTATGTTTGTGACCAAACGGGTCACACAAGCCTTGTCTGCCTGGAGAGGCAGAAGATGAGCACCACACCTGAGGCCCCAGGACCTACTGCAGCCATTCTTTTTGTGGGTGGGGCGGTTGGCAGGGCCCGGGAAAACTTACAACCTGTTACTGTGGACAACACCGTTACTGTTGACCTTAAAAACACTGGCGCAGAATGTACCATCATCCACCCTTAGTTCGTGTTACCAGAGGAACTCATTGCTGGGAAGACCCTGACTGTCACCGGGTTTGGGGGTGTTTGCCGATAGCCCGAGTTTTTCTGGACTTGGGTGCGGGGAGGGGGTTAAGGGAAGTGGGGGTGTTGGAGATTCTCCCGACTAATGTGCTATTGGGAACTGATCTGGGACGGTTGATTGCCCGATACATCCCTGACCACCCTCCCAGATCTGATATGTCATGTAATGCCACTGTCAATAATGTCAATTGACGGTAATGACAATAATGTCAATTTCATGCATAATAAAAATGTATGTTGTGTTAATGGGAATTCAGCCACCTCACCCTGCTTGGTGATGCTGCTGAGGATCCCCTAAAGCGAGCCAGCATAAGTGCTATGGGCAAGGGGAGCAGGCACGGACACACCAGGAAGCAGGTTGTCCCGTGCGGGTGACCAGTGTCCCTCCAGAGAGTGACATGGTCAATGGTAGCTGTCCCATGACTAGCACAGCTCCCGAGGTGATGAGCAGGGATGGGGAGAAACATGAGGATCATAGGGAAAGTGGTTCCGTGCCGGTGACCAGTGTCACGATGGACTGTGACATGGCCGGTCGTAGCTGCCCCCTAGTGAGCATGGCTCCCAAGGTAAAAATGATGGCAGGAAGGGTAGGCCCCACAACTGGGCAAGGTAAAAGAAAGGTGTGTCCCCCTGTCTGTCAGGAGTATGGGAGGAAGGTACCCATAGCCTGTTAGAGGTGTGGGGAAAATGTACCCCGAACCGGTCAGGGTGATCGGAAAGCTGGATCTCCATTCGGTCAGAGTGGAGGGCAAGTTGGGTCAACGGCATTTGGGCAGTATACGCCTTGGTTGGGACACCCCATTAGCGAGACACATGTACAGTATACATTGAGATCAAACCGGAGACCTCTCCTTTTGTATCATTGAGATGGTTAAACCCAATGTGAGAGGAGGTGATCACAATAGATGTACCCTCAAAAAAGAAAGTCAGTGGATTTCCAAACTGGATTCACTGGCCCCTAAGGGACACAATGAGCAAATTTCCTATGCCTATTTTGAGTGAATACAGCCCCATTCTGGATTATATTTTTGGATTGTATACTCTAACCATTGCTACTCAGTGCCCTGTGAATGAGGTTCACATATTGTTTTACTTCATCGAGATATCTGAGCTTCTATATCAGAATTATTTCTTATCAATTATTCCACTTATACTATTTCATAATTAACAAGTGTGGTGATTCTTGTGTATCTCTAATTGTGCAATAGAGGTCAAATTTGACCATTTAGGAATATACTGTGGGCCACCATCCCATATCTTATGAAGTGATAAAGTATATCTACATGCTTATTGCATGATGGGATGCACAATACTTGTTTTTAGTCTCCCATGACGCTGATCTCAGAGACAGAAAAATCCTATGTTGGTGGAATGCAATCCAAAACCATTATACGCTCTGGTGTGGAACCCATGCTTCCGGACATGCGCATTCACAGATAGGAGACTGTGATGCACTCTGGCATGGAACGCACATGTCCGGGCACATTTGTGCTTTCAGCACGCCCTTTGTTTTGTGCTGAATTGTGGGGAATACTTGAGAATTTATTTTTGTTCTGTCTTTAGTTGATCCCACTGATACATCAGATAAGTCCTCAGAGAATTATAATTAGAGGAACCCATGGACACATTAGGATTTGTGAAGCTGACCTCCGCTCTCCTCTATTTCCTTTGAATTTATTGTGTGATCTGTATTTCAGAACAGTAGCTCTTGGTTTGTTTCATTTCCATGTGTAAATTGAATTTGACTCGTTGTCTTTGATATCTCTTTCAAACTTAGTTTTTTCGATGTCTGAGATCCATCCTCCAGACTTTGTAAATTCTTTTACATATTTTGTTTGAGTTTTGTATTCAAAAAGGCTTCTACACTTGGCGGAAAACTTTCACCGAGTTTTTTTAAGAAACAAATACCAAACACAATGTGACTTGGTTATCCTTGGTTAGGTTTTTTTTTTTAATTTAGATTGTGAGCCCCAATGAGGACAGCGATGATAATGTATGTAAAGCGCTGCGGAAAATGTTGGCACTATATAAAAATAAAGAATATATCTATAATATAATCGTACAAGCGTCCCTCTGTCTGAATCCTCTATAGACTGCGCAAGCGCGACACGCCTGCACAGTCTGGCTCCAGACAGAAGAACGCATGGAGCCATTACAGGTAAGAGGAGTGTGTAGGCACTGAACGCATACCGCCATCTCCGGCGTCATACTTGCATACTTACCTGACCGGGAGGAGCGTTGCCACAGCGCCTCTCTTCTCGCCGGAGACCGGGGCAGGAGTGAAGGCGTCGGAATCGGCGCATGTGCATAGCGCTATCAGGTGCCATTTTACTGAAGACACATTCGCAGTGTGTCTTCAGCAAAATGGCGCCGGACAGCGCGGTATGGGCACGTTTTTTACTCCGGCGCCACACTCCTCACCCGGCCTCTGGCAGAACAGAGCACCACAGCTCTGGAGCATAGGGAAGAAAGGTGAGTTTGTGTTTTTTTTTTTTTTTTGTATGTGTGCAGCGTGAAAGGGATGAGGGAGCCACACATACCAGGATTGGGGGGTGGAGAGGCCACGCATACCAGGATTGGGGGGGCGAGGGGGCCACGCATACCAGGATTGGGGGGTGAGGAGGCCACTCATACCAGGATTGGGGGGTGAGGGGGCCACGCATACCAGGATTGGCGGGTGAGGGGGCCACGCATACCAGGTTTGGGAGGTGAGGGGGCCACGCATACCAGGTTTGGGAGGTGAGGGGACCACGCATACCAGGATTGGGAGGTGAGGGGACCACGCATACCAGGATTGGGAGGTGAGGGGACCACGCATACCAGGATTGGGAGGTGAGGGGACCACGCATACCAGGATTGGGAGGTGAGGGGACCACGCATACCAGGATTGGGAGGTGAGGGGACCACGCATACCAGGATTGGAAGGTGAGGGGACCACGCATACCAGGATTGGAAGGTGAGGGGACCACGCATACCAGGATTGGGGATGAGGGGTGCCACGCATACCAGGATTGGGGATGAGGGGTGCCACGCATACCAGGATTGGGGATGAGGGGTGCCATGCATACCAGGATTGGGGATGAGGGGTGCCATGCATACCAGGATGAGGGATGGGGAAGCCATGCATACCAGGATGAGAGATTGGGTGCCATACATACCAGGATTGGGATGAGGGGTGCCATACATACCAGGATTGGGATGAGGGGTGCCATGTATACCAGATTTGGAATGAGGGGTGCTATGCATACCAGGATTGGGATGAGGGGTGCCATGCATACCAGGATTGGGGGTGAGGGGGTGCCATGCATACCAGGATTGGGGGTGAGGGGTGCCATGCATACCCGGATTGGGAGTGAGGGGTGCCATGCATAGCCAGATTGGGGGTGAGGGGTGCCATGCACCAGGATTGGGGGTGAGGAGTCCCATGCATACCCGGATTGGGAGTGAGGGGTGCCATGCATAGCCAGATTGGGGGTGAGGGGTGCCATGCACCAGGATTGGGGGTGAGGGGTGCCATGCATACCAGGATACGGATGAGGGTAGCACAAATACCAGGATGGGGGAAGCAGAAATACCAGGATGGGGGGCAGCACCATACCAGCATGGGAGACCATATACCAATAAAAATGCTCGCCACCCGGGCGTAGAACGGGCTCAATGGCTAGTGTATATATATATAAATGTGGACATACATCCTGTAAAGCATGCGACTATGTTAATAAAACCGACACATTTGAAGAAAACCTAACGGGACAACAATTTGCAATACACAATTTCATCAATTGTGACACTATAGGGGTCATCTATTTAATAGAGTGTATAGAGAGTTAACAGCAATATGTGGGATGGACGTCAGATCCGCTATAAACATGTATTAGAAGACATTTATCTGACGCAATCAATCCCACAACATTAAACCTGTCTGTGGTTTCAAGACACTTTTCACAAAAACATAAAGGGGATATCAGATCCTTCAGATATCAAGAATAGAAAAGTCTTATAAACCATTAAGAGGTGGAGATATGAAAAGAAAAATCTTAAATAGAAAGTCATACTGGATATTTATATTACACACTAGAGCCCCACAGGGAATGAGCATCAGACAGGATTAATATTACAGTACAATTAATTGTATTTGTTTTGGATTTCCAGTGATTTTATTGAATGTCTCATGCATGAGTTGTATTTGTGTATTCTCTTTTTCTTCCATACAATACAGGGTTAAATTGTCTGAGAAGTGCTCAGTAATCAATGGACACCCAGGAAAGGGAAGGATATAAAAGTATCACAGAGACTCACATGTTGTAAATCAGGAATAAGCATTGGTTTGGTCGGCACTTGGTGGTATGCCATCACAACAGTTTTATGAATTCACAATAAATGTGAGGTTTTAACAATATAGAGAATGCTGGAGAATCCATCTCTCCTCCTTTCACTACTTGAACCTTGAAATGTCCCTGACCAGGGCGGCTCCATGCGGTGATCTTCAGACAAAGTGCATTGAATAAACAGTGAGCTGACCTCCCTCTCCATTTTCCCATTATATCCATGTTTTCTCTATAGTGATGAAAATTTATTTTTGCTAAAACTGTGATATTTTCATTTTAAAACTTTTTTAAACCTTTTTTATAAACGTTTTTAAACCACTCTCCTTAGTGCGATCATACAACATACAAGCCTATGATTGCTCCGGTGATGCACTGTACTACTGTAGTGCCATCTATCATCACTGCCTGTCAGTGTAATACTAACGGCCCGTACACATGAGATAAGTGTTGACTGAACGGTCATTTGGCAGACGGCTATCTCTCTCGACTCCCCCATACACACAAATATTCCAGCTTTCCTGTGATCTGTATGAGGGTCGCCTCCAGACTCCTCTATCGGAGGATTATCTACAGGAAGAACAAACATTTTAGCCTCTGAAATTCAGGATCCCAGATCCTTCTCTGCCCTGACATCATCTGTCGGGAGGCCTCCAAATACATTGTATAGTTTACCAAACCCCTCGAAATCAGTGCTATCATGCAACTTTAGTCTAATGTTTATGGGGGCGTTAAAAGGTAACTTATTGAATGCTGCCTCTGGCCTGGCCTAATAGACTTTCGTACATTGCAGGACCAGGCACCATTATTAGACATTAGTATTGTAGGAACTAGTCAGCCCCATACTATTGAGCACTTGGGGGAGGAGGGGCAATCAGTCGAACTCTGTCAAACCTTCTTAGATGCCATGTTTGCCTTTTGCAGGAGCAAGTGGTTTTATTGCAGCTGCAGCTCTGCCAGCCTTGCAGTGTACATTTATGTTCTGGTGCCCAAAAGAATTTGTATGAGAACAAAAACAAATGTTTAAAAGTGACAATGTGTCTTCTGCTTTTTGCATGTTTTTTTGTTTTTTTTTTTACAAGAATTGTTGGTGCCAATTTTCTTTTGAAACATTTTAATGTCTGCTTTTTTTTCTGGGTTTTTTCTTGTAATATAGGAAAGCCTAAGGCCAGAAGTAAACCCCATAATACACTGCACATGTAGACTTTAGTATCAAATCATTTCTGTCCGCGGTGTTTGTGCAAACAAAACAGCTTTTATAAAAGCCTCAAACTTCTGTGTGTGAATCAGACATGAGATCTGACTTGCTAAAAGATTAAAGTCTGAGGAAGACGGGAAACATTCATATAGACGGCCGGTGGTGATGTAGTCAGTGACGGACTCTGGCCAAATATGGTTTTAGAGCCGTAGTAGAAGATGTTGCCTCATCATGAAGTAGTTATTTCTCATGTCACTTGTGATGAATATCTCCTGCAGTATTGCGAATGCCAATTCCAGTGTCGGAAAATGAGACGAGAATTAGCGTTATGGAAGGTGAGTGTCAGGAACTCGCAAAGAGACGACACCGGGAAGATCACACAATCTCTCACCATTGCCGTCACTCTGTCGGGATATGTATATACGCCCCCGTACGGTCACTGTCAGCTTCACGATAACCCAATTATTATTATTCGCTGCCACCACCGTCCAGATTTGAAATATAATACAGGCCTGGTTTGACACCTGCGCTCTGGTAGCGTTTATGGCTTCGGGGGAGGGAACGATTACAGAGCAAGAGAAACAGGACTATTACATTTTATATTTAATCCAAAATGAAGGCAATGTTATGAAAAATATACAAGGACTTTACAAAGGGGACAATACAGTACAGAATATACAGGTACACAATATAAACAGGATTAAAGAAGACTTGCTTAATAAACATATCGCAGAGACAATTCCATTTAACTGGAGGGGGGCGCCCCACTTATTGATTTGACTGTTATCGAACAACATCTGTTTATTATAGTCTCCATACCCCCCTGGCAATGAATACTCCTCCATCCTCCGTGGATTCTTTTATGCCTAAGGGGAGACATGCCCACACAGATCCTAGGATGACATTACATGGGCTGTTCTCCAGCCTCCATATTTTTATTAGGATATCTGGCTTTTGCGATAACTTATTGTTGGTTGATCGCAGAAGCCCGGAAGTAATACCATTTTTTCAGTTATGAATTTACCTTCCTTTAGAGACCACATATGACGTAGTTGCAGTCTGTTATTTTGTTACTTTTGCACCCCGGAGGGGCTCAAAACTACGAAAAAAAGAAGCCTATTGTTCCTTGGCTGACCCTGCCACTAAAAATATGTGTCCCATTATTAGCAGAGTTATGGAACTTCCAATATTTCTTATTTCGTATCAGCTCCGGATATCCTGGAGTTTGTGTTAAACCCCTTTGAAGCCTAAATGAGTTTTCCTTCAATCTCTGCCCCTGCTGGAAAGTGTCAATCTATCCCAGGTCTGTGCTAAGAGGAGATGCATTCGTATGTTAAGTGGGTCAGTAGCACCTTTTGTGCTTCATTTGTCTACAAGTGACTTCTGCTGTGTGTGTGTTAAATTGCATGGAAACAGTTGGTCCAAATGGTGGATAAGGGAGGGGTGAGAGGGAAGAGGGGTTTGGGAGAAATTGTTAATATTTTCTCAATATTTCCCTGACAGTGAGTCTATGAGAAACTTATTCAGCTGCAGACTCCAAGGAAGAAATTGCTTGTTATCTATGGCCTAAGATATAGGTTTTATTAGTAGATGTAAAGACAAAAACTAAATACTGTAAAATAATAAATCTCCTCATATGTTTCCCCTTATTATTTCCAGTAATTGTATTATTACACAGGATTTCATCTTCTTCTCATTCAGGTCCCTAAAATATCGGATCCTCTCAGTGAAGATCTATATAAGAGAATTTTCCTGATTTACCCATCAAAGATAGTTATGGACACAGACAAGATGGCGGAGAGGATATTACACCTCACCCTAGAGATCCTCTTCCGCCTTACTGGAGAGGTGAGAGATTCTGATGACGTCACATTACATCATTATTATCTATGGGAATAACAGATGGACAGAACTGGAGAGGTGAGGACTCTGGAAATGTCTGGAGTGAGATGTATTAATGTGTCTCTCCATAACCAGGATTACACAGTAGTGAAGAAGACCTCTAGTGAGTGCTGTCAGGCCCCTGTGTCTGAGGGATGGGGAAGAAGCCTGAGCCCAATCACAGGGCTTCCACCTCACCCCCTGATACATGAGGACATCAATGACCAGAAGATCCTAGAACTCACCTACAAGATGATTGAGCTGCTGACTGGAGAGGTGACACTGCTGGGAATGCTGGGACATTATACAGTAACGCTATGAAGGGATCGGGGAGATGACGGTATCATTGTATGTGTCAGGTTCCTATAAGGTGTCAGGATGTCGCTGTTTATTTCTCCATGGAGGAGTGGGAGTATTTAGAAGGACACAAAGATCTGTACAAGGACGTCATGATGGAGGTTCCCCAGCCCCTCACATCACCAGGTAATAGACAGGACTGAATACACACGGCCCATAATTATCTGTATGTAAAGAATGAAATCAGTACCTGTATGTGTTTCCTCCAGATCTATCCTGTAAGAGGACAACACCAGACAGATGTCCCCGTCCTCTTCCACAGGACTGTAAACAAGAAGACTCCAATGTTCCTCAGGATCATCAGGTAGATGGAGAGAAGGTGTCATGAGATCTCCCCTATGATGTGTAGACGTTTGTGAAGGTCTTGTGCTCAGTCTTGTTTTATCCACCAGTATTATGTGTTTTATACTTGTGTAATGAGAACGGTGGAGATGGCAGGATTAGAGCTGATCATAGATGTGACTTCTCATCTGTCTGTGACTTTTATAATATTTGTTTCAGGGTGAAGATCTGACCCATATAAATACTATAGAGGCATATGTAAGGGGTGATGAGCGGTGTAAAGAGGAGATTCCTACATATGACTACCCAGGTGAGTAGTAACCACTAAATGCAGAGAAGTCACAGATTCTTCTCAGACACCGGCTGTGGCTTCTTTATCGGTGGTGTAGTCCGGCCGTATGACAATCGTGTGATCACCATTTTGCCGCTGGAGCATAACATTCTCCTCCATCCGAAAATGTTCAAGTTACTTTGAGAAATTGTGAAAAGCCCTTTTTTTTTATACAACTTACAACCTGGAGGATCCACCTGCCCCCTGGGATTAGAAGACGCTGACCGTTACCTGTCCAGATCTGTAAACTACAAAGCTAAATGACAGCGTACGTAGAATGTGCTGACAAGTGAGAAAATCACTTGAAGAAAAATATTCTGATGGGCCTGTAAGAAAAAGCTGAGGGTAATGATGCTGTTGGCTTCCTAGAACCCTGATATATTATTGGATGAATCTACCTCCTCTCCCTTCTGTGCTGCTGAATGTGCTCATATGGTCCCTACAAGACCAGGTCCAGTCTTTCTGGCCAAACTTCGCTTTTATGATCGACATTAAATGTGCAGTGAGGCCAAGTGTGAATTTCTGTACAATAACAGCAGAGTTTCCCTTTATCCTGACTTTTCAATTTCTTTTAAAACCAACTAACTTCAAACAGGATTGTGATAAACTATACAGAAAACATTACACCTGTGCCATGATATATCTCTAAGCTGTACGTGGCTGATGGCTGTAATATACATTTATTCACACCTGCAAGAGATGTGTTGGCTCCAGCCCTGGTTTAGATTGCCAAGAGCCCCCGAGCCCCATACTCTAATTACCCCAGAGAGGTTTCACCACTAGTTACTCCTTTTTCTCTGATGGAGACTGTTGAGTTTGATCATTTCAGTAGATGTGTTATTGTCTTTAGTCACAGTTTTTGACTTCAGTAATCCTCTGATTTAACCCCTTCCTGCAGCCAGTTTTCTGTTCCTAATCAGGCCCCATTTTTCAAATCTGACGTGTGTCACTTTATCTGGTGATAACTTTGGAATTCTTCACAAAGGATAATAGGAAACAAATGAACCTTACAAATTATTTTCCAACTTCTTTTGAATCTGACAATACCTTATATACGGTTGTACCCTACTGTCTGGGCACATGGCAGGTTAAGAAGGGGAGGAGCGCCATTTAGCTATTTGAATGCAGATTTTGCTGGGATAGTGTGCAGACACAATGTATTGGGGGCACTGTTCATGGTCACCTGGAAGATCAAAAAAATGGCTACCACGAACAGGCTTGGCACTATCTACCCTGTTTACAGATTTCACAAATTACTTAGCTCATCACCGTTTAACCCACTGTTTCCCAAACCCCATCCTCACGGCCCCCCACAGGTCATGTTTTCAGGATCTCCTTAGTATTACACAGGTGATTGAAGTATCATCAAGGCATCAGGATTTCTCTCACCTGTGCAATACTATGGAGATCCTGAAAACATGACCTGTGGGGGGCCGTGAGGATGGGGTTTGGGAAACACTTGTTTAACCCCTCTACATGGATCTGGACTTACACAGAGACCCCTAGGCTTGGGCCATGGTGTTATCTGCTGTTCTGTGGAGTGAGATGGGAAGAAGAATAGTCAGGTAGCCGGGTCAGAACCAAGAAGATAGAGAAAATCCAAAATTAGAAGACACGAGTAGTCAGTAAACGGGCCGGGGTCACAACAGGAAACAAATACACAAGCCGGGAGCTGAGCACAGAGGACTGAACCAGAGGAGAACAAGGCTGTATCTGGCAGCTTCCGGCAATATGCTTCCAGCTTTAGTAGGGTGCGGTGCTTTCCAATTGGCTGAAGCAGGGAGCAGATTAATCCAACTGGACAGCACACACACCCATACTGCCAGACTGGATGGTACTACTGGTCCCAGCAATCCTAATCTTAGTGGCTGGACAGAGCCTGCACCGCCCAGAGCTTTTGGTTCTGACGTCTCCTCCATCACCAGCGCCGCCTGCAGAATGAATAAGGCGGCGCCTGGTGACAAAAGCAGACGTCACACAAGTCGAAGCAGGAGGAGAAGTAGACGTCCCAGACGAGATGGTATACACCTTTTGCAGAAGCCCTAATATAACAAAATGTCAGAAAACCAGAGCAGTAGAAATCCACATAAGTGACTCCATTTTGGAAATTATAACCCTCGGTGAATTAATCTATAGGAGTAGTGACTATTTTGACTCCACAGGCTCTTTCCAGAAATTAGCACGCAGTGGATGTTGGAGAGTGAAAATTGCTAATATGCCAATTTATTATCGAACACATAGTACCCAGATTGTGCTCCAGGAGACACACACCGTAAATTAAGTGGGTTCTTCTCATTATAGTAATGCCAAATACATGGAGGCTATATGTGATTTAGGCACATAAACTACTGCAAAGCTCATAAGCGAGGGGGAGATCTGACTTTGGGAGAGTGGATATTGCTGGATTGGTTTATGGAAGCCATGTTGCTTTTCAAGAGCCTTTGAGCCACTAATAATGTGGAAACCTCTGGTTTTCCATTGACAGATGATGGACCTGAGTGGGGACTTGTTTTTTGTGAGATGATTAGAAGTTTTTATTGGTATTATTTTCTCCTACATAACATTGGCGGCTTTTTATTCCATATTTTGGAGACAGAATGAACAAACAGTTGAACACTACGATCCACTGGTTCATCCTATGAGGTTTTCTATTAGACTGTGAACTGTTATTGTCCTGGTGAATAATTCAATTTTTTTTTATATAACTTGCCTTTTTTACAGACAGTATAAGTACAAATGTTCAAAAATATAAAATTCAAGGATTTTTTCTTAAAAAATAATAATTGGTTTTCTTCTTGGCAGATGACTGTACCAGGAGATCAGAGGGACAGCTGACACCTTCAATTTTCAAATCAGATGATTTTGAGATCTCACAGGATACAATTGAACGGAATGCCATTACTCCAGATAAACCATCATTCCTTCACAGCAAAGATCTGTCATCTGATCATTTGAAACAGATCCTGTCTTCTGATTCATTACCGACTACTAAGGAAAATCAAAGTCACAAAATAAGCATTAAAAAACAAATTGCTCCTAAAGCAAAGAAGCCATTTTCACATCCAGAATATACAAATAGTTTTCCCCTCAAAAAGTCTTTTCTTAAACATCAAAAAATTCACACAGCAGAGAATAGATTTTCTTGTTCCAAGTGTGGGAGATGTTTTAATCAGAAATCAGATCTTGTTAGGCACCAGAGAACTCACACAGGGGAGAAGCCATTTTCATGTTCAGATTGTGGGAAATGTTTTGTTCAGAAATCACAACTTAATATACATCAGAGAACTCACACAGGGGAGAAGCCATTTTCCTGTTCAGAATGTAGGAAATCTTTTACAAACAAATCAGCTCTTATCGCACATCAGAGGACTCACACAGGCGAGAAGCCTTTTTCATGTTCAGAATGTGGGAAATGTTTTACAGAGAAATCAACTCTTATCACACATCAGAGAACTCACACAGGAGAGAAGCCTTTTTCATGTTCAGAATGTGGGAAATGTTTTACAGTGAAATCAACTCTTATCAAACATCAGAGAGCTCACACAGGGGAGAAGCCTTTTTCATGTTCAAAATGTGGGAAATGTTTTAACCAGAAAGCGTATCTTGATAGCCACTGGAGAACCCACATAGGGGAGAATGCCGCAACTACACCCAACTAGTCTATGTACCGACTTAAAAGGCACTAGCTGTACAACTAAAAATGCCACCACGGACCTAACTCCCTAATAGGCCGTTGAGTTTCTCGTACCTCCTGAGGAACCAGAGGGGAGGCCGCAACACACTGTCACCAAGGGGAAAGGAAAGTATGAAGTAAAATATGAAAACCCTGAATGAGAAACAAAAACACATTCATATAGGGCAAAGAAGGCAAGCTAAGGAGAACCAAAAATAAAAGGAACAAGTATAATCTCCCAGAAACCTAACATTGTTAGAATGAAAAGATACTGGGAGGGAAAGCAAACTGACTGGGAGGATAGTTTCACCTTTGTGGTGAAACTTACAGCATTCATCCTCACCAACTGTAACTGTAAAACCTGTCCATTTATAATGACCATGGACAAGATAAAGATTCCCAACTCACATCAGGACCACAAGATCCCAGGTACTTTCAGCTACATCAAATCTAATGTAGTGTACTTAATTATATGTACCAAATGTCCAACTGGGGGTCTGTATGTAGGGGAGACAGGGCAAAAACTTAGAACAAGGATGAATTCTCATCGCCACACAATAAAAGAAAAAAGAATAGATCTACTTGTGGCCAAACATTCATGGACATGAAATTACTTGTATTAAAAGGTAACTTCAAATCTCAGAGAGACAAAGTTATGACAACCTTTGACACACTCAGAGCAGGAATGAATGTGTCTCATGGATTTATGTCTTTACATCAACTAAGGAATGTGCTCCTCAGACCATTTGAGGGCATCACAATCATGGGCCCGACCTCAATCACAGGACAATAAAACTTTCATACTCCTGATATTTGAATTTTTCCAATATTTACGGCCACAACTGCTTCTCCGTTTCCGATACTGATAGTTCTGCTTCATGTCACTTGTCTCATCTATTGCATTATTCCTGTGCCCACTTGTGTATAAATATGTGACTCTTCAGATTTTGTGTTATACTATGACTGATGAACCGACTTGAGTAGTCTCGAAAGCTTGAAATTTCTTACCTTTTAATGGCTAACTGAAAAGATGGTATCAACCACTGATGACTCTCAAATTGTAATATTTTTCTCCAAACAGCAATTTTAAGATCTCTCCACAGGTGTTCAATGGGATTTAGATCCTGGCTCATTGAGGGTCAGAACTCTCCAGCACTTTGTTTCCATCCATTTCTGGGTGCTTCTTGAAGTATGTTTGGGGTCATTGTCATGCTGTAAGACTGATGACCTAGCACACAAACACTGCTTTCTGACACTAGGCACTACATTGTGACCCAAAATCCTTTGCTAATCTTCAGATTTCATGATGCCCTGCACATAGTCAAGGCACCTAGTGCCAGAGGCAGCAAACCAATTCCTAAACATCTTTGAACCTCCACCATATTTGACTGTATAGGTTGTAAATGTATTAATTATGTTGCACACCATGGACAAAGGAACATCTGGATCTCTGAAGATGGACCTTGAAATTGTTGATATTTTTCAACAATTTTGGTTCTTAACTGCTCAGACAGTTCTCTTCTTCTTTTTCTGTTTTCTCCATGCTTAGTGTGGCACACATATGCACACAATGCAAAGATTGAATCAACTTCTCCCTTTTTTATCTGGTTTTAGGTGTCATCTTCATATTGCCCACACCTGTTACTTGCCACAATTGCATTTGAAGAAGCTTCACATGCTTGAAACTAAGTTATTTACCCACAAGTTTGGCAAGGTGCCAACAATTGTGTCCGGCCTATTTTATGTGGTTTTGTGTGAAATTATGTTCAATTTGCCTTTTTTCTCTATTTTCTTGTGTTGTTCCAATACACACAAAGGAAATAAACAAGTATAACAAAATGTGTAATTGCAATAATTTTCTGGGAGAATTACTTCATTTCTGGAACAATTTCAAGGGATCCAACACTTTTGACCATGACTTGTTTTTGTTGCCTTTTTAATTTGTTGCAGCATATCATCCTCTTCATGTTCAGCTATATTAGGAGGCTTGTGGCAAACTCCAATTAGCAGCTTTCCATTATTGCCATTTCCATGTACATTACCCAGACTGACTCTCTACATCAGGGATATAAAACTCAAAACATGCAGAGGGCCAAAATGAAAAACGTGGACAAAGTCGTCGGACAACCAGTTTACAGGATAATGGGCCCTACATAGTCCTCCATACAGAATAATGGGCCCCACATAGTCCTCCATACAGTATAATAGGCCCCACATAGCTTTCCATACAGTATAATGGGCCCCACAAAGTCCTCCATGCAGAATAATTGCCCCTCATAGGTGTGGTGGTTCTGGTGTCGCGGATTTTCCCTCTCTGCTTTCGTTGGTAAAGCACGCAGTGGATTCTGGGCTGTGACGTGCGGTGAAATCCTGTCCACAGCTCATCAATCAAGGGGGAGTGCGTCACTTGCTCACGCCCGACTGCAGCCGGAACTTGACGTGACATCAGCGGATGTCGGAGCCGGCTGCAGCTGGGGTTACGTGATGCCTGGTGATAGCGCCGCCTACAGGCAATAAAGAGCAAGCAATGTATTTACAAAAAGGCTTGTTGCCACTATATAAATCCATAGGGGCAATGTTAATAGTAGTGGACAACCTTTTTAATTAATTGGGAACAAAATCTGTCCTATTCTGGCATGGAGGACTGTAATCCTGAAAAATTCCCAAACACTGGATGAAAACTACCGCAGCTAAAAAAAAAAAAAGGCAAAGTCCCGATAAACTTAGAGGAATGTTTATTTAGAGCACACTCGGTAAGGGGCAGAAATTCCACCCGGTCTTCCTGATTAGAGGAGACAAAACATCCCTAATACTGCTCTATTTCCTGGTTCATTCCGTTTGACCATTAGATTCGGCATGATAGACTGAGAGAAAAGACAATGGATAGGGAAGGAGGGAAGGTGGAGGCTTACCATGTTGAGAGAAGGAATGACTTCAGCTGGAGAAATCCTGAGGGCGCCGCACCCATCGGTGATTACAGACCATGAATGGAGAAAAAAAAAGTAGAACCGGCACATCCAACCAGGACTTATAAAAGGGAAAAAAATGATTTGAAGAAAAAAGTTAAATCATGGAAATAAATTCAGAAACCTCAGGAAATCCTGATGCGTTTCAGGTGCAGAACGCACCCTTAGTCATAGGATGTCAGAGGTAAGACATAAATGCTGCTATATATCTTAAAGAGCAATGTCCATTGACTGAATAATGAATTAATTAATCAATAATGAGGTATCAGGTGTTTGTATACACATAATGTGAGTACATGGCGTTATAAGCTGACATGAATGACAGATATATTAAATAAAAACAAAAAGACTACCGCAGGGAAACACAGCACCACCTAACACCAGCCCAAAAACCACACAACTGGATACCAAAGAAAAGCAAACACCCTGCCACACTCACCAATGGACTAAAGAAACCAGCGATCTTAGGAAAGAAAAAGGGCAGATTGTATTAACATCAGAAGTATGGATCCTAGCCGACTGACTCACAACTACCAAGAGAAGCAGTGCGGCTCAAAGAGGCACATAGCACCACACACGAAACCACCGATATCCCGCCGGAGACACCAAGGACCAACATGTCCCAGCAATCCCGGAAAGCCGTCTACAAATACGAGCACAGCAGACACGGCCAACACTGCAACACAAGTGCCAAACGCCATGTTACACTCAAAGAATGAACTAGAAGAACCAGCAATCTTAGAAGAAAAGACTGCATTGTATTGACATCAGCGGTATAGATCAGGGTAACTAACTGGAAGCCAACGAGGAATAAAGTGCGGTTTATATGGGCGCATGATACTACATCCAAATACACCGACTCTGCTAAAGAAACACTAAAGGACAACATGTCCCAGCAAAACGTCCACCAATGCGGACACGGCGAGCATGGCCAGCGATGCAACTCAGATGCCACAACGTCACCACCAGTAAGTAAAATGATTATAGCAATATATACGGGCGGCCTGGATGCACTGATCTGCCGGCACCATACTGGAACCTCTGAGGAACAACTGGTCCCAGGAGTCCTGACTGACGAACCATTGCTACCAATGCAGCAGACATGGCTGACAATGCACCTGAATGCTGCAACCTGGCCGCGGGTGAGTGGAATGAATGTGAACCATTGTAAAACAACAAAAGCCAACGATCCAATGGAGCGGCCGTCTACACTACTGCGACAGACACAGATGGAAATATATACAAATTCCATAAGGGAGTTTTATCGTCTCTTACTAAACGCATTGCCAGATAATTATTAGGAGAAAATACAAGTGTGAATGGTGAATCAGATAGTGATTCACAGGAAGCAGATACATCATTTACAAAAGAAAACTGAACGTGTGCACAGGGTGCGACTGGGAGATACATATAGTGAATCACAGCTGATCATTAGACATTATATAGATTAAATGTCCACAATCCTCAATAAGGAAACACAATATTTTGATGTAAAATTGAAATTAAATATACATCGCCAAGCCGAAAAACGGGGAGAATGTTCGTAGATGAAAACAAATCATTTTTGAAGTTCACGCCATGGTGGTACTTTGTGTTTAAAGTCAAGATCCAATACGCTTCCCTCAGGGCCGGCTGCTTTTTCCAGCTGCCACCACAGGCCACAAAATTGACCTTTTCGAGTCTGAAAAATGATGAACACGAGGAGCCCCCTTTATGTATTATGGTAAAATGTTTGGCCGCACCAGAATACCCCGAGTTGTTGTTGGTGATATTGTTGATGTGTTCGGCGATCCTCTTCTTCAGTTTACGTGTGGTATAGCCAATATACTGAAGGTGACGGCTACTGCAGAATATACCGTATACCACGTGACTGGTCTCACAATTTATAAAGGATTTGATTGGATAGGATAAATGAGATGAAGTGCGCATAGAGGGAAATTCCTGTTCTCTATTGTCAGTAAAGCCACATACGCTGCATCTATTTAATGCACAACCGGAAGCCGAGAGCCATGTAGAAGGTGTTCTGGTATTACGCAGCATACTGGGGGACAACATATTCCCAAGTGTTCTTCCTCTCTTAGCAACTACTTGACACCCCCCTTCCAAAGTAGTTGGATGACATTTTTCCTGGTTAATAACCGGCAAGTATTTCAGAATAATATTCTTTATAGTGTTAAACTGTCTACTGTTCGGAGTGGAAAATACAATATTCTGAGGAGAGGACCGTTTCCAAATTATTATTGGTGCCATACAATAAATCCCTGCGTGGAGTGTTCCTCACCTGTATGACGGATGTTAGATTTATCATCGCCTCTATCTAATAACCTGTCAGTTATGATTTTTCCTTTATTGATAAAAGTGTCATCATTGGAGCAGATTCTCCTGGCCCTGGTATATTCTCCTCTGGGGATTGCATTGGTCGTGTGCCTGAGTTGAGAACTGGATGCCAACAGAATGGTGTTACCGGCAGTGTCTTTATGGTGTAAAGAAGTATCAACCCTACCGGTGACTGTGTTACCATGCAATTCAATATCCAAAAACGAGACATGGATGGACAGCTGGCTAGAAGGAAAAAGGATGTTACAATTGTTTGAATTGATGTAAGAAACAAACTCAGAATATGTGGATGTGTCTCCCTGCCAGACAAGGAGTACATCATCCACATATCTGGAAAACCAAACCAAATGAGTAGAGAATGGATTATTAATAGAAAAAAAATTTAAATTTCTTCCCACCAGGCCATAAAAAGTATTGCTAAAGATGGGGAGAACTTGAGACCCATCGGTGCCCCCAATGTCTGTAAATAAAATTTAGTACCAAACATGAAAAAATTATGTTTTAACAGATAATCCAATGATAATAAAATAAAATGTTTGAGGGCTGGCGAATAGGCACTATACTTCTCCAAATGGTATGCAATAGCCACCATAGCTGTATTGTGAGGTATGGATGAGTATCAGTTGACCATATCACATGTAGCAAAAGAATAGTTAGGATGGCATTTGAAATGATCGAAAACCTTAAGGATAGCAGAAGTGTCCTTCAAAAAAACTGGAGATCTAATGAGTAGTTGGAGATGACCATCCACCCACTCACTAAGGTTCTCGTTCAGGGATCCAATACCAGAAATTATTGGTCTGAGCGGAGGGAGGAAAACCCCTTTGTAAGCCTTAGGGAGCCCGTGGAAAATAGGAATAATGGGGTATTCAGGAATCAACCGTTTTCGTAATTTAGGGTTCAAAATACCAAGTCTGCTATATCCAGACTGTCAGGAAATATTAAAAATCTCTCAAATCTCTCCCTCCAAAGTCTTCAGCCGTCCCCCCTCCCCTATCCTATTTGGAGTAACAGGACCTAGCAATCTAAAAAGCTGCTTCTATGCAAAATAGTAGTGTACAAAAGAAGTGACAAACTTAATTATCCAGGCTAATTACCATACGAAATGGATCTCCTGGTAAAGGAGACATATGTGACAAATAGACACCTTTGAACATATGGGCCAGAGACTGAATGAGTTGTGCACTTGATCAGAAATAACAAGTATGACACCTGAAAGAGATAGTAAACATCTTGTTAAGGCTTCAAAGGGAATCTATCACACTCCTTACAATAGCCGGGACAGTCCCAGCTGCACATGAGTTCGATCTCCAGACTCTGAGGCACCAAAATTAAATATGGAATAGCGTCATTTCTATATTTCCGATTGTGATAAGACATATATTTTTAGTGGCGGGGCTAAATAAGGAAGAGTATGCATATTTTTCCGTATCTGTGAGCCCTGTCTGTGAGCTGTAATGCAACAATGCAGAGATAACCAACAGCATCATGTTTGATCTCTAAGGAAAGGTAAAATCGCAAAAAAAATATGGCATCATTTGCTAACTTCTGCAATCATCGAGCGAGGAGATATCACAGAAATTAGAGATTTAACAAAACCATGAAGGGCGGCGACCAGGTCATCACAGGGGAGTGTGTGGGCAGGGCCCACTTTAGCATAAAAGATCAATATTGATCTGAGAGATACAAATTTTCATGTAAGCAGGGGTCACGTTCACTGAAACGGCCAAATCAATCGAAGTGCTCTCCTTCGGCTAAACTGAATCGTCTCTGTGATTGGTATAGTAAGTTCTTCTATTAATCCCTTTTATTTTGTGTAACTGTATATGCTGTATGGTTTTGTCCCTCTTTGTAAAATCTTTTATAGATTTTTTTCATAAACATTGCTTCCCTTTGGATTAAAGGGGTTGTCCACTACTTTCACATTGATGCCCTATCCTTAGAATAGGGCATCAATGTATGATAAGTCGGGGTCCCGCGCTCGGCACCCCCGCCAATTTGCTGTTTTCTGCGGCGGCCGACGGCAGGAAGTGCTTACCTGCGGTGCTTGACCGTCAAGGTGTAGTGGCCGGCACTTGTTACTGCACATCCGCCTCCTATTCAATTCAATGGGAGGCGGATGTGCAGTACCCTGCAGCGGGCACTACAGATGGACGGCCAAGCACCACAGGCAAGCACTTCTGGCCGACCGATAACAGCTGATCGGTGGAGGTGCGGGACCCCGGCCGATCCTACATTGATGCCCTATCCTATAGATAGGGCATCAATGCGAAAGTAGTGGACAACTTCTTTAAATATAAAATTGAATAGGAAGTAGATGAGAAAAACTCCAGCACCTTCTCCGTATCCATCACAAGAAATGTAAAGTTAAAACGTCCATTTTATTAGTTCCATTAAAAAAGCGCCATATGTAAGGCAGACCTTACGCGTTTCGAACCAAACAGGGGTTCTTAATCATAGGATACATTGCTATGGTTAAAAGACATATATATATGTTACTGTAAAAGTCAGAAGGCCGGTAAAACCTAGGATTTACCGGTCAATCTGGACATTTACCGAGGCCGTCGGTAAAAGCTCAAAATGAAAAGTAAAATTGGACTTTTACCGGTGAAGTCTTGGTAAATCTTAACATTTCTCAACAGCGTTGGTAAAAGTCAGATGTATTCCATATAAACGAACGATTTTGGACTTTTACCTGGGCGAATTGGTAAATCTTTACATTTACCAGCATGTGTTGGTAAAAGTAACTACCAGCATGTGTTGGTAAAAGTAACTTTGAGTCACAGAATTCTGACTTACCAGCAGATGATGGTGGTAAAAGTTAACTAAACGCAATTTCCGACTCTGATGAAGGCCTTAATCGTTAGAAATATTTTTATTCTTCAAAATGCAAATGCAAATGAACAAATACAAATAGGAAAATGCAAATAGAAAACATTTATGTGGGAAAATACTTCTCAAAAATGACAAATTACCGCAAATACAAGAATAACGCAACTTCAAAACTATGTAATTCTGAATGCAAATAGGAAAATGCAAATAGAAAACATTTATGTAGGAAAATACGTCTCAAAAATGACAAATTACCGCAAATACAAGAATAACGCAACTTCAAAACTATGTAATTCTGAATTCAAATAGGAAACATTTATGAAGGAAAATACTTCTCAAAAATGACAAATTACCGCCTGTGTTTCAAGTCCTTCTCTTGCAGCTTTTCGAACTCTTCTGACCGCACCAATTCTTCTATTGATTATATGCGAAATCAAAACGTCAGGTTGCTGATCATCATGAAGTTCTCCATCTTTCTTAGAAGGCTTTGACTCGGCACTTTTTTCTTTTAGGTCTTCATTATTCTTGGGTGGCAAAATTGGTGGAGTTTCATATGCTGTTAAGGTGTGCGGACAGTTGGATAAGTCCAAAGCTTCTCCTTCCGTTGTGAACAGCTGATGACAGTTGGATTCATCCGAAGCTTCTGCTGCTGTCGGTGCTGACGTGTGATGAAAGTTAGATTCATCTGACCCTTCGGCTTCTGTTGGTGATGTCGGATCACTAGGTTCCTCTTGCAAGCCAACAAACATTTTTTCAAGATCTTCTTCTGAAGAGAGATTTCTGATCTCATCACTAGGAATTTTGGAGGTAGCTAGACCCATCTGCATTGGTACTCCGAACATAGCTTCATAGGGCGAGCATTTTATTCCCTCATGGTATGCTCTATTTTTCATTGCTTGTACAAAGCGAAGGCCCTCAGACCACTTGGGTGTCATATTTGTTTCCATCCACCTTGACAACATGTTTTCAATGTCTTGATTTGCTCTTTCCACGGAGCCTTGGGACTGGCTGTGTCTTGGTTTACCATGCACTATTTTCATATCAGGCCACATCGCGCACAAACTCTGTATGACCTTGTTACGAAATTCCCTCCCATTATCAGAATGCAGAATACACGGGGCACCAAAAGTGGAAAAAATGTCAAGGAGGTGGTACGCAACCTCTTCTGCTCTTTTAGTGCATAAAGCACGTAGAAGAACAAATTTAGTGACGTGGTCTTGATAGACGAATATGAACTTGAAATCATTATCACAATTGGATTGCATGTCAATGAGATCGACTTGAGCACAAGAATTCATTTCACTGTGTAGGATGGGTTTCACAACAAGGCCTTTTTTGGTAATCTTCTGTTTTTTTCTGGCATGGCTCGCAGAGTCGCAGATAAATAACTATTGACTCCGTTGTGACATTTTTGAACTTACGGTTCACCTCCTTTAGGATCCTGGTCCGCCCTCTGTGGCCGGTACTGATGTGCGCATTATGAATGACACTAAAGAGTTCTGCACACCGAACGTAATGCAACACGTTGTCTTTTTCACACGATATTGGTGCAATTAACTTTTCATCACTTCCGACGGTCATGATGTCGTACCTCTTCAAACGCCTGTAGTGAATACTCTGTTTAGGTACCGCCACCTTAGCCTCCTTCACTTCTTTCAATATATTCTCGTATTTATCGTCCGTGAGATAAAAATTATTATCTCGCTTTTTCTCCACCACTTCATTCAAGAGCTCCAAAAAATGATCTTTCATTTCCTCACTCATGATCTGACAATCAGCTAGTGCCTGTGCAGCTTTGACAGGCAGTCAGCTATGCAGCTTTGAGCAGTATGTGCAACTTGCAAAACACTCAGGCAGTCGTCCAGCATGAGGACAAAAACAGGAAGTACGCCCATTTACCCACACTGCTTGGCAAGAATCCCATGTTCTTTTGTAATAGGGTTACTTAGCATTGTGTGAAAGACTGTACAACAGCACCATCTACTGGTCTAACACTGCCATTGATGAGTTAGTGATTTTCTTCAGGCAGTGATTGGGCAGCAATCTAAGAAGAGAACCCCAGGAAACTAGGACTTGAGGCAGGAGCTATTTTAGGGAGAGTGAGTGTACTGGTGCTGTGCTGACTAGACTGAGCCCAGACAGGGCTGTTGCGCTGTTTCCTTCCAGCCTTTTCTCGGAATGCGATGTCTTCCGATTCCCCTGATCAGAGACTACGGTGCTCGGGTGGAACAGACCGTTCATGGCACCCAGCAACTCCCGCTCAGAGCTTATCTGCATATCTTCTGGTTCTACCACATTGGCGCGGCAACGGTAAATCGTGTGAGCGGTGTTAGCGTCCACCTTGCAAGGGGCCCTTGGAAAGACTTTGGACTCTGCGCTCTACAGGAAGCTAAGTACAGGACAATTTATACACTACTACACCGGCAGCGTGTGTACTTCTTGTAACTTTTTGTGAGAGGGTGCTGCGGAACACTGATACCCTAAGATTCATAGGACGTTCTCTTTTGCATATTTTAGTGTGGGGTTAGTGGTTGTATGTTAGCGGGAAGTGGGCACTTTTTGTATGATCGGAACAATAATCATAGGATAGTCAGGATTGACATCTGTATATATAGAACGTACATACATTACAGGGTAGCAGATACCTTACAGGGTAGCAGATTTTGTTCATTGTTATTACCATATTTTCCCCATTTACTCTTATTACATTTATAAAAACTTTGAACACTGTGTCCTCCATTTCCTCGCCGTATCTGCCTAATCAGACACCTTTCCCACTGTGTCCTCCATTTCCTTGCCGTATCTGCCTAATCAGACACCTTTCCCACTGTGTCCTCCATTTCCTTGCCGTATCTGCCTAATCAGACACCTTTCCCGCGGTGGCTTACACTTTTTATTACACCCTTCTCAGCTACATTTTAATGTGCACATTTACCAACTGCGCTTGGTTAAAGTCAGATGTTCCATCTTCACACCTGATATTTCTGACTTTTACCACGCTCGACGGTGAATGTTAACATTTACCAAGACTTCACAGGTAAAAGTCAAATTTTACTTTTCATTTTGAGCTTTTACCGACGGCCTCGGTAAATGTCCAGATTGACCGGTAAATCCTAGGTTTTACCGGCCTTCTGACTTTTACAGTAACATATATATATGGACTGAAAACAAAAGAGAAAATAGGGTGGAGACAACAAAGAACAGGAAGTTCACTAGTGAGTGAAAAACCTCCTGAGGATAATTGCTCAGTAATATGCATAAATTAAACTTATGTGCATGGTATGCTGGCAAATTAAGTACACCATTAGAAAAAAGTATCAAAAAATGTACATTAGATCATTGCGAAAATTGAGACCATTGGGAATGCGAGAGTTAAGTTTAAGAATCCATGAGGCTTCTCTGGCTAAGAGCAGCTTGTCTCTATCTCCTCCACCTATTTGTCTTTGCACCTTGTCTATATCAATAATCTTAAGTGTGGAAAGATCACCACAGTGAAAATCAGCAAAATGATTTGTTTTTCATCTACTAATATTTCTTTGTTTTTCGGCTCGGCGATGTATATTTAATTTCAATTTTACATCAAATCAATGTGTTTCCTTATTCAGGAATGTGGACATACAATTTACATAATGTTTAATGATCATTTGTGATTCACTATATATATTCCCCAGTCGCACCCTGTGCACACGTTCAGTTTTCTTTTGTAAATGATGTATCTGCTTCCTGTGAATCACTATCTGATTCACCATTCACACTTGTTTTTTCTCCTAATAATTATCTGGCAATGCGATAAAACTCCTTTATGAAAGCTTTATATATTTCTATCTGTGATCTTTGCAATTGTATATATTGCCATCTGTATCTATCGCAGTAGTGTAGACGGCGGGTCCATTGGATCGTTGGCTTTTGTTTTACAATAATTCCCATTCATTCCACTCACCTGCCATGTCTGCTGCAGTGGTAGCAATGGTTCCTCAGCCGGGACTCCTGGGACCAGTTGATCCGCAGCAGTTCCAGTATGGTGCCGGCAGATCCGTTCATCCAGGCCGCCCGCATAGTTTGCTTTTTAGACAGATATAATCATTTTACTTACTTTTGGTGACGTTGTGATACTTGAGTTACATTGCTGGCCATGTTTTCCGTGTCCTCATTGGTGTATGTTTTTTGGGACTGCTGGGACATGTTGTCCTTTAGCAGAGTCGGTGTATTTACAGCTGACATCAGAAGTTTACATACACTATATAAAAAGACATGTTTTTCTCAATATCTGACATGAAATCAGAATAAACCTTTCCCGTTTTAGGTCAATTAGGATTATCATAATTACTAGTGTTGAACAAGCACTAAAATGCTCGGGTGCTCGAAGCTCGGGCCGAGCTCGCCGTGATACTCGGGTGCTCGACCCGAGCAACGAGTCCAATGTTAGTCTATGGGAGACTCGAGCATTTTTGCGGTGGCACCTCCGGCAGTCTTTTAAAAGCCTAACAAGTGCCCAAAACGATAGTGACAGTGCTCAAATGACATGGGGACAGCATGGGGATCGCGCCAGGAAGCATTTCTGACCCCCAGGTCACTGCTGTCAACAACGTGGTCAGAGGTATTAAGCCACTTTTACGGGCTCACAATAAAACGTTCAAAAACTAAAGTGAAACTTTTTTACTGTGAAATATGTTAAGGAACATCCTTTCCAGGGAAAAGACTTGTGCATAAGTTAAAATAAATGACCAAAAACAAAAATACTCCTCCACACCTTCGGCTATGTTCACAAGTAGAATTTTTTATGCGTTTTTGCACTTTTGTATTGCTTTCAACTATGACAAATGCATTCACCGTGAAATGTCATTTTAACATTTTACAACCTTATCTGGCCATGTGCTGTGTGACACATGCATAAAGTGCTGAAAAGACAAGGGAACAGCATGGGGAAGACCCCTGGAAGCATCTCTGACTCCCAGGTCACTGTCTAAAAGTGTGCCCATCATAAGTGATCCTTACCGCATCAGAAGATGCAGACTTGCAACTATCCCCATGCAAGTTCTAGTCCCAGGGCAGTGTTCAATTGTACCTCCCCCATTCCTTGCAATACAAGCTCAAGTATGCAGCCTGCCACCCACCCACCCCCAGGCTGCAATACCATACTGCTTGCTTGCTTGAACTTGAAATTGGGCCTTTTAGGCATGTGGCGGCGGAATCTGGCCACCACGTCATGGCTGTGTTGGCGGCCTGGAATCCATACTCAGTCCCCAGCCGCCCGGCGGCCGGGTGTCCATACTCTGTCCCCAGCCGCCCCGCGGCCGGGTGTCCACACACGGTCCCCAGCCGCCTGGGGGCAGCCGGGTGTCCATAAACGGTCACCAGCCGCCCCTATTTCTCCTTGGAACATCCCCCCACACACTTTTCTTAGCTCGGCCTGCTTTAGGCAGCATTGGACGAGCCCACCAGAGAACCAGACTCCTCCGGTGGGCCCTGACTTCTCCATCGGTGGAGTTGAGAGTGCCAAGGTGAGGAGCATGATGATGATGACAGAAGTTAGCATCTGCTATGTTTTCTTTTAATGCAAGTCTAAGTGTGCAGTCTGCCACCCACCCACCCCCAGACTGCAATTCCATACTGCTAGCTTGCACTTGAAATGGGGCCTTTTAGTTTGGAGGAGGCCGAAGCTGGCCACTACCTCATGGCTGCTTCGGCAGCGAGGTATCCATACTCAGTCCCCAGCCGCCCATATTTGTCCTAGTGTGCCTTATACATAAGATTAAGCGCGTATACCAAAACATTACCTGTGCCCTCCCCAGTGCATTTAGTGGGAAGGAGAGCCTATTCCGCTGTAGTGTGTGCATGCCAAACCCCTGTTCATGGTACATGCGAAGATGCCTCCCACCTTGCACCTGTCGTTGCAGACTTGCAACTATCCCCATTCAAGTCCTTGTTCCAGGGCAGTGTTCAATTGTACCTCTCCCATTCCTTACAATGCAAGCGCAAGTATGCAGCCTGCCACCCACCCACCCCCAGGCTGCAATACCATACTGTTTGCCTGCACTTTAAATTGGGCCTTTTAGGCATGTGGAGGCGGAATCTGGCCACCACGCCATGGCTGTGTCGGCGGCCTGGTATCCATACTCAGTCCCCAGCCGCCTGGTGGCCGGGTGTCCCCGCTTGCTCCCCAGCCTCCAGGGGGTGGCCGGGTGTCCATACTCGGTCCCCAGCCACCCCTATTTGTCCCGGTAACCTTTCCCACACTTTTCTTAGCCTGGCCTGCTTTAGGGCAGCATTGGCCGAGCCCACCGGACTATCAGACTCCTCCAGTGGACCCTGGCTTCTCCATCAGGGGAGTTGAGAGTGCCAAGGTGAGGAGCATGATGAGGATGATAGAAGTTAGCATCTGCTTTGTTTTGTTGTAATGCAAGCGCATGTATGTAGTAGCGGCTAGGCCTGAGGTGGTCAGCGTTTTGGCGCATATCCTACCTCCTCCGAGGATTGCTGGATGTTTTCCTGCTACTATCCAAGTTCTATGACTCCCGTTAAAACAAAGCTTCAGGTGATAAATGATGGATGAGGTAGTGGCAAAGGAGAAAGAGCAGGAGGAACAGGGACCATTCACATCAATATCAGACCAGTCAACCAGATATGTCTTGTAGGATATGTTTCTGTAACAAAAGGAGCGGTTCGGCTACACAGTTATAGGGCATACAGTGAGTGCAATGCCTACCAAAAATTTTGAGCCACTCCAATGCCCCTTGGAAATGACATGGAGGTCAGAGGGCGTTAACTAAACCTTTTTTTCCATTTATAGCAACTGGGTCTCCCGTGCACTGTTGGCCTAAGCAGTGAATGGAAGGCTTTCCAAAAATTATGAGGAACTGCAATGCCCCTTACAAGAGCCATGTGTGGCACCTAAGGGGTCTGGTCACCACAGTAATAGAGATATTACGTCGGAGAGCAAGTGGGAGGTTTCCTGGTCAGGATCCCTTAAACATGCAACATCCTCCTGCTCCAGTCCTGGGAGGGGAGAATTCCGCCCTTATAAACTGGATCTGGGGCGGGGTTGAGTGAGTCAGAGAACAGTCAGAGTCAGAGTGAGAGCAAGGGAAAGTAACAGCAAGGAGCTCTGTAGGAGCTAGGAGCTAAAGACCAGGGGCTGGAAGCTGAGCAGAGCTCGCCCTGACAGAAGACAATAGGAACCAGACACAGGAGTCCGAAGCTGTGAGGACTTATATATCCAGCAGCAGAAACCAGCCGACAGGGGATTTCAGGTCCTCTGGCCATAGAAGCCCGGAGGCTCAGTCACAAGCAAGGGACCAGCACCGCCGTCGTGGAGCGGAGGCTAACAGAAGGCCCCAAGTCACCAGCCATACGGGTGAGCACTACACGGTACACTCAGGGACGTGGGCTACTTCTACCCGCTTACAGCAAGGTAGCCAGGAAGAGTGCAGACAGACGGGGAGGCCTACAACTCCACCTGGCCAGGGGAACTCCTGCTTGCTCACAGACTGACCAGGCCTCTTATGCTAGCCAGTACTCCCGGGAGGGTCTACCTTATAATCATCAGTAAAGACCCTGAACTGCACTGCAAAGACTCTGAGTCGTTCCTGCTGTGCTCGTGCACCATCACCCCCATCATCCACACTCACTGCCCTGAGGCTATACTCCTCCCGAGGGGAGTTATCCCATTCTATGCTGCGCACACAACACCAGCCTCAGCGGTGGTACTCCCTGACCGCAATCCATGGGTGGCGCAGTCGGACAATTAACCTCAAAACCTAAGAAAGACTGCCACTGGTTTGACCAGCCTGAGCCACGGGACCGGGTCACTGCCATGGAGACTACAGACCCCAGAGACCCGGCACCGGGTATCCCACACACGTGTACACACGGCCCAGGGGGAGCGTCACATGCAGTACAGCATATTACAAACATAAGTCCCATTATTGGGGAGTGGGTCTCCCATAGTATTTGCTTATGCCTTGCAAGCAAAAGCTGCCAAAAATTAGGAAGGAGCAACTTGCAATGCCCCTTAAAAGAGCCATGCAGTACAGCATATTACAAACATAAGTCCCATTATTGGGGAGTGGGTGTCCCATAGTATTTGCTTATGCTTTCCCAGCAAAAGCTGCCAAAAATTAGGACGGAGCAACTTGCAATGCCCCTTCCAAGAGCCATGCAGTACAGCATATTACAAACATAAGTCCCATTATTGGGGAGTGGGTGTCCCATGGTATTTGCTTATGCTTTCCAAGCAAAAGCTGCCAAAAATTAGAACGGAGCAACTTGCAATGCCCCTTACAAGAGCCATGCAGTACAGCATATTACAAACATAAGTCCCATTATTGGGGAGTGGGTGTCCCATAGTATTTGCTTATGCTTTCCCAGCAAAAGCTGCCAAAAATTAGGACGGAGCAACTTGCAATGCCCCTTCCAAGAGCCATGCAGTACAGCATATTACAAACATAAGTCCCATTATTGGGGAGTGGGTGTCCCATGGTATTTGCTTATGCTTTCCAAGCAAAAGCTGCCAAAAATTAGAACGGAGCAACTTGCAATGCCCCTTACAAGAGCCATGCAGTACAGCATATTACAAACATAAGTCCCATTATTGGGGAGTGGGTGTCCCATAGTATTTGCTTATGCTTTCCCAGCAAAAGCTGCCAAAAATTAGGACGGAGCAACTTGCAATGCCCCTTACAAGAGCCATGCAGTACAGCATATTACAAACATAAGTCCCATTATTGGGGAGTGGGTGTCCCATGGTATTTGCTTATGCTTTCCAAGCAAAAGCTGCCAAAAATTAGGACGGAGCAACTTGCAATGCCCCTTACAAGAGCCATGCAGTACAGCATATTACAAACATAAGTCCCATTATTGGGGAGTGGGTGTCCCATAGTATTTGCTTATGCTTTCCCAGCAAAAGCTGCCAAAAATTAGGACGGAGCAACTTGCAATGCCCCTTACAAGAGCCATGCAGTACAGCATATTACAAACATAAGTCCCATTATTGGGGAGTGGGTGTCCCATAGTATTTGCTTATGCCTTGCAAGCAAAAGCTGCCAAAAATAAGGACGGAGGAACTTGCAATGCTGGCACCCTGGTGGTATAGTGGTGGCGGAGGCTGAGGATAAGGAGAAGAAGATAAAACAGCCGAAACGAGGAAGCATATACCCATGTGTGGGTGTGAAGCGGTGCATGTGAATACACCTCCCGAAATAACACAGTGGATTTGACTTTATGTTACTCTGCTGTCATTTGGTGGTGATGAGAAGTCTGGCCCAATCCAGCCCTTGTTCATTTTGATAAGGGTCAGCTTGTCAGCATTGTCAGTTGACAGGCGAGTGCGCTTATCAGTTATAATTCCCCCAGCGGCACTAAAAACACGCTCCGATAACACGCTAGCGGCAGGGCAGGCCAGGACCTCCAAGGCGTACAGAGCGAGTTCATTCCAAGTTTCCAGCTTGGATACCCAATAATTAAAAGGCACAGAGGAATCACGGAGGACGCTGGTACGATCGGCAAGGTACTCCCTCACTATCTTTTGAAACTTTCCACTCCTTGTGAGAGTACCCCGCGCCTCAGGGCCTGTAAGCTGGGCGGGTGTCAGAAAACTGTCCCAGAACGTTGACAGTGTTCCCCTGCCTCTGCTGGATTGGAGTTGCATCTCTCTCGCCTGTACGCCTTGGTTGGGCAACGAACTGTGACATCTGCCGCTAGCGTGTTCAGATGGGAATTTTTTTAAGAGTTCTGCAGCAAGGGCCTTCTGGTACTGCCCTATTTTTGTAGACCTCTCCACCTCAGGAATAAGAGAGTGAAAGTTCTCCTTGTAGCGGGGGTCTACAAGTGTCACCAACCAGTAATTACTGTCACCCAACATTTTGACAATGCGAGGGTCACGGTTAAGGCAGCGTAACATAAAGTCAGCCATGCGTGCCAGACTGGTAACGGGCAAGATTTCCGTGTCCTCACCAAGATGACGACTGACCATGCTCTCCTCCTCCTCCTCTTCCTCCTCCCCCCTGTCCTCAGGTCACCGACGCTGAACCGACGGTATGACACTTGTACAGGTACTACCGTCTACAACGCATGATAGCAGCTCCTGTTCTTCCTCCTCCTCCTCCTCTCCCTCATTGTCCCCCAATGCACGTTGGGATGAGATGAGGCTGGGCTGTGTGTAATCACCCGCTATGGCTTCTTGATCCATCTCATCATACTCTGGCTGCAATGCCTCCTCTTTAATTCTCTGCAGAGAGCGTTGCAAAAGACAGACAAGTGGGATGCTGACACTAATGATGGTGTCATCGCCACTCACCATCTTGGTGGCCTCCTCAAAGTTTGTCATGATGGTACATATGTCAGACATCCAGGTCCACTCCTGAGGTCTTATGTGTGGAGTCTGACCTGAATATCGACGGCCTTGTTGCAGCTGGTACTCCACAACTGCTCTCTTCTGCTCACAAATCCTTTGCAACATGTGGAGGGTAGAGTTCCAACGTGTGGGGACATCACACACCAGTCGGTGTACCGGAAGCTGCAAACGCTGCTGCAACACAGCAAGGGCGGCGGAAGCTGTAGCCGACTTGCGAAAATGAGCTGACAGGTGGCGTACTTTCACGAGCAGATCTGGCAACTCGGGGTACGATTTAAGAAACCGCTGAACCACGAGGTTAAGCACATGAGCCAGGCATGGTACGTGTGTGATCTCACCTCGCCTCAGAGCCGCCACCAGGTTACGGCCATTGTCACACACGACCATGCCGGGATGTAGGTTCAGCGGTCTCAGCCACAGATCTGCCTGCTCTTTCACAGCTGTCCACAACTCACAAGCAGTGTGAGGTTTATCACCTAAGCTTATGAGTTTCAGCACAGCCTGTTGCCGCTTGGCGGAGGCAGTACTGCAATGCTTCCAGCTTGTAACTGATGTGGTGATATCTGAGATGGAGGCTGAACATGAGGAGGAGGAGGAGGATGCGCAGGAGCTGTACACTGTGGGGGCAACTCTGACTGACATAGGGCCCGCAATCCTCAGTGTGGGGAGGATGTGTTCCGTCCCAAGGTCCGACTGGGTCCCGGCTTCCACTATGTTTACCCAGTGTGCCGTCAGAGAGATGTACCGTCCCTGGCCACAAGCACTTGTCCACGTGTCCGTTGTCAGGTGGACTCTCCCAGTAACTGCGTTGTTGAGGGCACGGCAGATGCTTTGGGACACGTGCTTGTGTAGTGCGGGGATGGCACACCGGGCAAAATAGTGTCGGCTGGGGACCGAGTACCGAGGGACGGCCACCGCCATAAGATTGCGGAAGGATTCCGTCTCCACCAGCCTAAAAGGCAGCATTTCCAATGCAAGCAGTCATGAAATGTGCGAATTTAGGACTGTGGCCTGTGGGGCGTTAGCTGCGAATTTCCGCTTTCGTTCAAAGGTCTGGGATATGGACCATTGAACGCTGCGGTGGGACGTGGACGTTGACGTTGATGCTGTTTCTTGAAAAACTGCCATAACAAGTGAAGACTGAGAGGAGGGGGCATCTTTACATGCAGTATGGACAGGGGATTGCCTTGCACACACAACAGGGGGTTCTATTGCACGCACAACAGTGGAAGAAGCAGTGGTGACACCCGCTGACACTGGTCGTGGACCCTGGGTTTTGCCCCACAAAGTCGGGTGCTTTGCTGCCATGTGCCTGATCATGCTGGTGGTGGTCAGGCTGGTAGTTTTGTCACCCCTGCTGATGCTGCCATTGCAGGTGGAACATATGGCCTTTTTGGGGTTATCAGCAGAGTCTTTAAAAAAATTCCAGACTCTGGAAGACCTACCGCTTGTACTGGCAACGTCCCTCGTGTTGGTGTTACGGGGAACGGTTGCCTGCCTTCTGTCTGCGGCCACCACACTGCTTCTTCCTGCCTGTTGGGGTACTCTGCCTCCCTCCCCCTGTGTGCTGCTGGCCTCACTCTGCATGTTCTCCTTCCACGTTGGGTCAGTTACTAGATCATCCACCATCTCCTCCTCTTCCACTTGCGCACCACGATCCTCCTCCTCACTTCCTGGCAATTGTGTCTCGTCATCGTCCACCTCTTGTGACAGATTGCCAACGTCGACTTCCTGTGGCCGTGGCTGTTCAAATATTTGGGCATTGCAACATGGGATCTCCTCTTCCACCACTTCAAGCGTATCTGGCGAGGGGCCCAAATATGGAAATGGACCAGTGAACAGCTCTTCAGAGTGTCCAAGTGTGGGATCACTTGCTGTCTGACGACACTCGGCATGGTGGAAGGAAGGAGCATCAGGGTGAGGAGGAGTATGCGGTCGAGACTCACGGCTACTAAGAGTTGACCGTGTGGAAGACAGACCGGAGGTGGTGGTGCCCAGGTAACTGGAAGTATTATCTGCTATCCAATTAATAACCTGTTCACACTGATCAGTTCTCAATACTGGTGTTGTTCTGTGCTTCCCTAGTAATTCGGTCAAGAAGTGGGAGCGAGAAGATGTGGCTGTTGGTTGTGGCACATTTTCACCTTGGCCACGGCCCCGTCCTCTGCACGAACCATCACCAGAACGTCCACTTCCACGTCCCTTGCCACGCACCTTGCCCATTGTAAATGAAGTAAAATAGCTTACACTTGCACTATCAATGGAAAAAGGGTAATAAAGAGTAGATTAGAACCGTGGAAGAGGAAAACCACAGTTATTGTTTACTGGGGTATACCACACTTTTTAAATAGAGATATTTGCGGCTGAACAGTGAGCGACACACTCAAACTGCTTTTTTTTAGATACCAAAGGCCCAAAACTGGATAGTACAGCGATTTGACCCGTGGAACTGCGAAACCACACTGGGATGTCGGGCCTACACAAGACTATTTTCAACAGATATATTTTTGTTTCACAACAGTCAGGAGACACTACTGTTTTTCTTTACTGAAAAAACTACCAAAAGCTGAATAATAGAGATTTTTTACCGTGGGCTGGCAAAACCACAGTTATTGTTTACTGGGGTATACCACACTTTTTTAAATAGAGATATTTGCGGCTGAACAGTGAGCGACACACTCAAACTGCTTTTTTTTTAGATACCAAAGGCCCAAAACTGGATAGTACAGCGATTTCACCTGTGGAACTGCGAAACCACACTGGGATGTCGGGCCTACACAAGACTATTTTCAACAGATATATTTTTGTGTCACAACAGTCAGGAGACACTACTGTTTTTCTTTACGGAAAAAACTACCAAAAGCTGAATAATAGAGATTTTTTACCGTGGGATGGCAAAACCACAGTTATTGTTTACTGGGGTATACCACACTTTTTTAAATAGAGATATTTGCGGCTGAACAGTGAGCGACACACTCAAACTGCTTTTTTTTTAGATACCAAAGGCCCAAAACTGGATAGTACAGCGATTTGACCCGTGGAACTGCGAAACCACACTGGGATGTCGGGCCTACACAAGACTATTTTCAACAGATATATTTTTGTGTCACAACAGTCAGGAGACACTACTGTTTTTCTTTACGGAAAAAACTACCAAAACCTGAATAATAGAGATTTTTTACCGTGGGATGGCAAAACCACAGTTATTGTTTACTGGGGTATACCACACTTTTTTAAATAGAGATATTTGCGGCTGAACAGTGAGCGACACACTCAAACTGTTTTTTTTTAGATACAAATGGCCCAAAATGGATAATACAGAGGTTTGAACCGTGGAAGTGCAAAACAACACTTCTGTTTCTCTAGCCTACACCAGACTATTTTCAACAGTTATATTTGTGTCTGAAAAATCAGAGACACGCTTTTTTTTGGGGGGGGGGGGGGGACACACCAAAAGGTTAATAAGACGGGTATTTGTACAGTGTGAAGGAGGAAAAAAAAGGAGGATTTAGATGAAAAAAAAAGGATTTTTCCTGGCCCCCGACACCTGGTGCTAAGTCCAGCAATTTCAGCAACAGGAGCACACAGGACTGTAATGCAGCGTTTGCTGGTATAACCACTGTGTCTCCTATACAGCCTGCCTGCCTGGTATCTGGGATGGATATTAGTCCTGAAAAGGACTGTTTGTTTGTTCTGGCAGCCTTTACAGACCCTACACTAACTATTTTGCAGTTTATATCTCTCCCTAAATCAGCAGCGCTGTCCCTACACTGTCTAATGTGTCCAAGATGGTGGCGCCCCGTTTTAAATACTCGAGGTGACGCTGTGCGGCCAGCCAATCACTGTAATGCCCACAACCAACATGGCTGCAGCATTACAGTGACTGGCTGGCAATCCCTGCATGTTCATTGGCTCTGTAAAGAGCGCCAAACATGCAGGGCGGAGACCCGAGCTCCCGCCCGAGTAACCCGTAAATGCTCGGTGCTCGCCGAACATCCCGAGTAGCGTGATGCTCGGGCGAGTACCGAGCAGTGTCGAGCATGTTCGCTCAACACTAATAATTACCATAGTTTTTAATATTTGCCAAATGCCAGAATAATGAGAGCGAGAGAATGTTTTAAGGCATTTTTATTACTTACTGCAAAGTCAAAAGTTTACATATACTAAGATTACTATGCCTTTAAACAATTCTGGACTGCCTATATGATGATGTCATGTGTTTAGAAGCTTCTGAGACACACCTGTGGATGTATTTTATTGCACATCTGAAACACACTGCTTCTTTGTGCAGCATCATGAGAAAGTCTAAAGAAATCAGCCAAGATATCAGAAAGAGAATTGTGGACTTGCACAAGTCTGGCTCATCCTTGGGTACAATTTCAAGATACCTGAAGGTGCTTCGTTCATCTGTACAAATAATTATACACAAGTACAAACAAGATGGGAATGTCCTGCCATCATACCACTCAGGAAGGAGACGGGTTCTGTGTCCCAGAGATGAACGTGCTTTGGTCCGACATGTGCATATCAACCCAAGAACAAAAGCAAAAGACCTTGTGAAGATGATGGCAGAAGCTGGTAAGATTGTGTCAATTATCACTGTGAAACGAGTACTATATCAACATGAGCTGAAAGGCCACTCTGCCAGGAAGAAGCTATTACTCCAAAAGAAACATAAAAAAGTCAGTTTAATGTTTGCAAATGCACACAGGAACAAAGACCTTAATTTTTGGAGACGTTCTGTGGTCTGATGAAACTAAAATTCAACTTTTTGGGCATAATGACTATTGTTACGTTGGGAGGAAAAAGGGAGAAGCTTGGAAGCCTAAGAACTAGTGTTGAGCGAGTATGTTCTGTCCGAGTATGCTCGGGCCGAGCTCCGAGTATTTATAGCTGCTCGGTGATATGGTTGAATCGCTCCCGTGTGCATGATTTGCAACTGTTTGACAGTTTTATTACATGTGAGGAATGTGTAAGAAATAGACATTCCTCACATGTAATAAAACTGTCAAACAGTTGCAAATCATGCACACGGGAGCGATTCAACCATATCACCGAGCAGCTATAAATACTCGGAGCTCGGCCCGAGCATACTCGGCGAAAGGGTCAATAGAACATACTCGCTCAACACTACTAAGAACACCATCCCAACTGTGAAACATAGGGGCGGCAGCATCATGTTGTGGGGTTGTTTTGCTGCAGGGGGGACTGGTGCACTTCACAAAATAGATGGCTTCATTAGCAAACAAGATTATGTGGCAATACTGAAGCAACATCTCAAGACATCAGCCAAGAAGTTAAAGCTTGGGTGGAAATGGGTCTTCCAAAAGGACAATGACCCGAAGCATACTGCCAAAATGGTAACAAAGTGGCTTAAGGATAACAAGTCAATGTTTTGGAGTGGCCATCACAAAGCCCTGATCTCAATCCTATTGAAAATTTATGGGCAATGCTGAAAAGGCAGGTGCGAGCAAGGCGACCTACAAACCTGGATCAGTTACATCAGTTTTGTCAGCAGGAATGGGCCCAAATTCCGACCAGCTATTGTGAGAATCTTGTGGAAGGATGTACCAAATGTTTGACCCAAGTCATTCAGTTTAAGGGCAGTGGTACCAAATACTAATGAAATGTACGTAAACTTTTGACTTTGCAGTAAGTAATAAAAATGCCTTAAAACATTATCTCATTATTCTGGCATTTGGCAAATATAAAAAATTATGGTAATTCTAATGTACCTAAAACGGGAAAGTTTTATTTTGATTTCATGTCAGGTATTGAGAAAAACATGCAGATGTGTCTTTTTATATATAGTGTATGTAAACTTCTGGTTTCAACTGTATGTATTGTATCATGTGCCCCCAAAAATCTGCACTTTATTCCTCGTTGGTTTTGAGTTAGTTACTCAAATCTATACCCCTGATGTCAATACAATGCAGTTTTTTATTCTAAGGCCCCGGTCCCACTATCAGTATTCGGTCAGTATTTTTTTCTCAGGAATGGGGGATAAATGCAGAATTGGTGACTTGTTTCCATTATACCTTTTCTCTGATTGTTCCTCACCTGGTTTTGGCTCCAACTCCTGAGAAAAAATACTGACCGAATACTGATAGTTGGGCCGTGGCCTAAGATCGCTAGTGTTTCTAGTTAGGTAAGGATGAGGTTGCTTTATTATTTAACTTTCATTGCAGGGGGCATTGGCTTCAGCTGGAATGGGCGTTATGGTAAGTAGGGTTTAATTTAGAACAATAAAAGGTCTCTGTGTTTATTTCAAATAAAATATTTTATTCATGGTGTTGTTGTAGTTATTTCACATATCACTTTCACTATGGTGTTAGTAATGGGGGCGTCTTATAGACGCCTCTCCATTACTAACCTGGGCTTGTTGTCAGCTGGCCTTATAAGCTGACATCAACCCCAACCCTATAACCCCACTGCCACCGCTACAGGGCAGTGGGCAGAGCGGAGGCTAAGTGCCAGAATTGGTGCATCCTATGGATGCGCCACTTCTGGGGCGGCTGATTGCTGCTGTTTCTAGCCTCGGAGGGGGCCATTATTTATGGCCCCTTTCTAGGTTATTAATATCAGTCCCCAACTGTCTGTATAGCCTTTGCTAGCTGTTAAAATAGGGGACCCCAAGTCATTTTTTGGGGGTCCCCCATTTTAATAGCCTGTAAAGGCTAAGTATTCAGCTGGGGGGCTGATATTAGTAGCCTGGGAAGCTCTGTGGGTATTACCCCCTTCCCAGGCTTCAAAAATCTGCCCCAGCCGTCTGCTTAACCTCTGCTAGACAATAAAATTACGGGGGACCCCACACCAAATTTTTTAAATAAATCCTTTAATTTAACAATAAATGACAAGTACAGTAACCAACACTGTCACTGTACTAATTATATACATGACTGACACCTTTCTATCTATTCTATGTGTATAGCTATTCTTTCTATTTTCATATTGTCGGGTACCGATGTATTGTAACTGTATGCGGCTGATGAATTGCCGGCTTTTAAAGAGACGGGGGCGTGAAAATCGGACGGCACTCGCATGGTCCGAGTGATGTGCGATTTTTTTCACACACCCATTGACTTGCATTGGCTAGTCTCGCCGCCCGAGATACGTGGCAAATCGCAGCATGCTGTGAATTTTTTCTCAGCCTGATTTCAGCTGAGAAAAAAAAAATCGCAGATGAGATGTCACTCATTCATTAACATTGGTCCGAGTGCAATTTGATTTTTTATTGCTCTTTCCCAACCAAAGCAGAGAGGGAAAGCGCGCGGTGGATGCTGGGCTGTGATGTGCGATGCAACCCCAACCACAGCCCATCAATCAAGGGGGAGTGCGTCACGTGCTCACGCCCGACTGCAGCCGGAACTTGACGTGACATCAGCAGATGTCGGAGTCGGCTGCAGCCGGGGTCACGTGATGCCTGGTGAGAGGCCAGCAATAACGCCGCTCACAGGCAATAAAGAACAAGCAAGGCATTTACAAAAAGACTTGTTGGCACAATTTAATTCCATGGGGACTGTAATATCCCAGACAGCATGCTGGCATGGCTTACCATCTTCCACCATGCAAGACCGCCAACTTACCGATCAGTCCAGGCTGCACACTTTGCTTCAGTACTTGCTGTGTGCATGTCTCTTTTCTAATTGCTTAGGGAGGCGGCGCCGTTACTGCCTGATTCTTAAAGTTACAGTGTGCGCACTCCTAATGCGTCCCCAGCCTATTGCTGTGAGTCACTGGATACTTAAACCCCCTCCACCCAGTAGGAGGTGCCTGAGCAACACTTTCTTTCAGTGTGTTCTGTGCAACGGAGTTGCCAAGTCTTGTCCTGTATCTTGTCTGTTTCCGCCACCCTGGGGGCTGAGTTCCCAGGCTCGTTCCTGTATCTTGTTCCAGGTTCAGTTCATGTATGAACTGTGCCCTAGCCCATTACCTGTTTGTCTCTATGTCAGTACCTGCCCTTTTCCTGCAGTGTCTGAACCTGCACCTAACTCCAACTCATGGTCTCTGTACTTCTGTTTGTGAGTTTTGTGTCCACTCGCTACTTCATTGTAAGTACCTTGTGTGTATCTGGTTCTGTTTGTCCCATCTCCCTGCCTCCGTCTCTACCTCCTGTGTTCTAACTATCTTCCTGTGTTTCCCAGTCTGTTCCATGTGAACAGAGCCCTATCCTGTCTGCCTGCACCCTCTGCTATGCGGTTTCGCTCTGCTCTGCGTCTTGTCCACCGCACCTGCTGTTTTGCTCTGCTTGTCCACTGCACCTGCGGTTTTGCTCTGCTCTGCTTGTCCACCGCACCTGCGATTTCACTCTGCTCCACTTGTCCACCGCACCTGCGGTTCTGCTCCGCTTGTCCACCACACCTGCGGCTCTGTTCCTGTATCCCAGTCTGTACTGGTCCCTATCCAGCCTGCGTTCCTACCTGCCAGTACCCGCCTGTCTGCATACCAGCCATGCCTGCCAGTACCCGCCAGTCTGCATACCAGCCGCGCCTGCCAGTACCCGCCTGTCTGCATACCAGCCGCGCCTGCCAGTACCCGCCTGTCTGCATACCAGCTGTGCCTGCCAGTACCCGCCTGTCTGCATACCAGCTGTGCCTGCCCGTTTCTGCATTCCCCGGTGTGGGTCAACAGCTGTGTCCGGGGTGTGACCTGGAGTAGCACCTGGGCCACCTCCCACGTCCCTCCTCAGACCACAGAGTCGATTAAGCCGCAGTGTGTTCGTGGTCGGATATGGCGAGGCCCCTAGTCACGCCCCTCCAGGCACTCCTCGGTTCATGGCCCAGTGGGACCACTAACCACCCTCACACCAGTCAGTCCGGGCGTGAGCGTAACAGGGCCATTGTTAATAGTAGTGGACAACCTCTTTAAGGTCTGGAGGGATGTCGATAGGTATCTTTTGGCAGATAGTGACTGGACCAAAAGAGTTGCTAACCGCAGACGTAGGAAGAAGGCTCCTGTCTTTAGGGTGGGGGATTTTGTGTGGTTGTCCTAAAAAACTCTGCGCTTAAAGATAATATCTAGAGAGTTTGCACCTAAATTTGTAGGTCCTTATAAAATTATTAAAATTTTAAATCCTGTGACAGTTAAGTTGCAGCTTCCTATTGCCTGGAAAATCAATAATTCTTTCCATTCTTCTCTTTTAAAAAAATTTGAGGGGACCTCAAGACATAATTGAGGTGGATTTGGAAGGGTGTCGGGAGTATGAAGTAAGGCGAATTCTTGGTTCCAGGTGGGTCAGGTACTTTTTTGCATTATCTCGTCAAGTGGAAAGATTATGGTCCTTAAGATAATTCCTAAGTTAATTTGGGGTGTTATAGATAAATATACTGTATGTATGATTATGGAAGTTATATGAAAATGGAACTCCATACTTTTATGTATTAAGAATTACAGACAATCCAAAATGCCCTCCTCCTGCCCATACCACATTGTACCAATAACCTCATAATGATCAAAGATCCACATACTACGTAGAACATGGAATTATGGAAAATCCCTAATGATTATTGACTAACATATTAATCTGATAATAAGAGCTTGCTAATGATCTTTATTACTTTTAGGGAAATTACAGAATAATAAAAGATAAGTGATTGACCTTTGAACCTTACATGCAAGACGGACTTAATTGATTTAATTGAGTCAGCTTGACTTAATTGTTTACATATTAAAATAATGACCCATTAGCGACAGATGTCAGCCATAATTATGAGATAAGGCAATGAGGTAATGTGTGGAAAGGTTCCTGATTTTTCCTATAAAAAGCCTATTTGAGACACTACTCAGTGTTCATTTGTGATTTCTCCAACCGTATAGATCCTATATACAGTTTGGCGGCAGACAACTAAGACGAGAACACACACATTTTGTGTGCCCCTAACGGGGATTTTCATGATATCAGATAGACAGATTACTGGGTGGGGCTGGGGAAAACCCAGCAGTCATGGTACACATTGGTACCAATGACAAAGTTAGAGGGAGGTGAAAGGTCTTTAAAAATGATTACAAGGAATTAGGAGAGAAGCTGAAGTACAGGTGGTGTCTTCAGAAATACTGCTGATTCCACTACGTCACTAGAAAGTCAGCGGGAACTTAAGGAGATAATTGTCAGGAAGAAAGGGTTTAGGTTCATGGAGAACTGCGCTGACTTCTCTGTCGGCTACAGGCTCTACAATAGGGACAGGCTGCACCTCAATGGGGAGAATGCAGATGTGCTGAGGAAAAAAATGGTCAGATGGATGGAGGAGCTTTCAAACTAGAATCTGGGGGAGGGAGGGTAGCTGTGCAAATAAGGGGGTAGAGTAGGCAGTGAGTGAGACATTCAAGGAAAGTAAGGAAGCGAGTAGCCGTAATAAATGTGCTAATAGTATTAAATGTCTGCAGGCAAATGAAAGAAGTCTTCAAAACAAAATGAATGAATCAGAGACTCTTAGGTCAGCCACAGATTACGATGTGGTGGGCATTACAGAAACCTGACTGGATGAAAGCCATGACTGGGTGACAAACATAGAGGGTTAAACTACATTCAAACGGATAGGAAAGAAAAATAGGTAGAGGGGTGGGTATTTTCGTTAAAACCAACTTAAGACCTCACGCTCAATGATGACATGGGGGGAAGCTTCGACAATGTACAGCACACATGCCCAACTCTTGGTGATTACATTTGACCCACGACACCAGAACCACCACATCTATGTGGGGCCATTATTCCGCATGGAGGACTTTGTGGGGTCCATTATACTGAATGGAAAGCTATGTGGGGCCCATCATACTGTATGGAGGACTATGTGGGGCCATTATACCGTATGGAAAGTTATGTGGGGCCAATCATACTGTATGGAGGACTATGTGGGGCCCATTATTCTGTATGGAGGACTATGTGGGGCCCATTATACTGTATACTGGTTGGTCCACGACTTTGTCCAAGTTTTTCATTTTGGCCCTCTGCATGTAAAATCAGTATGGGTAATGTACATGGAAATGGCAATAATGGAAAGCTGCTAACTGGACTTTGCTACAAGTCTCCTAACATAGCGGAACATGAAGCGGATGATATGCTGCAACAAATTAAAAAGGCGACAAAAACAAGTCATGGTCAAAAGTGTTGGCTCCCTTGAAATTGTTACAGAAAATGTAAAAAGTAATTCTCCCAGAAAATTATTGCAGGTACATGTTTTGTTCTACACGTTTATTTCCTTTGCATGTATTGGAAAAACACAAGAAAACAGAGAAAAAAAAGGCAAATTTAACATAATTTCACACAAAACCACATAAAATAGGTCGGGCAAAATGATTGACACCTTGCCAAAATTGTGGGTAAACAACTTTGTTTCAAGCATGTGAAGCTTGTTCAAACACAATTGTGGCAAGTAACAGGTGTGGGCAATATGAAAATCACAACTAAAACCAGATAAAAAAGGGAGAAGTTGATTCAATCTTTGCATTGTGTGCATATGTGTGGCACACTAAGAATGGAGAAAACATAAAAAGGAGAAGAGAACTGTCTGAGGACTTGAGAACCAAAATTGTTGAAAAATATCAATAATTTCAAGGTTATAAATCCATCTTTAGAGATCCGGATGTTCCTCTGTCCAAGCTGCGCAACATAATCAATAAATTTACAACACATACAGTCAAATATGATGGAGCTTCAAAGATGTTTTGGGGTTGTTTTGCTGCCTCTGGTCAGGTACCTTGACTGTGTGCAAGGCATCATGAAATCTGAAGATTAGCAAAGGATTTTGGGGCACAATGTAGTGCCTAGTGTCAGAAAGCTGGGTCTTGGGTCTTCCAGCATGACAATGACCCCAAACATACTTCAAGAAGCACCCAGAAAATGGATGGAAACAAAGTGCTGGACAGTTCTGACCAGCAATGAATCCGGATCTAAATCCCATTGAACACCTGTGGAGAGATCTTAAAATTGCTGTTTGGAGAAAAACATTAAAATTTGAAAGTCCTCAGTGGTTGATACCATCTTTTCAGTTAGCCATTAGTCAGTAAGCTTTCGAGACTACTCTGGTCTCTTCATCAGACATGGTATAACACAAAATGTGAAGAGTCACATATTTATACACAACAGGGCACAGGAATAATGCAATAGATAAGATAAGAGACTTGAAGCAGAACTATCAACATGGGAGAGGGAGAAGCAGTTGTGGCCGTAGAAATGTTTGGCCACAAGTGAATCTATTCTGTTTTTCTTTTATTGTGTGGCGATGAGAATTCATCCTTGTTTTAAGTTTTTGCCCTGTCTCCCCTACATACAGACCCCCAGTTGGACAATCGGTACATATAATTAAGTTCATTGTGATGCAGCTGAAAGTACCAGGGATCTTGTGGTCCTGATGTGAGTTGGGAATCTTTATCTTGTCCGTGGTCATTATAAATGTACAGGTTTACATTTCCAGTTGGTGAGGATGAATTTTATAAGTTTCACCACAAAGGTGAAACTATCCTCCCGGTCAGTTTGCTTTCCCTCCAAGTACCTTTTTATTCTAACAATGTTAGGTTTCTGGGAGATTATACTCGTTCCCTTTATTTGTGGTTCTCCTTAGCTTGCCTTCTTTGCCCTTTATGAATGCATTTTTGTTTCTCACTCAGAGTTTTTGTATTTTACTTCATACTTTCCTTTCTCCTTGTTGAGAGTGTGTTGCAGCCTCCCCTCTGGTTCCACAGGAGGTATGAGAAACTCCTCAATGGCTTATTAGTTAGTTAGGTGTGTGGTGGTCTTTTTAGTTGTGCAGCTAGGGCCTTTCTAGTCTCTACAGAGACTAGTTGGGTGTAGTTGCGACATTCTCCCCTGTGTGGGTTCTCTGGTGCTTATCAAGATCCGATTTCTGGTTAAAACATTTCCCACATTCTGAACATGAAAAAGGCTTCTCCCCTGTGTGAGTTCTGTGGTGAATAATAAGATTCCATTTATTTTTAAAATATTTCCCACATTCTGAACAGGAAAAAGGCTTCTTCCCTATGTGAGTTTTGTGATGTTTGGTAAGAGTTGATTTCTCTGTAAAACATTTCCCATATTCTGAACAGGAAAATGGCTTTTCTCCTGTGTGAGTTCTCTGATGGTTGATAAGAGTTGATTTCTCTGTAAAATATTTCCCACATTCTGAACATGAAAAAAGATTCTCCCCTGTGTGAGTTCTCTGATGTTTATTAAGATATGATTTGTGTCCAAAACATTTTCCACAATCTGAACATGAAAAAGGCTTTTCCCCTGTGTGAGTTCTCTGATGTTTGATAAGATTTGATTTTGTTGCAAAAGATTTCCCACATTCTGAACAGGAAAATGGCTTCTCTCCCGTGTGAGTTCTCTGATGTACAATAAGATTTGATTTCTCTGTAAAACGTTTCCCACATTCTGAACAGGAAAATGGCTTCTCTCCTGTGTGAGTTCTCTGGTGCCTAAAAAGATCTGATTTCTGATTAAAACATCTTCCACACTTTGAACAAGAAAATCTATTCTCTGCTGTGTGAATTTTTTGAGGTTTAAGAAAAGACTTTTTGAGAGGAAAACTATTTCTATATTCTGAACGTGAAAATGGCTTCTTTGCTTTAGGAGCAGTTTGTTTTTTAATGCTTATTTTGTGACTTTGATTTTCCTTAGTAGTCGGTAATGAATCAGAAGACAGGACCTGTTTCAAAGGATCAGATGACAGATCTTTGCTGTGAAGGAATGATGGTATATCTGGAGTAATGTCATTCATTTCAATTGTATCCTGTTGGATCTGAAAATTATCTGATTTAAAAATTGAAGATATCAGCTGTCCCTCTAATCTCCTGGTACAGACATCTGCCAAGAATAAAACCAATTATTATTTTTAATAAAAAATCTTTGAATTTTATATTTTTTAACATTTCTACTTAAATTGTCCGTAAAAAGGCAAGTTATATAAAAAAAATTCACTTATTCACCAGAACAATGACTGTCTAATAGAAAACCTCATAGGCTGGATCAGTAAAGCGTGGTGTTCAACTGTTTTTTCATTCTGCCTCCCAAATATGGAATAAAAAGCCACCAAATGATGTTATGTAGGCAAAAAGAATACCAATAAAAACTTCTACTTATCTGACAAAAAACAAGTCTCCACTCAGATCCATCATCTGTCAGTGGAAAAACAGAGGTTTCCACATTATTAGTGGCTTAAAGGCTCTTGAAAAGCAACATGGCTTCCATAACCCAATCCAGCAATATCTGCTCTTCCAAAGTCAGATATCCTTCTCGCTTCTGAGCTTTGCAGTAGTTTATGTGCCTAAATCTCATTTATTATCCATGTATTTGACATTACTATAATGAGAAGAACCCACTTAATTGATGGTGTGTGTCTCCTGGAGCACAATCTGGGCACTATGTGTTGGGTAATGAAATTATATATTTGCAGTTTTCACTCTCCAACATCCACTGCGTGCTAATTTCCGGAAAGTGCCTGTGGAGTCAAAATAGTCACTTCTCCTATAGATTAATTCACTGAGGGTTATAATTTCCAAAATGGAGTCACTTTATGAGGATTTCTACTGCTCTGGTTTTCTGCCATTTTGTTATATTAGGGCTTCTGCAAAAGGTGTATCCCATCTCCTCTGGGACATCTACTTCTCCTCCTGCTTCGACTTGTGTGACGTCTGCTTTTGTCACCAGGCACCGTCTTATTCATTCTGCAGGCGGCGCTGGTGATGGAAGAGACGTCAGAACCAGAAGCTCTGGGCGGCGAAGGCTCTGTTAAGCCACTAAGATTAGGATTACTGGGACCAATAGTACCATCCAGTCTGGCAGTATGGGTGTATGTGCTGTCCAGCTGGAGTAATCTGCTCCCTGCTTCAGCCATTTGGAGAGAACCACACCCTACTAAAGCTGAAGGCATATTGCCGGAAGCTGCCAGATACAGCCTTGTTCTCCTCTGGTTCAGTCCTCTGTGCTCAGCTCCCGGCTTGTGTATTTCTTTCCTGTTGTGACCCCGGCCCATTTACTGACTACTCGTGTCTTCTGAGTTTGTATTTTCTCTATCCTTTTGGTTCTGACCCGGCTACCTGACTATTCTTCTTCCGATCTCACTCCACAGAACAGCAGGTAACACCGTGGCCCAAGCCTAGGGATCTCTGTGTTAGTCCAGATCCATGTAGAGGGGTTAAAGGATGATGAGCAAAGTAATTTGTGTTTATGACGTAAATTTATGAAGTAATTTATGTCCTCCCTCTGTCTAAAACTGAATCTGTCAAAAACTGAACTACTCGTCTTTCCTCCCTCCACTAACCTACCTATGCCCGATATTGCCATTTCCGCTTATGGCTCAACCATTACTCCCCAGCAACAAGCCCGCTATCTTGGGGTCATTTTTGACTCCGACCTTTCCTTCACTCCTCACATCAAATTACTCGCTCGTTCATGTCATCTACACCTCAAAAACATCTCAAGAATCAGGACTTTTCTAACCTTTGACTTGGCAAAAACTCTTACTGTAGCTCTTATACATTCTCGTCTGGACTACTGCAACTCCCTCTTATTAAACTCTCCCCTCTCCAATCCGTCCTTAACGCAGCAGCCAGGATCATATTACTCGCCAACCGCTACACCGATGCCTCTTCCCTGTGCCAGTCATTGCATTGGTTACCCATCCAATATAGAGTTCAATTTAAAATTACCACGCTTACCCACAAAGCGCTCCATGCTTCAGTACCCCCCTACATCTCCTCCCTTGTCTCAGTCTACCACCCTACACGTGGCCTCCGTTCTGCCAGTGACTTAAAACTAAAATCCTCCATAATCCGAACTTCCCACTCGTGTCTCCAAGATTTCTCGCGTGCTGCGCCAATTCTTTGAAATGCACTACCCAGGACAGTTCGATTAATTCACAATACCCACAGTTTCAAGTGGACCCTAAAAACTCATTTCTTTAGACTGGCGTATCGCCTCCACACACTATCTGTCCATCCCAGTTGTCCGTCCCAGTTTTCCCCCAAATTAAAATCTTCCTCAAGTTCAGGTTCATACCAACCATGCACATAATAGCCTCGGTCAGGGCTGCACACATACTGGCAGGCGACCAGTCCATGTATTATTTATCCTATTTAGTATATCAAGGCTGCATTATACAATATATGTACATTCTACCTTTTGTGTCTCCCCCAGTTCCTCATAGACTATAAGCTTGCGAGCAGGGCCCTAACTCCTTTCAATATGAGATATGCTTATTCTGTATTGTTTGTATAATTTCCCCCTAAAATTTGTAAAGTGCTGCGGAATATGTTGGCGCTATAAAAATAAAAAAAATTATTATTATTATTAATTTGTGCAATCTGTAAACGGGTTAGATAAGGCAAGCCTATTCGTGGTGGCCATCTTTTGAGCTTCCAGGTGACCATGAACAGCGTCCCCAATACATTGTGTCTGCGAACTATTCCAGCAAGATCTGCATTCAAATAGCTAAATGGCGCTCCTGCCCTTCTTAACCTGCCATGTGCCCAGACAGTAGTGTACAACCGTATATAGGGGATTGTCAGATTCAAAAGAAGTTGGAAAATAATTTGTAAGGTCCATTTGTTTCTTATTATCCTTTATGAAGAATTCCAAAGTTATCACCACATAAAGTGATTTGAAAAATGGGGCCTGATTAGAAACACAAAACTGGCTGCAGGAAGGGGTTAAATCAGAGGATTACAAAGTCAAAAACTGTGACTATAGACAATAAAACATCTACTGAAATGATCAAACTCAACAGTCTTCATCAGAGAAAAATGAGTAACTAGTGGTGAAACCTCTCCGTGGTAATTGGAGTATGGGGCTCGGTGGCTCTTGGCAATCTAAACTATCGTAAGGGACAATATTTTCTGTCAGATGAGTTTCAAGAAGAAATATTAGACATTTAAAGTGAACTTTTTATAATAGTGCAGAGCTGAGGCGTCTTAAATTTAGATCTCGGGCATTTGGAAGAGGCAATGGAGACCTTTTTGAAAGACTACCAGGGAGTTACAGACTCACATAAGTGAGGCCGGCCGATCCCACCACAATGAACCTGTAAAAAAAGAAAGAATATAAAAACACTAAACCGGAGTCACACTCATTTATGGCGGACCATTGGAGCTACTATGAGTTCTGACCAGGAGAGTAGAGAATGTATTAGTGCCCCCATTTCAGGAGAGATTGTGCAGTAATCTGAATTTATTAGGATTGAAAACATAATGGAATTTATGACGTGGAGTGAATCCATGAAACCAGGGCTGGAGCCAACACATCTCCTGCAGGCGTGAATAAATGTATATTACAGCCATCAGCCACGCACAGCTTAGAGATATATCATGGCACAGGTGTAATGTTTTCTGTATAGTTTATCACAATCCTGTTTGAAGTTAGTTGGTTTTAAAAGAAATTGAACAGTCAGGATAAAGGGAAACTCTGTTGTTATTGTACAGAAATTCACACGTGTCCCTCACTGCACATTTAATGTTGTTGATCAAAAAAGTGAAGTTTGGCCAGAAAGACTGGACCAGGTCTTGTAGGGACCATATGAGCACATTCAGCAGCACAGAAGAGGGAGAAGGTAGATTCATCCAATAAGATATCAGGGATCTAGGAAGCCAACAGCATCATTACCCTCCGCTTTCTCTTAGAGGCCCATCATAATATTTTTCTTCAAGTGATTTTCTAATTTGTCAGCACATTCTACGTACGCTGTCATTTAGCTTTGTAGTTTACAGACCTGGGCAGGTAACGGTCAGCATCATCTAATCTCAGGGGGTAGGTGGATCTTCCAGGTTGTAAGTGCTATACAAAAGGGCTTTCACAATTTTCGCAAGTAATTTGAACATTTTCGGATGGAGGAGAATGCTGTCGTCTAGCGGCAAAATGGTGATCACACGATTGTGATACGGCCGGACTACACCACCGATAAAGCAGCCACAGACAGGGACTGAGAAGAATTTGTGACGACTTCTCTGTATTTAGTGGTTACTACTCACCTGGGTAGTCATATGTAGGAATCTCCTCTTTACACTGCTCATCACCCCTCACATATATCTCTGTAATATTAATATGGGTCAGATCTTCACACTGAAACAAATATTGTAAAAGTCACAAACAGACAGAGAAGTCACATCTATGATCAGCTCTAATCCTGCCATCTCCACCGTTCTCATTACACAAATATAAAACAAGACTGAACACAAGACCTTCACAGCCGTCTACACATCATAGGGGAGATCTCATGACACCTTCTCTTCAACTACCTGATGATCCTGAGGAACATTGGGATCTTCTTGTTTACAGTCATGTGGAAGAAGAGGACGGGGACATCTCTCTGGCGTTGTCAACTTACTGGATAGATCTGGAGAAAACACATGCAAGGACTGAATTCATTCTTTACATACAGATAATTATAGGCCGCGTGTATTTAGTCCTGTCTATTACCTGGTGATGTGAGGGGCTGGGGAACCTCCATCATGACGTCCTTGTACAGATCTTTGCGCCCTTCTAAATATTCCCACTCCTCCATGGAAAAATAGACGGCGACATCCTGACACCTTATAGGAACCTGACACATACAATGATACAGTCATCTCCCCGATCCCTTCATAGTGTTACTGTTTAATGTCCCAGCATTCCCAGCAGTGTCACCTCTCCAGTCAGCAGCTCAATCATCTTGTAGGTGAGTTCTAGGATCTTCTGGTCATTGATGTCCTCATGTATCAGGGGGTGAGGTGGAGGCCCCGTGATTAATCTCTGGTTATGGAGAGACACATTAATAAAACTCACTCCAGACATTTCCAGAGCCCTCGCCTCTCCAGTTCTGTCCATCTGTTATTCCCATATATAAGAATGATGTAATGTGACGTCATCAGAATCTCTCACCTCTCCAGTAAGCCGAAAGAGGATCTCTAGGGTGAGGTGTAATAACCTCTCCGCCATCTTGTCTCTGCCCATATCCATCTGTGATAGGTAAATCAGGAAAATTCTCTTATATAGAATATCTCCACTGAGAGGATCGGAAACTGCAGAGAGATGATGAGCAGATGTAACATCATAAAAATCCTGTGTAATAATACAACTATTGGAGATAATGAGGGGAAACATATAAGGAGATTTATTATTTTACAGAATTTTGTTTTTTTTCCTTTACATCTAGTAATAAAACCTTTATATTTTAGGCCACAGACAACAAGCAGTTTCTTCCTCGGAGACTGCAGCTGAATACGTTTCTCATAGACTCATCTTCCATAACGCTAATTCTCGTCTAATTTTCTGACACTGGAATTGACATTGAGAATAACCTCGGCACTCAATGGTTCTTATAGAAAACATTTTTTTTAATGCAGTCCAAAAACAAAAGTAAACGTTTCGGTTGACCTGAGGACATTGCTGCATTGACGACAATGGAGACATGGGAATGTGCCCATTTTGGGATTCTGCAAGAACCATTGTTTAGGACCTTGGTGCGCTGTGCCCAAATCGGCACATACCAGAGAGTCTGTAATATTGATTGCTCTCTTAAAACACGGTAGGAAGGGTTGTTGGAACGCAGGGATCGTGGGATAGCCAGTTTGTAAGATGTTCCTGTGTTTCCTAATGGTTTTATGTAAGATGTAGGTGAAGGGGTGGAACGTGTGAACGAAGGGGATTCTGTCCTTAGTGTTTGGACGATCAGTTCTGGAATACAACGCCTGGGGATGCAAGAAGCTAGGTGGATAGCCTCGTTCAGTGAATTTGGTTATCATTTCTTGTAACCTCTGATTGCGGATAGTTTCACTGGACACTATCTGTTTGACCCTCTGAAATTGTGATGTAGGTATAGATTTATTCATCGACATTGGATGATTGCTAGAAAAGTGTAATAGGCCATAGCGATCGGTGGGCTTGGAATAGAGGTCAGTTGTTAGGTGGCCCTGTGTATCCTTGATCCTTGGAAACTAACACTGCTTGAATCATATGTCATGGTGAAGCTCAAATCTGGCCATGCGGAGTTCAGTGTGGAGAAAAACCTCTAAAGATTCTAAGGGACCCCCCCATATGCAAAAGATGTCGTCTATGAAACGTTTCCAGAGAATGGAATGTTCTTGAAAAAGTGGATTAGAGTAGACCACCTGACTCTCGAAAGCTGACAAGAAGCAATTTGCATATTGGGGGGGCCACATTGGTGCCCATCACTGTGCCCTTCACCGAAAAGCCTTAATAGGGAGTATGACCTACTGGCCTTTATATAAGGTTTTTTTATGCTTGGAGTTTGGTTCTCATTGAACAATTGGTATAAAGAAACTTGTCACCCAGGGATCTTATGTGACCCTATGTTAAAATGTATTTTACATTTGGAAATGTGGTCTTCAATTTGAATAGGTCAATAATATACATGTTTTGATCTCCATATCCTACTCAAATATTGTCTCCTTTATTGCAGATTATTCCTCTCTGACACATTCTTGTCCACTCTCCTGGATTCTTCTCCACTCCATCAAAGGCTCTGGCTCATGCCCATGGGGTCTTATGCTCTATACTGGTGGAATGCACGTTCTCTCACTGGCACTCAAACTTCCGGCTCACTGGAAAGCATTTACACCGGCTTGTGGAACGCACAGCTTCCTGGGAGAAGCGCGTCACTTCCCGTGACATCACACGTGCACTTCCGGAGTTCACACTATACAGCCCTGTAGGATTGGCAGCGATAGGTCAGCCGCCCTCACTAATCCCGCCCCCCACCTTTAGATATCATCCTGCCCCTAACAACGCACACAGCACCAGGAACTAGCGGTGGACACCGCATTCCTCTAAACCACTACGTGCAGCACCACTTTACAGTGGGTACGGAAAGTATTCAGACCCCTTTAAATTGTTCACTCTGTTTCATTGCAGCCATTTGGTAAATTCTAAAAAGTTCATTTTTTTCTCATTAATGTACACTTTGCACCCCATCTTGACTGAAAAAAAACAAATGTAGATTTTTTTTTAAATTTATTAAAAAAGAAAAACTGAAATATCACAAGGTCATAAGTATTCAGACCCTTTGCTCAGACACTCATATTTAAATCACATGCTGTCCATTTCCTTGTGATCCTTCTTGAAATGGTTCTACTCCTTCATAGGAGTCCAACTGTGTTTAATTAACCTGATAGGACTTCATTTGGAAAGGCACACACCTGTCTATATAAGACCTCACAGATCACATCAGACCAAATGAGAATCATGAGCTCAAAGGAACTGCCCAAGGAGCTCAGAGACAGAATTGTGGCAAGGCACAGATCTAGCCAAGGTTACAAAAGAATTTCTGCATTACTCAAGGTTCACAGTGGCCTCCATAATCCTTAAATGGAAGAGGTTTGGGACCATCAGAAGCCTTCCTAGACCTGGCCGTTCAGCCAAACTGACCAAACGTGGGAGAAGAGCCTCGGTGAGAGAGGTAAAGAATAACCCCAAAATCACTGTGGCTCAGCTCCAGAGATGCAGTAGGGAGATGGGAGAAATTTCCACAAAGTCTGGGGTGCAGAGTGTACTTTAATGAGAAACAAAATGAACTGTTTAGAATTTACCAAATGGCTGCAATGAAACAAAGAGTGAGAAAAATTTAAAGGGGTCTGAATACTTTCCGTACCCACTGTATATAGAATGGAGCCGGTCTACAATAATGTACTGCGTCTGCGCTACTTCTCATGAGCTAGAAGTCCGATAATGTCCATCCCCTAGTGTGCATGTGTTTACACTGAAACGCCAGATAAACTGATTCCCACCGTGCCAGTAGTACCCGGGACTGCGTATGCCCGTAGTTGTGTTACACGCTGAAGCACATCTAGAATCATTCTGAGACTGCGCATGTCCATAAGCATGAGTTCCACGCTGAAGCGCATAATGGATTTGGATTGCATTTCACCAATATAGAAAAGTCCTGTCTCTGAGGTCAGCGTCATGGGAGACTAAAAACAAGTACTGCACATCCTCCCATCATGCAATAGGCATGTAGATCTACTTTATCACTACATAAAATATGGGATGATGGCCAAAGTATATTCCTAAATGGTCAAATTTGACCCCTATTACACAATTAGAAATACACAAGGAACCCACACTTGTTAGTTACTTAATAGTATAAGTGGGATATAACTGATAAGAAATAATTCTGATATAGAAACTCAGATATCTCGATGAAGTACAACAATATGTGAACCCCATTCACAGGGAACAATGAATGAACAATGACAGTAGCAATGAATAGAGTATAAAATCCAAAAATGTAACCCAGAATGGGGCTGTATTCACACAAAACAGGCATAGGAAATTTGCTCATTCAGTCCCTTAGGGTCTAGTGAATCCAATCTGGAAATCCACTCACTTTCCTTTTTGAGGATACATCTATTGAGATCACCCCCTCTCACATTGGGTTTAAACTCAATGATACAAAAGGAGATGTCTCCGGTTTCAACTCGATGTACACTGTTCATGTGTCTCGCTAATGGGGTGTCCCGACCTTGGCATATATCGCCCAGATGCTACCCCACCTTACTCCTAGATTCCCTCTTGACCTTGCCTACATAATCTAGGGGCAGGTGCATGTGGCCATATATACAAGTCCCGAGGTTTTACAGTTGGAATAATCCCTCTGAACAATGGTTTTACCAGTAGAGGAACAAGATTTACATGGTCTCATCCAATTACACGTGCAACATTCTCCACATCTAAAGAAACCGCAGACTCTTCTATCTAGCCAAGTCCCTTTGGTTTTTTATAGACACTATGCACTAAATGGTCCCTAACTGACTGACCAATTCTGAAAGTTATTGTGGGAGTAGATCACACAGCACCCTCAGGTCCGCGTCGGCCACAAGTACATCCTAGTGTTTTCTGAGGATATTAAAGATACCGTTACTCAGTTCCTATTACCCTTGTTATCCCATCTTTTTCTTGCTCTCTTGGTTAGGTATGGAGGACTGTCTGTCTCTCCTGTTTTTCTGCAAACAATCGTGCGGAATCTAAACTGTACTGTGGGTACCTTTTTCCATGAATCTGGTGTTAATGTCTATTGTCTGAATATTAAAATCTGTGACATTAGAACAGTTCCTTCTCAACTGTAAAAATTGGCCCTTGGGTATTCTCTTTTTCAGTGGGATGGGGTGGTGGCTATCCCATTTCAATAGTTTATTAGTGCTTGTAGGTTTATGGTAGATGAGTGTCCCTAGGGTCCCATCCCGTTATTTCTAGATTAGTACATCCAGGAAAGGCAACTGGTAATAATTAAACTCAGATGTAAATCTAAGGCCATCGCTATTGATATTGAGTTCCCTGACAAATGCAAGAAACTGTTCACTCTTCCTTGACCAGATGATAAAAATGTGGTCAATATATCTATACTGTACCCCAATATATGGATGTCATCACTTATGATCATCCCTGAATATTGTGGTTTCCTCCCACCAGCCCAGGAAGAGGTTATCATACGAGGGGGCACAGGGGCTCCCCATCGCAGTACCGCTGAGCTCGGGGGAAGTACTTCCTGTCAAAAAGAAAGAAGTTAAGAGTAAGAGTGAATTTTAGAAGATCCTCCATGAAGTCATTATGTCTGCTACACTCTATTGATCTCGATTTCAAGAAATGTCTTACTCCTCTGATATCATCCTCGTGCGGTATATTACTGTACAAAGCCTCGATATCTAGTAAGGCCTGCTCCCCTACATGCATGTATACATGCTCGAGGGTCTACATGTAGGGGAGCAGGCAGAAGGAAACCCATTTTCCAGAAGAATCATTCCAAGTGCAGGACCTCAGGCGATACTGGGGGAACATTATACTGTGTGGGGGCATCATACATACTGCATAAGGGGCATAATGGGGGCATCATACATCCTGCATAAGGGGCATAATGGGGGCATTACACTGTGTGGGGGCATCATACATCCTGTATAAGGGGCATAATGGGGGCATTACACTGTGTGGGGGCATCATACATCCTGCATAAGGGGCATAATGGGGGCATTACACTGTGTGGGGGCATCATACATCCTGTATAAGGGGCATAATGGGGGAATTACACTGTGTGGGGGCATCATACAGCCTGTATAAGGGGCATTACACTGTGTGGGGGCATCATACATACTGCATAAGGGGCATAATGGGGGCATTACACTGTGTGGGGGCATCATACATACTGCATAAGGGGCATAATGGGGGCATTACACTGTGTGGCGGCATCATACATCCTGCATAAGGGGCATAATGGGGGCATTACACTGTGTGGGGGGCATCATACATCCTGCATAAGGGGCATAATGGGGCATTACACTGTGGGGGGATCATACATCCTGCATAAGGGGCATAATGGGGGCATTACACTGTGGGGGCATCATACATACTGTATAAGGGGCATAATGGGGGCATTACACTGTGTGGGGGCATCATACATCCTGTATAAGGGGCATAATGGGGGCATTACACTGTGTGGGGGGCATCATACATCCTGCATAAGGGGCATAATGGGGGCATTACACTGTGTGGGGGCATCATACATCCTGTATAAGGGGCATAATGGGGGCATTACACTGTGTGGGGGGCATCATACATCCTGCATAAGGGGCATAATGGGGGCATTACACTGTGTGGGGGGCATCATACATCCTGCATAAGGGGCATAATGGGGGCATTACACTGTGTGGGGCATCATACATACTGTATAAGGGGCATAATGGGGACATTACACTGTGGGGCCAGTAAAGGGGTCCTGTACTATGAGAACAATACGTTTCCTCCCTTCCTGTCTCCATAGTTGGGTCGTATGTATCTATTACAGGAAACAGAACAAAAACCTTATGATTCTTATAAAGGGGCAACACAAGACCCCAAAAGAGTCTCCGTGCTGAAGGGGTTAATGCCCCCTGCGCCCAGTAATGGGGTCTCCACATACCTCCACCTGCAGAGCCGCCACCACATATATGGCTGCTCTGTGCGCACAGGAGCTGTGATGAGGTCACAGGAGGGGAGGAGTCAGGGGTCACATGATCAGGGGCCTCAGTGGATGCAGGACTCTGCTGTGCTGGTTGTCATGGTGCTGGATGAGCTGCAGTTTATGTGTGGGGTCAGGAGGGGTTTACAGTGTGGATGTAGCAGAGCCGTGTGTGTACGAGGTGTACGGAGCAGAGCTGCGTGTGTACGAGGTGTACGGAGCGGAGCCGCGTGTGTACGAGGTGTACGGAGCGGAGCCGCGTGTGTACGAGGTGTACGGAGCAGAGCCGCGTGTGTACGAGGTGTACGGAGCAGAGCCGCGTGTGTACGAGGTGTACGGAGCAGAGCCGTGTGTGTACGAGGTGTACGGAGCAGAGCCGCGTGTGTACGAGGTGTACGGAGCGGAGCAGCGCGTGTACGAGGTGTAGGGAGCGGAGCCGCGCGTGTACGAGGTGTACGGAGCGGAGCCGCGCGTGTACGAGGTGTACGGAGCAGAGCCGCGTGTGTACGAGGTGTACGGAGCAGAGCCGCGTGTGTACGAGGTGTACGGAGCAGAGCCGCGTGTGTACGAGGTGTACGGAGCAGAGCCGCGTGTGTACGAGGAGTACGGAGCAGAGCCGCGTGTGTACGAGGTGTACGGAGCAGAGCCGCGTGTGTACGAGGTGTACGGAGCAGAGCCGCGTGTGTACGAGGTGTACGGAGCAGAGCCGCGTGTGTACGAGGTGTACGGAGCAGAGCCGCGTGTGTACGAGGTGTACGGAGCAGAGCCGTGTGTGTACGAGGAGTGCGGAGCCGCGTGTGTACGAGGTGTACGGAGCGGAGCCGCGCGTGTACGAGGCGTGCGGGGCGGAGCCGCGCGTGTACGAGGCGTGCGGGGTGGAGCCGCGCGTGTACGGGGCGGAGCCGTGCGTGTACGAGGTGTGCGGAGCCATGTGTTTGAGGTGTATGGAGCCGAGCCGTGTGTACGGAGCGGAGCCATGTGTGTACGAGGTGTACGGAGCGGAGCCGCGTGTGTACGAAGTGTATGGAGCGGAGCCGCGTGTGTACGAGGTGTACGGATCGGAGCCATGTGTGTATGAGGTGTACGGAGCGGAGGCGCGCATGTACGAGGTGTGCGGAGCCATGTATTTGAGGTGTATGGAGCAGAGCCGTGTGTACGGAGCAGAGCCGTGTGTACGAGGTGTGAGGAGCCATGTGTTTGAGGTGTACGGAGCGGAGCCGTGTGTGTACAAGGTGTACGGAGCAGAGCCGTGTGTGTACGAGGTGTACGGAGCGGAGGCACTCATGTACGAGGTGTGCGGAGCCATGTGTTTGAGGTGTATTGAGCAGAGCCGTGTGTACGGAGCAGAGCCGTGTGTACGAGGTGTGAGGAGCCATGTGTTTGAGGTGTACGGAGCGGAGCCGTGTGTGTACAAGGTGTACGGAGCAGAGCCGTGTGTGTACGAGGTGTACGGAGCGGAGGCACTCATGTACGAGGTGTGCGGAGCCATGTGTTTGAGGTGTATTGAGCAGAGCCGTGTGTACGGAGCGGAGCCGCGTGTGTACGAGGTGTACAGAGCGGAGGCATATGTGTATGAGGTGTGCGGAGCCTTGTGTTTGAGGTGTATGGAGCGGAGCTTCGTGTGTGCGAGGTGTCCGGAGCGGAGCCGCGTGTGTACAAGGTGTATGGAGCGGAGCCGCGTGTGTACGAGGTGTGAGGAGTGGAGCCGCGTGTGTACGAGGTGTATGGAGCGGAGGCACGCATGTACGAGGTGTGCGGAGCCATGTGTTTGAGGTGTATTGAACAGAGCCGTGTGTACGGAGCGGAGCTGCGTGTGTACGACGTGTACGGGGAGGAGCTGCCCACTTACTAAAGACTATGATACTTTTCCATCACTGTTACAAATATAACGCTTACATTGGAGTAAGAGTACAGTGAGGATAGGAAGGAAAGCAATATTGAATTGTGTGGATAAAACAAAATCTTGTTTAAAGTTCATTCAAAAGTGGTTACAAAAATACGGAAAAAATAGTTCATAGCACAGAAAGAAGTATTAGGTTATAAGAGAGGAAACAACATTCATAAGTTCTTAAGTATACAGCATGAGATGGTCCGTGGTGGAGATTCTCAAGGTATGAGACATCTGCCCATTCATGTCTGCCTCTGCTTATATACCATCTCGCCTCATAGACATACATTGGAGATTATTTTTACAGTTTCATGACCCAATATCGCGACTTTCTGGTATATTAGTAACTTCTACCATGTTAGAACAAAACTAGTAACTCATGGAATATGCCTTTTGACTACGTGCACATTTACCTTGTGTTGGTATATTTTAAACATATGGCTAGTGACCTTTAAAGGATCATTAGTTATCTCCAAATAACCCATATAGACCAGAGTCCTATAGGTTTGACGTACAGAACAGGTGTCTCTGCCAAGGTTCCCAGAATAACTGCAATCTTTCTCTAGAATATTTGAAACTAAGCAAGGCTCGAACCAGAACTTTAAAGCTTATGTATATACTTTTATCATTAGAGATTAATATTTTACAGTCCCCCCCTGATTATGATTTAAGAAATATCATAATCAATCCTAAACTCAGACTGTGGGGACCCCCAACCAAACCCAGACGCTCAGCCCCCCTACCGCCACCCCTTCCTTAACACTACAATAATGTAACTCTTACAACTGGATGGGTGAGGATCGGTAACAGCTTTATTAACACTTTAACTCGTTCCATTAGGAAGGCATTTTATTTCCAAAAATAATTCCGCTTGTTGCCGCATGCCCTGTGTCTCCACACCGGCAAGTTGGCCAACAAGAATAACTTTCCAACATGTCCTTTCTATTTCAGGCCACGGAGGATCCTGCATACTCGTAGGCAGGACTCCGACCCCCACCCATTTGTTCCACTCCGTCCTGGAGTCCTGACAGGAATATATCCAGTCCAATATCCATTAAATGAACACCATCGAGCCTTAGCAGGCCTGTTTTATCTCCTTCCAGCTCTCGGTGTCTTATCACTACACCACCTCTTTCATTTACAAATTTTGCCATCCGAATATTTATTAGCCTCCTTGTCCGTTCGATGGCCATGATGTCTCTCGCACCTCTCCATACAGCTCTCGGCACAATCTCCGACCATACTATCGTTAGTTTACTAAAAAATGCTCTGAAGCGCTCAGTGTCTAGCTTCATTATTGCCATTAGTTATGCGCTCTTGTAATGACCGAGGTCGTTTCCCCCGGCGTGTATAACTAACATGACCGGACCTGTCGATTCTCTTCCTATGTCGATTATTAGTACCTGTGGCCTCTAATACCTCTCCAGTTGAAATATGTGTTATGAAACTCTATATTCCTCCCGCCCGGGCGGACTTTCGCCTTTTTTTCTGCCCAATATATATACGAGTGGCCTATCACCCACACTGTTGGCTTATCGTCACCTGTAAAAGAAACAAACTACGTTAGGATAACAAGTCCGGTCTTATGTATCTTGCAAAACACGAGGATCGCCATCTCCCTATCCTCTGAACTTCCGTCTGTGACAATCCTGCTTTAGCTGCTTCCGTGGCTGCGCCTATGCGGAATGAGTGTGTCCCGTAATCTTTGGGGTGGTACCCTGCTGATGTTAGGCATTTATTAAATATAGCTTGGAACTGGTATCTTGATAATGGAGTTCCGTCAATGTGTGATAGGAAGAAATTACTTTGCGGCCTGATGGCTGTATATGTTTTTACTATTGTTACCGGACACAGTATACCGTTAGTGGGTTGTAAAAGCATCCAAGTGCCCCTGCCCGCTGGGTCCATTTTGGATTTGCGTATGCGTAGGCGTATTGCATTATTGGCTATGACTACGTCCTGGTGTAATAAGCCTCCACTGGTGGTGATTTTGGATCGAGGGACTAATTCGCTTTTGCGTAGTGCCCCGAAGAAGGCGATTGCAAATGCAGTAGACACTAGTGTTGCTTCAAATTGTGAGTGGCATGTTAATGGTGTTAGGGATACAATTTTTGAGAGCAGATTTAGTGACACGGGACATCTGCACTCCTGACTTGGCTGACCCCTTTTCCACCCTTTTAAGGCTTGCCTGATTATGAATCTTTTTGTCACATCTTCCCAATTCAGTAATTGAAAGTAAAATGCCACTCCGGTTAGCCACCGCTGCGCTGACGCCCCTGATATGCCCCTCATCATTACTTGGTGAAGAAATTCTATGGTTACATCTAGTCTGGCTTGTTCACATAGGTCGACCCGTCTGCCTGCTACTAATCGTGTCCAGTCTTCCCATGCCTTACCGTATGCCTTCCACGTTGACGGGGCGACTGATGCTCTGATTAATGGCATCAGCTGTTCGCCACTATATCCCATAGGGAGGGTGGGCAACTGGTGCCCGACGGGTGGGCGTTGGGGAGGAGCTCTCTGAAAACCTGCCAATTGAATTGTGATAAAGCGTTAGCAGCAGCATTAGACTCTTCAATATTGTAGCTCGCGCGAACCCATATATTGTGTTTTAGGCACAGGAATGCTAGCCGGCGTAGTAGGCCTAGCACTGGGAGAGACGATGATGCCATCTTATTAATGCAGTGCACTAGGCTGGTGTTATTTGTTATGAAGCGTATATTTTTGTTAGCTAGGTACGTGCTCCATATTTCTATGGCTACCACTATTGGGAAGAGTTCCAGGAGTGTCTGGTTTTTTGTTAATCCTTGTTCAGACCAATATGGAGGCCATAAGCCTGTGCACCACTGGTTATCTAGTATCACTGCATATCTGCCCGCTTCTGCTGCCCCGGTGAATAATCTTAGTTCAATGTTGGATTGTTCTGCTGATATAAATAACGTGTGACCATTGAATGATTATAAGAAGGTTTTCCACACCTCTAAGTCCGCCCGAAGCTGCCTGGTGATTCTGATTCTATGACTCGGTTGTAATGCACGTTTTGTTGCAAGGGATAAACGATGAGAAAAAACCCTTCCGGCTGGCATCACCCGGCTCACAAACACGAGGAGGCCGAGTAACACTTGCATCTGCTGTAAAGTTACTTTCCGTACCGCGCAAAATCCCTTGATCTGGTGTAATGTTTTTTTATTTTTCCGTTGGGAGGCGGAACAACCCTGCTGTGGTGTCGATTTTGATGCCTAAAAACGATAGCTTTGTTGTGGGGCCTATGGTTTTTGTAGGGCATAATGGGACTCCGAACCGTCGAGCGATGTTTGTGAATTCGTTAAGTAATGATTGGCATTGATTTGAGTCTTTTGGTCCGACGAATAGGAAGTCATCTAGATAATGTGTGACGGACCTACTGCTGGTTTCATACCTCAACACCCATTCTAGGAAGGAACTGAATAGTTCAAAGTAATAACAAGAAATTGAACAACCCATTGGGAGGCAAGTGTCGTAGAAGTATTCATTGTCCACTTGGCATCCCAGCAGGTGGTAGCAATCTGGGTGCACCGGTAGTAGGCGAAAGGCGGATTCTATGTCGGATTTAGCGAGCATCGCCCCGGGCCCCGCATCGCGTACTAACATTACTGCTCTGTCGAACGACGCGTAGGAGACCGAGGCGTCTTCAGATGTAATACCGTCATTTACAGACTCTCCTTTTGGGTAAGATAAATGATGGATAAGCCGGAATGAACCCGGCTCTTTTTTTGGTATTATTCCTAGAGGGGAAACTCTTAGGTTACTGAATGGTGGTGTTGGGAAAGGACCCGCCACTCTGCCTAGAGATACTTCTTTTTGTATTTTTTGCCTAAGTATTTCTGGGTGTTCTTTTGCAGATTTAAGGTTATTTGCAAAGGTGGGTGATTTATTCAGTTTGAAAGGGATGAAAAAAACGTATGTGAAACCAAAACGTAACTGCCCCGCTGCGTCTTTCCTAGGATATTGGTCTAGCCAGGGGCCCATCGCGTTTACGCTCACCGGGGTCCTTGGATTCTGACTGTAGGAGTTTAATTGATAATTTGCTTGCAGAACAAGAACAGCTCGCTGCAGGGTGGGCTCCTCCACAGGCTGAACATTCATGTTTGTATCTGCATAAGGCGTAGAAACGACAGTGTCCCTCATTGTACTGCCAGCAGGCCCCTGGTCTATGTACGACCACTGAATTTTGGCCTGCTGTTGCCGGTTGTCCAGTAGCCGTTGTTGAAAAGGGATGGTGTTTCTGTGACAGCATTAGTCTCAACCATACGTCTGTAGCTTTTACCCCCCAGCCTAGCTGTGGTTGCTGGGCCAACCGCCTCCGGAACTCTTCATCGTAGCGCCACCATGCTGAACCGCCGTGGGCTTTGTACGAGTTATACACTGTATCCTGGTATATGAATAGTTCCGAGCAGCGTTCCGGATGTTTTTGGCCCATGATGCAACCCAGCACAGAAAACGCCTGTAACCAGTTACTCATTGTCTTTGCGACCTTTTGTCTGTTTCTGTCGAATGGTCGGTCGGCTACACTTCTCTCTTTGTCTATAGTATGTTGGTCAGCGGTTACTAGTGACCAAATGTCGATATAGTCATTATTCCATATTTTTATTCTGGTTTCTTCGTCTATGTGTGAGCCTAATGGGCTAATCCCGCAAAAGAATGCGTCCTTGTGTACGCTGGCTAATGGTGGAGTTGTTTTGGTAGGATTATGTATTGCGCCTAGTGGCGCGGATAGTTTTTCGACTATGGCCTTAAGGGCCGCTATTAAGTTGCTGTTATTATTTCCCATTTCAGTGATACTTAGATTGCACTCACCCATTTCTGCGGCTGGAGGAGGGACTCCGATGTTTGGAGACACCAGTCTCGCTCGGGGTGAGCGGCGTGCCTCTGCTTGTAGACCTACGTGAACTCGCTTCATCGTGCAGGCTGTAAGCTCTGGAGGGTGCCCTTGTATCCTCTCTGCCCCCTGAAGGACGGGATCAGTGCTAGCGGCTGTGGTTTGACGATGCGCCCGACATCTCTGATGCGGAGGATGGTGAGCGCCACCTTGAGGACCGCGACCTATGACCCCTCCTGTGGGATGCCGATCTCTGCTTTGCTTGCGACGACCTCTTCCTTCGCCGGTGACTCGTGTGCGATGATGTAGATCTGTCGGCGGAGGAACTACAGCGAGTTCGTCTGGAGCGAGTACGCCTGGAGTCTCTGTGTCCCTGACGGTGTATGTGGGGTTCTGCGCAGTATACATGTGTGCTGTCGGGATGAGGCGGTGCAATTTGTGTCCAGCTAGAGGGCTATGCTATAGCGGTGTCAGGCGCGTGAGTCGCAGCGCTATCAAAGGGGTATATGGTATTGATCATTTGACTGGGCGCTGGCTGGGCTGTGGTGATTACAGGGGCAGCCATGTCCCCTGGATGTGTAGGGTCACGTGTGCTGTTTTGGGAACTTTTTCTTTTATTTTTAATAGGGGTTTTTCTGCGGGGGGTGTTTGGGGGGTTGGCAGAGCACAGTCCCCGGCAGAGGATTCCTGTCCCAGAGCTGTGCTCCGCCACAGCCCCTGCTGTGTGTTGAGGGGGAGGTGATGGATAAATGTATGACCCGCAACTTTTTTTCTGTGGCAATGGGGTGCTGTGCCTAAAGCGCTCTGGAGGGCGGGAGTGCCTGCTGGACCTTCGCTCTCCAAGGATGCGGAACGGGAGTGTTTAGGGGTTTGGGGTTAGATGTGCTCGGTGCTGTCTCCAGCACCGGCGGCAGGCAGAAGACCTGAATCCCTGCTGTGCCCGCAGCTGACACAGAAGACAACCCACAATCGTAGACTAGTGCAGCAGAGCCCTGCGCCTGCTGTGAGTGCGGCGCAGGATCCTCTGCTGCACCAGCTGCCGCTTCCTGTTTCATCGCACGGCATTCTGGACTGGGGGGCGTGGCCTGCGCTTCCTGAACATTAGCTCCGCCTCCCCCAGCATGCCTCTGCGGCCTAGTTACATCGCGTGCCCGCCTCCCTGCTCCAGTGCGCGACCGCCAAGAGGAAACCCCCCGAAACCCAACGCCGGCGCGAACACACCGCCCCGCTCCGGACCCCCGCTTCCTCGCTCCGGCAAGAACACGAAGAGGCTCCGCAGCCGATCGCCGTCCAATGCCGGGGGGCGCCTGCCAAACCGCCCCACATGATAGCTCTGCCGCGACGTCGCGTGGCCACCGAGGTGCGACAGCTACCCGAACCTCTGAGACAGAGGGTGAGCCACGATGAGTGGCCTGCAGCTGTGCATCTGCGGCGGCCGTGCGAGAATGGAGGACAGGGCCAGACAGCGGCAGAACTGCAGCCCCTCGTCCCAAAGGATTCGGCTGCAGCACGTTGAGTGGTGAGTGAGTGGGCCCAAGGGGTGAGGGGATTGGGGGATGTGATGTACCCTTAAGGGGTTGAGGGCCAGGGGAAGGGTTATCCGGAGAATTAGAGCTCGGGCCAGGGGGATGATCGCTGAGCCCCGACATGAGGGCCTGTAACCAGCGCTCGCCCCCCTGTGCAAACCCAGCCCGGAGGGCCTCAGCAATCTGACCTGATCCTGAATTCTCCATGACGTTCCACTCTGGGATCAGCAAAGAAAGGAAGTACCGTGGGATGTCCTGGTGTTTATGTATCCATGGGACGGCTTGTAGCGTCCCCTTTCGCTTCATTGGATCCTTCCGGGGGCTTCAGGATCACTGGTCAGTAAGGGGCAGCGAAGGGGGGTCACCAATCGCCACGGCCCGGGAAGGGGCCACCACAGTCAGTGACTCCTTCCTTATTTAGTATGGAGTCTTCCATTCTCTCACCATTCGTATCACATTCATTCTTTATTCTGAAAACCTTGTATCAACACCTGTATTGAATGTCATCTGAGTTCCCAAAAGCTTCTAAATTAAAAATAAAAATTCACTCAAAAGGTTATATATTTTTTTAATATTTCTTTTAAAATAAATATGATTATGATTGGATTTGTTAATACATTTCCTGCTGCCATTTTTGCTGAAGACTGTGACCAACTAGTGATGAGCGAGCACTAAAATGCTCGGGTACTCGTTGCTCGGGTCGAGCAAATTGGAATACTCGGGTGGTTGACCCGAGCAATGAGCCCAATGTAAGTCTATGGGAAACTCGAGCATTTTTCAGGCGGTTCCCCCCAGCTGTCTGCAGAGGGCCTAAAAATTGCCCAAATCGATGGGAACAGTGCTCAAATGACATGGGAACAGCATGGGGAACACCCCTGGAAGCATTTCTGACTCCCAGGTCACTGCTGTCAGCAACGTGGTCAGAGTATTACGCTACTTTTATGGACTCACAATAAAACATACAAAAACGAAACCAAAATGGATTTTCCTGGGAAATATGTTAAGGAACATCCTTTCCAGGGTAATCACTTGTATATAAGGCAAAATAAATAACCAAAAACAGAAATACTCCTCCACAACTTGGGCTATGTTCACACGAAGCGTTTTTGATTCGTTTTTGCACTTTTGCATTGCTTTCAACCAAGACAAATGCATTCACCAGGAAATGTAATTTTAACATTTTACAACCTTATCTGGCCATGTGGTGTGTGACACATCATCAGACACATGCATACAGTGCTGAAAAGACATGGGAACAGCATGGGGAAGACCTCTGGAAGCATCTCTGACTCCCAAGTCACTGCCTAAAAGTGTGCCCATCATAAGTGATCCTTGGCGCATGCGAAGATGCCTCCCGCCATGCACCTGTCATTGCAGACTTGCAACAATCACCGTCCACGTCTTTGTCCCAATGCAGTGTTCAGTTGTCCTTAACGCATTCCTTGGAATGCAAGCGCAAGTATGCAGCCAGACACCCACCCACAGGCTGCAATACTATACTGCCAAAATTTTGACAGCTGCTTGCACTTGAAATGTGGCCTTTTAGGCTCATGGAGATGGAAGCTGTCCACAATCTTATGGCGGCAGCGACCGGGTATCCATACTCAGTCCCCAGCCGCCACTATTTTTCCCGGTATCGTCTCTGCGTTCCACAAGCACGGGTCCCACAACATTACCCGTGCCCTCCCCAGTGCACTTACTGGGAAGGACCGCCTACCCACAAACACGTGGACAAGTGAATGTTGCCAGGGACGGTACGGAGCCAGTCCACAGCTTTTTTTGCTGAGATTTGTATTTAGCTCGGTGAAAGGACTAGCATAGAGGGAAACCGTATCTACTCTGGGTGTCATTTCTCCCAGGAAGTCCTCTAATGCAGCTTGTTGCAGAAGCAATGGCAGCCCGTCCAACATCAACTCGCACTTGTCGGTGGTGCTTTGACACACACACATCTTTCTTTGTGCATTTAATTTCATGACTACAGAGTGGGCCTGATCTGCAATGCGATTTGAGAGATAACATGCATAAGCACATCTGATCTGCATTAAAAAAAGCAGCCATAGAGTGTCCGGGAACCTTCCCCCACACTTTTCTTAGCCAGGACTGCTTCTCGGCAGGGTTTTACGGTCCCACCAGAGAATCCTCTGGTGTGCCTTGGCTTCTACCTCAGGAGAGTTCATGATAGCGCTAACTATGGGGCTCTTGAGCGGGGGAGAAAGGTGAGCCCTCAGAATCAAATCCTCTGGTGGGCACAATGTTTTTCAATCTGAAACAGCTTCTCAGTGGAAGTTGTATTTCACCACAGTCATATCCTTTAGCTCGGTGAAAGGACAGGCATAGAGGGAAACTGTATCTACTCCGGCTATCATTTCTCCGTCACCAGGTTCCACCCATTGTCACACACGACCATGCCTGGCTGTATGTTCAGCGGTGAGAGCCACAGATCAGGCTGCTGTGTTGCAGCTTTCAACAACTCTGCAGCGCTGGCCGGTTTGTCACGTAAGCATTAAGCATGTTATCTTCACCACAGCCTGTCAGCTTGTCACTGATGTGGTCATTTCGGAGATGGAGGAGGAGGTGCAGGAGCTGAACAATGTGATTACATTGAGGTTAAATTGGTGACGCTGTTTTTTATACTAAAGAAAGATCCTATTGTTTTGTTTTTTTTAAGTTATTTTTTTTAAGACAAATGCATTCACCGGGAAATGTAATTGTAACATTTTACAACATTATCTGGCAATGTGCTGTGTGACACATCATCAGACACATCCTGTTTTATTTATGATGGAGGGACTCTGAAAGTCATAAAGCCTATTTTTATAGGGCTATCAGACGGCCCTTACAATTCTTAAAAGGCCAGCAGTCGGCCCTCGCTATTGTTGGAGAGCCATCAGCCGGCTATGCTTTGTTGTTTCCATTATTAAGAAGTGGGTCTCCTATACTGTTATTGCGTATCCAGTGACTGCAAGGGCTGCCAAAAATTTGGACGCAACCCAATACCCCTTTGAAGAGACATAGAGGAGGGTCTCAGTAAAAAAAAATTTCCCATTATAAAGGAACGGGTCTCCTATAGTGGTAATGCCCATACTGTGACTGCAAGGGCTGCCAAAATTTGGGAAAAACCCCACTAAGAATTTAAAGACTCATAGAGCAGGGCCACAGTAATGACAAATTCCCATTAGAAAGGAGAGAGTCTGCTATACAGTTATAGGGTATGCAGTGAGTCCAACGGCTGACCAATTTTAGGAAAAACAGCACTAAAAATTTAAAGACACATAGAGCAGGGCCACAATAACAAGTACGACATGTTCCCATTAGAAAGGAGAGGGTCTGCTATACAGTTATAGGGTATGCAGTGAGCCCAACTGCTGACCAATTTTAGGAAAAAACCCACTATATAGGTACTATACACATGATCAGTTTTTAAATACATCAGTTAGAGACTGCTCTGATGTGGGTTACATTGACATTGGTAGAGCGGCTTAGTATACATTTTTTTTACAAAAAACGTGTCAACCAAATACCCTGTTTTTTATCACCAACAGAGTATTTCTATATGTTTGTTTTACTTTGTCCTTGTGTGTTACAGTTATAGGGTATGCAGTGAGTCCAATGGCTGACCAATTTTAGTAAAAACCCCACTAAGAATTTAAAGACACATAGAGCAGGGCCACAGTAACAAGTATGACATGTTCCCATTAGAAAGGAGAGGGTTTGCTATACAGTTATAGGGTATGTAGTGAGTCCAACAGCTGACCAATTTTAGGAAAAACCCCACTAAGAATTTAAAGACACATAGAGCAGGGCCACAGTAACAAGTATGACATGTTCCCATTAGAAAGGAGAGGGTTTGCTATACAGTTATAGGGTATGCAGTGAGTCCAACGGCTGGCCAATTTTAGGAAAAACCCCACTAAGAATTTAAAGACACATAGAGCAGGGCCACAGTAACGACAAATTCCCATTAGAAAGGAGAGAGCCTGCTATACAGTTATGGGGATTGCAGTGAGTCCAACGGCTGACCAATTGTAGGAAAAACCCCACTAAGAATTTAAAGACACATAGAGCAGGGCCACAGAAACAAGTACGACATGCTCCCATTAGAAAAGAGAGGGTCTGCTATACAGTTATAGGGTATGCAGTGAGTCCAATGGCTGACCAATTTTAGGAAAAACCCCACTAAGAATTTAAAGACACATAGAGCAGGGCCACAGTAACAAGGTACAACATGTTCCCATTAGAAAGGAGAAGGAGAGGGTCTGCTATACAGTTATAGGGTATGCAGTGAGTCCAATGGCTGACCAATTTTAGGAAAACCCCCACTAAGAATTTAAAGACACATAGAGCAGGGCCACAGTAACGACAAATTCCCATTAGAAAGGAGAGAGTCTGCTATACAGTTATATGGTATGCAGTGAGTCCAACGGCTGACCAATTATAGGTCACATAGAGCAGGGCCACAGTAACGACAAATTGTCATTAGAAAGGAGAGGGTCTCCCATAGTGTTGGCCTATGCAGTGAATGCAAGGGCTGCCAAAAATTGGGAGGCACTCCAATGCCCTTGGAAGAGACTTAGAGGGCCTCATAAAAAAATGTTTCCATTAGAAAGGAGCGGGTCTCCTATACTTGGAATGCCCATGCACTAAATGTATGGGCTGACAAATATTTACACCTGGGGGGTATACATACTGTATAATTATTTTTTTTACGGGCATCATAAACACCCTTTAAAAAAATTATGTGGGTGTTGCATCACGGACCACGGTCACCATGGTGATATGGTAGTGGAGGATGAGGATGAGGAAGACAAGAGCAAATAGCCAAAATCAGGAAGCGTATACCCATGGGTGGGTGTGAAGAGGTGCATAGGAATACACCTCCCAAAAAAAGACACTGGATTTGAGTTTATGTTACGCTGCTAGAATTCGGTGGTGTTGAGAAGTCTGGCCCAATCCAGCCCTTGTTCATTATTATAAGAGTCAGCCTGACAGCATTTTCAGTTGACAGGCGGATGCACTTATCAGTTATAATTCCACCAGCGGCACTAAAAACCCGCTCTGATAAAATGCTAGCGGCAGGGCAGCCAGGACCTCCAAGGCGTAGAGAGCCTGTTCATTCCACTTATCCAGCTTGGATACCCAATAATTAAAAGGCACAGAGGAATCACGGAGGACGTTGGTATGGTTGGCAAGGTACTCTCTCAGCATCTTCCCAAACTTTGCACTCCTTGTGAGAATACCCCACGCCTCAGGGCCTGTGCGATGGGAGGGTCTGAGAAAACTGTCCCAAAACTTTGACAGTGTTCCCCTGCCTCTGCTGGATTGCATTTGTGTCTCTCTTGCCTGTACTCCTTGGTTGTCCAACGAACTGTGACCTCTGCCGCCAGCGTTTTCAGATGGGAATTTTTTAATAGTTCCGCAACAAGGGCCTTCTGGTACTGCCCCATTTTTGTACACCTGTCCGCCTAAGGAATAAAAGATATAAAGTTCTCCTTGTAGTGTGGGTCTAGAAGTGTCACCAACCAGTAATCACTGTCACCCAAAATGTTGAGAACGCGAGGGTCATGGGAAAGGCAGCGTAACATAAACTCAGCTATGTGTGCCAGACTGCTAACAGGCAAGACTTCCGTGTTCTCACCAAGAGGATGACTGACCATGCTCTCCATCTCCTCCTCCTCTCTGTCCTCTGGCCATCCACGCTGAACAAACGGTATGACAGTTGTGCAGGTAGTACCGTCTATAGCACATGAAACTAGTTCCTGTTCTTCCTCCTCCTCCTCCTCATTGTCACCCAATCCACATTGGGATGAGATGAGGCTGGGCTGTGTGTAATCACCCTGTATAGTTCCTTGCTCCATCTCATCGTGCTCCGCCTGCAATGCATCCTCTTTAATTGTGAGCAGAGAGCATTTCAGAAGACAGAGAAGCGGGATGGTGACGCTAATTATGGCCTTCATTTTTCAAAGTGGCATTAGTCTAGATACAATATTTCTTATATTTTCATGTATGGAGTGCCGAAGTTCTTTTTGCAATTGAGATTACTCTTTTCTTCAGAGCACCCGAATAGACCAGTGAGCGACCCCTCTCTTTTTTCTATTAATCATTTTTGGGATCCCGCTCCTGGAGCATTGCAGCAGGTACGTGTTCACACTATTAGAAGTTTGACAGCCTTTTTTCTGACCATGTGTCCCTCCCATTCAGTCACAGGTGGTTTTAACTAGCTCTACCAGCCCATACATTGTAGGTTAAAAGCCCAAGCAGAGACATATTGTCCATACAGTCTTACAGCCCAAGAGTGGCATATCCAGTGGTAGTGTAGTTTCCCATCATACGAAGGTGACCTTGTCGTGGTTGATGGGCAAACATAAATTGGCCAAATTATGCGCAAAAAACCTTCATTTTTCAAAGTGACATTAGTCTAGATACAATATTTCTTATATTTTCATGTATGGAGTGCCGAAGTTCTTTTTGCAATTGCTAATTATGGCGTCATCGCCGCTCACCATCTTAGTGGAGTCCTCAAAGTTTTGGAGGATGCTACATATGTCTGACATCCATGTCCACTCCTGAGGTCTTATGTGTGGCGTCTGAACTGAATACCGATGGCCTTGTTGATATTGGTACTCAACAACTGCCCTGTTCTGCTCACAAATCCTTCCCAACATCTGCTGTGTAGAGTTCCAACGCGTGGGGACATCACATACCAGTCTGTGAGCCGGAAGCTGCAAACGCTGCTGAAACATGGCAAGGGCGACGGAAGCTGGAGGTGAGTTTCTAAAATGGGCACACAGGCGGCGTACTTTAACAAGCAGATCCGTCAGCTCCGGGTTGGATTTGAGAAACCGCTAAATCACGAGGTTAAGCACATGGGCCAGGCATGGTACGTGTGTGAGCTCGCCTCGCCTCAGAGCCGCCAGCAGGTTTCGCCCATTGTCACACATGACCATGCCTGGCTGTAGGTTCAGCGGTGTGAGCCACAGATCTGCCTGCTCTTTCAGAACGGTCCACAACTCAGCATTGTGCGGTTTGTCACCTAAGCATATTATCTTCAGCACAGCCTGTTGCCGCTTGGCCGAGGCAGTGCTGCAGTGCTTCCAGCTTGTGACTGATGTGGTCATTTCGGAGATGGAGGCTGAAGAGGAGGAGGAGGCTGAAGAGGATGATATGCAGGAGCTGTAGACTGTGGGGGCAACCCTGATTGACCTAGGGCCCGCAATCCTCGGCGTCGAGAAGATGTGTTCCATCCCAAGGTTCGACTGGGTCCCGGCTTCCACTGTTAACCCAGTGTGCCATCAACGAGATGTACCATCCGTGCCCACAAGCACTTGTCCACGTGTCCGTGGTTAGGTGGACTTTCCCGGTAACTGTGTTGTTGAGGGCACGGCTAATGTTTTGGGACACGTGTTTGTGTAATGCAGGGACGGCACACTGGGAGAAATAGTGGCGGCTGGGGACCGAGTACCGAGGGACAGCCGCAGCCATCAGGTTGCGGAATGCTTCCATCTCCAAGAGCCTTAAAGGCAACATTTCGAGTGCAAGCAGTCGTGAAATGTGGGAATTTAGTACTGTGGCCTGTGGGGCGTTGGCTGAGTATTTGCGCTTGCGTTCCAAGGACTGGGGTATGGACAACTGAACGCTGCACTGGGACAGGGATGTGGACATGCTCAAGCTACTACTTGAGAGTATGCAACGACAGGTGCAGGGCAGGAGGCATCTTCGCATGCACCATGGACAGGGGATTGGCTTGCATGCACAACAGCAGAAGAAGCAATGGTGCCAGCCGCAGACACTGTTCCTGGGCCCTGGGGTTCGGCCCACAAAGTCAGGTTCTTTGCTGCCATGTGCCTGATCATGCTGGTGGGTGGTGGTCAGGCTGATCATTTTGCAACCCCCGCTGATGCTGGCCTGGCAGGTGGTGCAAATGGCCTTTTTGGGGTTATCGGCAGAGTCTTTAAAAAACAACCAGACTCGGGAAGACCTAACAGTTGTACTGGCAACTTCCTTCGTGTTGGTGTTACAGGGAACGGTTGCCTGCCTTCTTTCTGAGGCCACCACTCTGCTTCCTGCCTGTTGGGGTGCTCTGCCTCCTTCCCCCTGTGTGCTGCTGTCCTCGCTCTGCATGTCCTCCTGCCAGGTTGGGTCAGTTACTATATCATCCACCACCTCGTCTTCCACTTCTGCACTCTGGTCCTCCTCCTGACTTTCTGGCAATTGTGTCTCATCATCGTCCACCTCTTGGGACACTTTCCCACAGTCGCCTTGGTGTGACCGTGGCTGCTCAAATATTTGGGCATCGCTACATGCGATCTCCACTTGCCCCGCTTCTAGTGGACCGGGCGAGAGGCCCGCATCTATAAATGGGAAAGTAAACAGCTCTTTGGAGTGTCCAAGTATGGGATCAGTTGTCTCTGAGCACTCGGCGTAGTGGGAGGAAGGAGGTTCAGGGTGAGAAATATGCAGTCCAGACTCACAGCTACTGAGACTTGACCGTGTGGAAGACAAGGTGGTGGTGGTGGCTAAGTGACTGGAAGCATTATCTGCTATTCAACCAACAACCTTTTGACACTGCTCTGTGTTCAATAGTGTTGTTCTGCGGTCCCCTATTAATTGGGACAGGAAGGTCGAGCGAGAAGATGTGGGTGTTTGTTTTGGCAGAATTTCAGCTTGCCCACAGCCTCGGCATGCACCATCATCACCATCAGGTCCAGTTCCTCGTCCCTTGCCATGTGCCTTGCCCATTTTAAATGGAGGACAATATCTTCCACGCTCAAAACAAATGACTGAATTTGGAGCGAACTTATATGTGATCCGTGTGACGGACAAACCAGTTTTAAATACCTGGCCTGTAGGTAACTATTTTGAACATCAATCTGGTGTCAATTACTTCACTGACACACTGAAACAAATTTTTAATGAAGATCCTAAATGGCAGTATTTTCTGAAAACGTATATGTGATCCGTGTGACGGAGAAAACACAGTTTTAAATAGCTGGATTTTTAGCGCTGTAATATGGAAAGGACCTGGCTGTATTCTGCATTGCCTACAAGCAAATGGTGCAGAAAAACGGTGTTCTCTGTATTGCTTTTTAAGCAAATAATAAGGATTAAGATCCAAAAAAATATATTCCTGGCCCCTGAGACCTGGGCCTTTGTCTAGAAATATCTAACAGCAGCTGAAGGCAGAACTGGAATGGAGCCTCTTGTGCTATATGCACTGCAGTCTGCTATATACACTGTCTGCCTGATATCTCTGCAGATGGATTAGTCTTCAGAAGGACTGTTTGTTGAGGTGGACATGTGTCTCTAATATAGTCTGTACACCTACACTAACTAGACACAAGCGAATCTCTCCCTAGCTCAGCAGCAGCTCTCCCTACACTGTCTGATTCCGGATTGACTGTGACGAGCATGGCGGCCAGATGGCGCTGTGCGGCCAGCCAATCACTGTAATGCCACAACCAACATGGCTACGGCATTACAGTGAGTGGCAGGCAATCCCTGCATGCTCATTGGCTCTCTAAAGAGCGCCAAACATGCAGGGAGGAGACCCGAGCTCCCGCCGAGCAACCCCGAGCATGTCGAGCAATGAGATGCTCGGGCGAGCACCGAGCAGTAGCAAACATGCTCACTCATCACTAATCCTAACCACTTATTTACCCACAAATCTGTATGATTTAGCTCAAAATTATATTCTGTAGGCAAATTTCTCATTATTCCTAAAGGTGTAATTCCACTTTGTAATGCCTGTGCATTTGTGCAATCATTTTCAGATTGGTGGAATATTCAATCTAAATTTCTAGACATGCTCTGGCCACTTGGGATTCCTGCTCACTTTCTATTAGAGCTAAAGTAGCATCTTGTAGATGTGACACTGAAGATCCCAGTATAGCAGCAGTGTTGAAAACAATCTTTTCAAGAAGTTGATTCAAACTTTTCTGAATTTTTACTCCTTTGCCTCTATACCCAATATTTTCCAAATCTGATTTAAGTGTATGAATGTCCATAGTATTAAACTTCCCACTGTTCCTAATCCCCCCAAAATATCTTCTAATATCCCCTCTTACTTCTAACCTGTGTTGAAGTTCTTTTCATTCTTTGTAATGTAACATCAATAATGGTAAAGACTTATGGACAAACCACCTGACAAAGGCGCTTGCCGAAACGCGCGTCGAGGTGGACGTAGCCCGGGATTGAGAGCCTTTAGATTGTAAGTCTTTACCATTATCTATGTTACATGCCAATGATGTGGTCTAGTTCCTAATGATTGCTTTACCATAATAATTATTTGACTAAATTTGCTGCTGCATTTGGCCTCTACAAAGCCTTTTCTACACATGCTGTATTTTTTGCATATCTTGGGAAGTGTATATGCACTAGCACTTTACATACTTCTCTATTGCATTTACCCTGCTTGAGACTCTATTGTGTCTGTATTATTAATATTGATATGCCTATAGATATATATTGATGGACTCATATCTATATAATATGTAATTTAGATTTATATCTATTTATTTGTATATATTCAATTGCAGCAGCATTTATCATTTATTATATATCATCTATTACACAATTTTAGTATTTATTTAGTTTTCTTGCTCCACTTGCATGGTTTTGGCATACAATACATATGTATACTGTATTTTATTATTTATTATTTTTTGCATATGTGACGTTTATATCTTGCTATTTATTGTTTGTGAGATTGGCTGTTCCCATCATGATTTCTATATACTTCCTGGACATGCGCCCCTGTTTTTAGTGTATTTATTTTATATTTTTTTGCGATTGTTTTGTTATCCATTGTTGTCACCTGTAATAAATAAACTTATTTTGATTTCCACTGCACATGACGCTTTGGGACTTTATGGTCGGACTGCTCTCATTTTTCCTTCCTTCATTTTTCCGACTGTTCTCTGGTTTACATTAGTCTGGATTTCTGATTAGAGAATATTATATACCACCAGGGTATGAACTTTCTTATAATAACCGTTCTCAGGAATCTAATCTTTCGTTCACCCTTGTTTTGCTGTTTTATTATCTATTAGATTTTGTATACTTGATCCTCTTGGTTTCCGTGAATGTAAAGTTCCTTTGATATGTCCATCCACTTCACTAGGATTTGTTCCATGATATAAAATGTCTTCTGCGTAGATCACAATTGAAATAGTACAAAGTAGCAGAAATGTAGTTCCATCAGATAGTAGCTTTTCCTGGGAAACTTTTTCTTTTCTTGAAGGATTGGTGTTGAATCACTTCCATCAAGGACATGGTATTCCGTATTCCAGCTCTTATTGGAATCCATTTCTTCCTAAAAGAAATGCAGTATCATTATTTTGCAATATACAATTTGCATTGATTGACATGTACCCACAAATTTTGCTGTCTGCTGGTATTTTTAACCACATTGGATGCTTGTTGCACTGGGATCATAACTTGTCCCATGGTGTCGATTATTTCAAAGGGACCTTGCCAGTTACTTTCCCAAGGTCTACTCTTCCTGAAAGTTTTAATCATGACTAGAGCCCCTTTTTTGAATTTTGATTCATATGGTGGCTCCATCCTCTGCATTCTTGATGCAGCATGTGGAAGAATGGTTTTCAAGTTTTCCTGCAACAATTGCAACCATTTGGACCTTGGAACAGCATCTTTTTGAGATGTGGACAAAAATGGTTCATGTAGGAAAATCAATGGCATTTTCCTTCCTGTCATTAGTTCAAAAGGAGTAAACTGAGTTGTGGAGGAAGTTGTTCCTCTAACACTCAACAGTACAAAAGGTACTGCATCCACCCAAGTATTACCTTTGTCCAATAACATTTTGGCAAATCTGGATTTTATTGTTCTATTCATCCTTTCCACAATACCAGCAGACTGTGGATGGGAAGGTACATGAAACTGTTGTTGTACTCCTAGAATAGTACAAACTGCTCGCATGATTTTTCCTGTGAAGTGACTTCCTCGATCAGAGGTAATCATTCTTGGGATCCCCCAAGTACAAAAGACACGATTAACTAACGCTCTAGCTGTAGACAAAGCATCATCTTTCCTGACAGGTAAAATTTCAACCCATTTAGAAAAAACATCTACTACAACCAATGCATACCTGAGACCATTTTTACCTGATGGTAATGGACCAATGTACTCGATTTGTAACCATGGACCCTCTGAAGGTGCGGTTCACAGTAGTGGTGGTTTCTGTCCTTTTGGTCTTGGATTAATTTGGGCACAAATGAGGCATAATTGAACAATACTTTGTACAGTCTTTTCCATCTGTTCCCAGTAAAATCTCTCTTTGAGAATGCCTAACAATTCCTGTTGGCCCAAATGACCCAAGCTTTCATGATTATATCTCGTGAACTCATCCTGTAGATGTTTTGGTACAACAGGATGCAAGTCCCCATTTAAGTCATGACACAAAAGCCCGTTTTCACAAACAAAGGGAGGTTTTGGATCAACCCGGGAAGCAACAAGATATGTATCTTTTTCTTGTTCTTCCGCAAAAGAAGGGATATGCGTGTCTGTTCTTTGAACTGCTGAAACCTTCGAGAGGTTCAGGTTCAAACACTTCTTCTCCTGTCAGGGCAGCCTCTTTGGCTAACATATCTGCGGTTGCATTTCCAACAGATCAGACTTCATCAGACTTTTTATGGGCAGGAACTTTGACAATAGCAAAACCATTAGGGGTTTTTGAAGCTATCTCAAAAATTGTTTTCAGTGTGTCACTAGGTACAAGAGTCTTGTTAGAAGAATCTACATAGCCTCTTTTTTCCAAAACTGACAGGTAATCTGTCAATGATCTCACAACATAGGAGCTATCACTGTAGATTACAATGGGACACTGATCGTCAGCCTCATTCAGCTGTAGCACCATTTTTACTGCTTCTAGCTCTACCCTCTGAGCTGAAAATGACTCAGTAACTTTTGTTTTACCACCTGTCTTCTTGTGGGATAAAAAAGTGGCCATCTGAATAGAATCTGGAACCATCTACAAAGACTGCTTCATCTCTTACCTCGGCCTACCGTCTGAAAAGTGATAGAATCGGATCCTGAAAAGAATGGAGACAATCATGAGTTTGCCCTTCATATTGCATCAACTGAGGAAGAACATATTTGGCCTTATAATCTACCTCAATTTGATTGGAAGACAATGACAGTAACCAATGGGCAAATCTCTGATGTGGGATACCTGGGATATTTTTCTCAAAGAGAAGCTTTAGTGTAGAATGAGGAGTTTGCAGAATGATTTGGTTGAAACCAACAATGTGTTCAGTTGCTTTGACTGCAAAGTAGACGCCTACCAAGTGTCTTGCACAAATTTCAAAACCTCTTTCTACAGATGAGAGAAGCTTAGAAAAATAGCCCAAAATTCTCCACTCTTCTCCCTGCAATTGTAACAGAACAGCAGGCACCGCTGTCTCTGATGTGTGAACTTGCAAAGCAAATGGAGCTGAAGGATCTACTGTGGACAAAGCAGGTGCATTATGTAAATTCATTTTCAATTGTTCAAATGAGGTTTGTTGTTCATCATCCCAAGGACCAAAGTAATCATTATTTTCACCTTTCAAAAGTTCATACAAAAGGCCTGGCCTTATCAGCAAAATCCTCAATGAAATCCCTAGAATAGTTTACAAGACCCAAAAAGTGTCACAATGCCTTGTGTGTGGTTGGGATTGGGAGAGAAGCATTGCCTCTATTCTTTCCTGCAATGGCTGGGCTCAACAACACTCCCAGAAACCTGACCTCGGTCTGCATCAATTTGACCTTTTTAGTGTTAAATTTCAACCCTGCATCATACAACAGTTCAAACAATTCTGTCAAAAGAGAAACATGTGACTCCTTATCCTCAGCAGACAACACAATATCATCCACATATTGCAGTATGCAATCAGGCCTAGAAAATCTGGACAATACCTTTACCAACACCTGATGAAAAACACTAGGTGACAAATGTGCTCCTAGAGGTAACCTGCAAAACAGATATTGCTCATCCAAGAAAGTGAATGCAAACTTGTACTGACAGCTCTTTTCAAGAGGTATACTGAAAAAAACATTACTGATGTCTAGTACAGAGAAATATTTTGTCTTTGCATTTAGCCTTGCCATCATGTCATGAGTATCAGCGACAATGGGAGCAACATTGGGAGTATGTTTATTAAACATCCCCAAATCCAATATCATTCGATATCTACCATCAGATTTCAATACACACCATAAAGGATTGCTACTTACAGAGTTAGCCTTAGGTATGACACCTTGAGCTAGCAATTCCTGTATGATCTTATACATAGAACCAATTGAATCTGGAGGCAATTTATACTGACGCTGTGGAGGAGGATCACGTCCTTCTACATTCACAACAAAATCCTTCATTGTACCCACCTCATTCCTGAACTGAGCCCAAAGAGAAGGAAAACATTGTACAATTTCAGTCAGTCCCTCATCACCGCCAGTTTCAGGCCACAAATGATCTGATGACACAACATCATTCAAGCAAATACTTCCAACATGGCTATATTCACTAAGGCCAATGACTACAGGTTTACGTCCATTAGAATCTTTCCAGATCACTTGATTCCCTAGATCAATTACCCATCCAAATTTCTGCATAAAATCTATGGCATGTATATTTTCAGAATCACGACAATACCAAATGTCAATTCCTGTTTTGAAAGAACAAAGTATTTCCAACATAACATTGGGAACGAGCTTTGCTTTTGTTTTTCCTTTTCAGCTGAATCCGATAATATTACAACTTGGAGATTCTGGTTTTACCATCAACTCAAGGATAGTAACACTTAATTGTGCCCCTGTATCAATAAAAAACACAGCACTTTGTTCTGCCAAAATCACATTGAGAAATGGTCTTCCACATTCATCCAATGTAACACTAGTCACAAATTCCAATGGATGGGGTGTGGGAGCGCTCTTTGCTAGTCAGAGAGATGGAGATGGGAGCAGACCAGTGTGTCTTTTAAAAGCACTGTCCCTGCAATTTGACTCCTTCACTGTCATCTCTCTGATCTGTCTGATTAATGGAGCATACTGTGACTGTGTTTGTGTATTGTCAGTGTGAGGGGATGTGGGAGAATGGAATGGAGGGGCGGAAGGTTTGTTGGATGATTTTGGAATAAGTCAGTTTCCCCTTCCAAGCTTACCTGTTCCCGGTGTACCTGCCTCTGATTCTGCTCTCAAAAATTTTCTGCATTGACACTTTAAGTGTCCAGGTATACCACAAAAATAACAATTAATATTGCTCCTCTGTGTGATATTTTTATCTCTATGTTCAGTGTAATCTCTGTTCCTAGATGTTAATGTGGGTTTAGGTTTTGGTTGAGTTTTTTCTGATGTCAGTTATCTATCTTTTTCCTCATGAACTACAGCTATTTTTGCCTTGACCTGGTTCCGCTTCATGGATCTCCTAATTTTGTCGATAAAAGTTGTTGCCTCCTGCAATGATGTCTGAACACTAGCCAAATGCACTGAAACAGGATCTAGGTACTTGAATTTTGTTACATATAATTTGATCATCAATGTTGGTTCCTCATTAGACCCAACAGGCATCACCATTCTATAGGCCTGTTCAAATTTGACCAAAAAAGCAAATGGGTCATCATGGATACTCGCACTCAAATGATGCAAAATGTCAAGAGAGGGCATGTCTCCTGTGGTAAATAATAGCAATTGTCTAAGTCTGTCTTCTTTTGTAGTATGTATCAGTTCATTATCCTCATTTAATCTGTGTGTGGTCTGTAATCTTTTTGCCATATGTGAGGGTAACCATACTCTGAATGTCTTGTCTTTTTTGTTCATCATTAAGATTGAATTTATCTTTATTAGATTCAAAAATGTCGGCATTATCAAAATCATCCATCTTCTCATTGTACTTTGGAATGTCTTACAATTTTCATTAATGGATCGTGTATTTTAAGCCTGATTCGTGCTACTCTGTCATGTAATTTTTTCCTTTGTAATTCATTTCCCTGTAAAGCTTCTCCTGAAACATCTGGATTTTGTGTGTCTGGTACAAATGATGTGGAGGTATTCTCTTCACTTTTACTATTGGATCTTGTATGAACAGAAACCTTTTTTATGTCTTGGTGTAATTTGGACAATAACTCTGTCCGAGTATCAATTTGATCCTCCAATTGTTCAATATGTTCTGCCAAAATCAAACAATTTGGACAATCAAAGTAATCCCCGTCAGCGTCTTGTGTCTCAGTATGACTGGTCTCTTGTGTGTCCACCTGTTTTTTCGAAGACTAAATTATTGTACACACGGACCATATGCATCACATTTTGAAGTTTTCTCTAACTTTTTTACAGAGAGAAACCTTTTATCAATACTAAGATTCTCTGCTTCACATTGGCTATACAAATAGACCATAATTGTGCATCTGTATGACTATGAACAAACTTAAACTATATGTTACTTTTCTTAGAATAGTCAAGAATAAAATCCATTTCTCACCTAAGGAATGGCTTTTCCCCTCCTGGATTGATTCAACCGTCAATGGATGGTCCTTTGTGGCTTTTCTGAGTTCCGCAGACCTCCACGTGGTTGTATGCTTTGGAAACACACTCCTCACCGTCCTGTAGATTCCATTTGATCTTTGTGAATATGTGGAATTCTTGATACTTGGACAACAGGTTTTTGGTGTTTTTTTTTAGCAAAAACTCTCCTCCCCCCATAGAAGTGACCCCGCTCAGTCCACTTCTATGGGAGCAGTGGTGTAAGGTGTAACCCCGCTCAGTCCACTTCTATGGGAGCAGTGGTGTCATGTGTGACCCCGCTCCGTCCACTTCTATTTGAGCAGTGATGTCATGTGTGACCCCGCTCCCTCCACTTCTATGGGAGTAGTGGTGTCATGTGTGACCCCGCTCCGTCCACTTCTATGGGAGCAGTGGTGTAATGTGTGATCCCTCTCCGTCCACTTCTATGGGAGCAGTGGTGTAATGTGTGACCCCTCTCCGTCCACTTCTATGGGAGCAGTGGTGTAATGTGTGACCCCGCTCCGTCCACTTCTATAGGAGCAGTGGTGTAAGGTGTGGCCCTGCTCCATACATTACAAACTGTGTATCTAATCCCATCCTGTATGATACACTCTGCTGAGTTCAATATCTAATCCCATAATGTGATATACTACACTTAGTCCTGTATCTAATAGCAGCATGTGTTACTCTAAGCGTATCTAATCGCGCATGTGATGCAGTCCACATATCTAACCCCAGTTTATGATACAGCGAGCAGCACCATCTATCAGGATCAGCTCTGCCGGCCGTCCTCAGTGACACTGTACTTGTCAGTATCGCTGGCGGTCACCAACAAAATGTGCGATACTCCCCAGACCGGTGTATTTAATCTCGTCATCGTGTGCGCTATGCCCCGGACCGGGGTATCTAATTCCGTCATCGTGTGCGATACGCCCCGGACTGGTGTATCTAATTCCATCATGTGATACACTACACTGAGCCCTATATCTAGATATGTGTAGTGTATCATGTGCTGTGAATAATCCCAGTGTGTGTAACACTCCGCGTATTGTTATGGTAAATATTTATACTTTGCTTTGATTATTATTTTAGACAATTAAATCTATCTACCGTATTTTTCGGACTATAAGACACACCAGAACATAAGAAGCACCCCATATTTTAGGGTGGAATATAGAAAAAAATATTTTTTATAAGATGGGGGTCCATCTTATAGTCTGAATAGGTATTGTATCTTACCTGGGGGGCAGTGGAGAGAGGGTCACAGGAGGCAGGGTCCCTCAGGAAGTCAACGGCTGCAGCAGAAGAGGTCAGATGCTGTGGAGCCGGTGCCGGGCCAGGGCCTGTGCCTGGCTGAGGCCCTTAGCCTGGCCGGTTCCTGTGCTGGGGCCTGTGGCTGAGGCCTCTGGCTGGGGCTGAGGCCTCTGGCTAGGGCTGATGCCTCTGGCTGGGGCTGAGGCCTCTATATGGGGCTGAGGCCTCTGGCTGGGGCTGAGGCCTCTGGCTGGGGCTGAGGCCTCTATATGGGGCTGAGGCCTCTATAAGGGGCTGAGTCCTCTGGCTGAGTCTGAGGCCGGGGCCTCGGGTTGGGGCCTGTACCGGATTGAGCCCGGGGCCCTGGACTGGGGCCTGTACCATGCTGAGACCGGGACCTCTAGGTTTTTCAAAGTAGCCACCTTTTGCTTTGATGACTGCTTTGCACACTCTTGGCATTCTCTTGATGAGATTCAAGAGGTAGTCACCGGAAATGGTTTTCACTTCACAGGTGTGCCCTGTCAGGTTTAATAAGTGTGATTTCTTGCCTTATAAATGGGGTTGGGACCATCAGTTGTGTTGTGCAGAAGTCTGGTGGATACACAGCTGATAGTCCTACTGAATAGACTGTTAGAATTTGTATTATGGCAAGAAAAAATCAGCTAAGTAAAGAAAAACGAGTGGCCATCATTACTTTAAGAAATGAAGGTCAGTCAGTCCGAAAAATTGGGAAAACTTAGAAAGTGTTCCCAAGTGCAGTTGCAAAAACCATCAAGTGCTACAAAGAAACTGGCTCACATGAGGACCGCACCAGGAAAGGAAGACCAAGAGTCACCTCTGCTTCTGAGGATAAGTTTATCCGAGTCACCAGCCTCAGAAATCGCAGGTTAACAGCAGCTCAGATTAGAGACCAGGTCAATGCCACACAGAGTTCTAGCAGCAGACACATCTCTTCAACAACTGTTAAGAGGAGACTTTGTGAAGCAGGCCTTCATGGTAAAATAGCTGCTAGGAAACCACTGCTAAGGACAGGCAACAAGCAGAAGAGACTTGTTTGGGTTAAAGAACACAAGGAATGGACATTAGACCAGTGGAAATCTGTGCTTTGGTCTGATGAGTCCAAATTTGAGATCTTTGGTTCCAACCACCGTGTCTTTGTGCGATGCAGAAAAGGTGAACGGATGGACTCTACATGCCTGGTTCCCACCGTGAAGCATGGAGGAGGAGGTATGATGGTGTAGGGGTGCTTTGCTGGTGACACTATTGGGGATTTATTCATAATTGAAGGCATACTGAACCAGCATGGCTACCACAGCATCTTGCAGCGGCATGCTATTCCATCCGGTTTGCGTTTAGTTGGACCATCATTTATTTTTCAACAGGACAATGACCCCAAACACACCTCCAGGCTGTGTAAGGGCTATTTGACCAAGAAAGAGAGTGATGGGGTGCTACGCCAGATGACCTGGCCTCCACAGTCACCAGACCTGAACCCAATCGAGATGGTTTGGGGTGGGCTGGACCGCAGAGTGAAGGCAAAAGGGCCAACAAGTGCTAAGCATCTCTGGGAACTCCTTCAAGATTGTTGGAAGACCATTTCCTGTGACTACCTCTTGAAGCTCATCAAGAGAATGCCAAGAGTGTGCAAAGCAGTCATCAAAGCAAAAGGTGGCTACTTTGAAGAACCTAGAATATAAGACATATTTTCAGTTGTTTCACACTTTTTTGTTAAGTATATAATTCCACATGTGTTAATTCATAGTTTTGATGCCTTCAGTGTGAATGTACAATTTTCATAGTCATGAAAATAACAAAAAATCTTTAAATGAGGTGTGTCCAAACTTTTGGTCTGTACTGTAGATATATAGTAAATTAGTGCCTCCCAATTTAGTTTGGCTATATAATTTACCATGCAAATAGAGAGTGTGTCTGAAACTCTTAACACGTCAGGATGACAATCAAAATGTCAGATATTAAAAGTAAAACACTCCTGTAGTTTGTGTTCTAAACAGGCATAATTTAAAATAATAATAATATTCCTAATGGGATTTGAACCATAATACTGCAGTTTCAGAGGCTGATGCCTTACCATTGAGCTATCCAGTCAAGTGATAGTAACTGGCAGCTTTACTTGTCTTATGAGATTCACCATGAAAATACTCACGGTGACAAAAAGTCATTGTGATTCTGATTTGAAGAAAATCACACATCAGACTCACATCAAAATCAAACATCATTTGAATTTGGCTTGCTTGCAGTCTGTGCATAAGTCCCAATGAGTTTTATTATTATTACAGTTGTAAAAGTCACTTGTCAAAGTCACTTGTCAAAATCACTTGTCAGAATCACTTGTCAGACAGGGTATTTAGCCTCAAACTGACATCATTCTGAGGTTTGATTTTGATATCTGATCATGTCCTAAAATGGACACTGTACTACAGAGACCCCTGTACGGAAATATTAGGGCTCCAGCGACATCAAATCTATTATACAGAGAATAGCGCTATCTCCATAGCTCTGTACACAAGGACATAGAGACCAGACAAAGTACTCATATTCAGGCAGCTTCTATTTTACTCCAACCCTCTTTATAAGAACAAGATCAGAATCTCATTATACCGAGCAGAGAAGCTCCAGGGACAAAGACCCCGTCTGCTCCTAACACGCTGGGGGTCTCATTTGTGGCCCCAGCGTTTCTTGTACAATAAATCCCTTTCTCATCCAGTCCTGTAGTAATGACTTTGTTATCAGGTTTTGTAGGAGGGTTCGTCTGACTCCATCATATGTTATCAATATCTGTGCGAGAAACAAGAGACGTCCAAGTGTCTCGCCCAGGGGAAGATATGGGGGAAACTCGGTACCCAGGCCTTTACCTTCTGTGGGATGTCACGGCAGTCGGCTCCCGGGCCCGTACCCTGGGGTCACTCTTTAAAAGGGGGAAGTTATTTATAGGGGAATTGGTGGTTTTTGGAATTTAGAGTTCGGGACGCCACCTGTGGTTCCTGGTAACGGATACCAGCACTGCTTCAGACCGCCGGGGGTGATGGGATGGCAGCTGAGTTGTTTCTGCTCCCCACAGGCGTAGCGGGTCCCCCGGGACAGGGTTAATGGAAGGGATGCAGGTGAGAGGTGGCCCAGTCAGGTCAGGGGAGAATGATCGACACGCACACAGGGGTTTGCTTCAGTACCTTTACTGGTATAGACAGCAGGTATGGTCCAGGGTACTTGGTAGGAAGGGTTCACTTCTGGACTCTCCCCAGTGAGTGGGTATAAGGCCTCCTGATCCGTTTCTTCCTCTCTCTGAAGCTTCTGACCCGCCTGGAACTGGGCCTAGCTTCTGTACTGTTCACTCTTTCACCTGTCTGCTTGGTGGTAAGAACTTTCCTCCACTATCCCTGGACGCTGGGGCCTTCGTGGTTCCTAGTTCTTTAGATTTTTGTAGCTTCAGGTTGACCAGGGGTCTGGAACCCTCCTGGCATACCGGTTGTTCCTACTGGGCGTAGAGGACCCTGTAGGCACGGACCCAGTGTCTGGCTTGTATTCTGGGGTGAGCCTCAGATGCTCCTCTGCCCCCTTATCACTTCTCTCTCCTTGCCTCCGGCCACACTCGAGGCCCCAGGCTTCAGCACGTGCTTTGGGCCTTCACTTGCCCTCAGCACAGCAGCTGACAGAAGCTGCTTCTTCACTGAGCACAATCTCTGCTCACTAACTAACTAACTAACTAACTCCACCCTCCAGTATATATCCCTAACAGGCTCCCTCTGGTGGTATGAGGTGGAAGGGTGGAGGTGTCTGTGTATAATGAGGGCCTCTTGTGGAGAGGTCCATCCATGCCCCTTTTGGGTCCTGTGGTACCTGTGAATAGCAGGGTGCCACACAAGCGCAGTTTTTTTGAATGTCCAGTGTCAGTTCTTCTCCCGTCTAATAAAGAGCCGTGGTGTCTCCGCCCGAACCTGGGAGTATACAGCTGTATACAGCGTACACACACAACTCCATATATACACCGCTCTGTACACACACGGCTCCATACACACACGATCTGTACACACGCGGCTCTGCTCCGTACACCTCGTACACACGGCTCTGCTACATCCACACTGTAAACCCCTCCTGACCCCACGCATAAACTTCAGCTCATCCAGCACCATGACAACCAGTACAGCAGAGTCCTGCATCCACTGAGGCCCCTGATCATGTGACCCCTGACTCCTCCCCTCCTGTGACCTCATCACAGGTCCTGTGCGCACAGAACAGCCATATATGTGGTGGCGGCTCTGCAGGTGGAGGTATGTGGAGACCCCATTACTGGGCGCAGGGGGCATTAACCCCTTCAGCACGGAGATTCTTTTGGGGTCTCTGTGTGGTGGGAACAGTGAGGTAACAGCTGTGGACAGAATGCGGCTTAGCTGGTTCCCGTCCACATTAGATCCATTCAGACGACTGCAGGATGAAGGACAGAAGCCCAGAGAAGTCTATCAGGCACCCCCATTACTAAACCAGTAAACTAAAAGAAAGAAAACACCCAAAAATATTTTTTTTGAAAACAACTCCCCGACAGACAACAGAGGAATAAAGTTCAGAGAAGAAGCTTCATAGAAAGACCATGAAGTTACAGACGTCATTTAACTCTTTGGGAGAAAGTGATTCCAGGGAGTAAATCCAGAACACGTCTCTGTAGAAGTTTACTGCGTTGTGATTGTGAATCCGCTGCGGTCGTCTCTTCTAACACCGACCATCGGAGATCAAAACTTTTATCACCATCTCCGGGAAATGTCTGGCCACGGTGGTCTCCCCAAACTTCTGCTCTTCTTCATTCTTTTCTTGCAGCGGCCGCAGTGGATTTCATCCTAGACTCATAGAGCCGAACAGAGGAGTGTTGTTTCTTCAGTCTGATTGTAATTGATCGTGACGTTTGTCCAATGTCCACTTTAAAGAATTTGTTCACTACTTTATATGAACCCCCCAACGTACCCGCCCCCCGGGGCCCAGAAATGTTTCTGTAAATACCTTGCGGTGCCTTTTCTGCCTCCTTGCAGCACTACCGCTGGCCACTCAGAGGCATCACGTGACCCGTCACTGATGTCACGTCAAGTGAGACTAACATCAGTGACGCGCTCCTCGCGGTGGATGCTGGGCTGTGGGAGGGGTTACCCCGTGCATCACACCCAGCATCCCCCGCTCGCTTTCCCAGTGAATGAGGAGAGGAAGAGCGTGCGGTGGATGCCGGGTGTGACGTGCTGGGTAACCCACGCCACAGCCCAGCGTCCACCGTGAAACGTAGAAGTGAGTACCACCTTCTGCAGCCGGAACTTGACGTGACATGAGCGGATGTCAGAGCTGGCTGCAGCCAGGGGTCACGTGATGCCTGTGAGCGGCCAGTGATAGCGCCACTCACAGGCAGAAAAGGCACCACAAAGTATTGAGAAACACTTATGGGCCCCGGGGGAATACATTGGGGGATCATATAAAGTAGTGGACAACCCCTTTAACACAAGGGCACTTTACCGAGTAAATCACACCAGAAATGTAGCAGGTAAAATCCACCAATATCCACAGGTGTCCCATCTAATTGGTGGGAAAACTATCATCTTTAATAATCCTCCAACAGTTCTTGAATGACAAACGCGGAAAAGTGCCCCTTTATGGATTTGAAAGAAAGTCTGTTTAAACACTTTAGCTTAATAGTATCAGCTCTAATAAAATGGTTAGAAAGCGATTTACCCTGAATATTCACAAATTGTGGGGTGGTTTTAAAAATGTTATGTTTAGGGTGTTTTTGTGAATGAATCATGTATTGCTCCCATAGTACAGTGCCCCTTTCTTGGCCCCCACACACAGTATTCTGTTCCCCTAGTACCGCCATCCACCCACACACTGTATAATGTTCCCACAGTACCTCCATCCCCAATTTTATTTTTTGGGGGTGTTTTTCATATAATATATGGAAACCTACATGAAAATGCTAAAAAATTCCTATCCTATCCAGAGAAAAAAAATACATTGTATATGGAGAATTTGGCATCAAATACCTCTTGTGTTGGTGTTCTTACAAACAAGCTTTTATAATGTCTCAAACTTCTGTGTGTGAATAAGACATGAGATCTAACGTGTTAGAAGATGACAGTCCGGGGAAGACGGGAAACATTCATATAGACGGCCGGTAGTGATCTAGTGGGTGACAGGACTCTGGCCAAATATGTTTCTAGAGCCGTAGTTGAAGATCAAAATGTCATCCTCATCATGAAGTAGTTATTTCTCATGTCACGTGTAATGAATATCTCCTGCAGTATTGTTAATGCCGATTCCAGTGTCGGTAAATGAGACGAGAATTAGCAATAAGGAAGATCAGTCTATGAGAAACGTGTTCAGCTACAGACTCCAAGGAAGAAACTGCTTGTTGTCTGTGGCCTAAAATATACAGTATAGGTTTTATTACTAGATGTAAAGAAGAAAACTAAATAGTAGAAAATAGTAAATCTCATATGTTTCCCTTATTATCTCCAGTGATTGTATTATTACTCAGGATTTTTATGAATTTACATCGGCTCATGTTCTTCTCATTCAGGTCTCTACAATATCAGATCCCCTAAATAAGAACATTTTTCTGATTCATTCATTAAGCATGGATATGGACAGGGACAAGATGGCGGAGAGGATATTACACCTCACCCTAGAGATCCTCTTCCGTCTTACTGGAGAGGTGAGAGATTCTGATGACGTCTCATTACATCATTCTTATCTATGGGAATAACAGATGGACAGAACTGGAGAGGTGAGGACTCTGGAAATGTCTGTAGTGAGATTTATTAATGTGTCTCTCCATAACTAGGGTTACACTGTAGTGAAGAAGACCTCTAGTGAGCGCTGTCAGGACCCTGTGTCTGAGGAATGGAGAAGACCCCTGAGCCCAATCACAGGGCCTCCACCTCACCCCCTGATACATGAGGACATCAATGATCAGAAGATCCTAGAACTCACCTACAAGATGATTGAGCTGCTGACTGGAGAGGTGACACTGCTGGGAATGAGGAATGCTGGGACATTATACAGTAACACTATGAAGGGATCGGGGGGATGACGGTATCATTTTCTGTGTCAGGTTCCTATAAGATGTCAGGATGTCGCTGTCTATTTCTCCATGGAGGAGTGGGAGTATTTAGAAGGACACAAAGATCTGTACAAGGACGTCATGATGGAGGTTCCCCAGCCCCTCACATCACCAGGTAATAGACAGGACTAAATACACACGACCTATAATTATCTGTATTTAAACAATGAATTCAGTCCCTCTATGTGTTTCCTCCAGATCTATCCAGTAAGAGGACAACACCAGAGAGATGTCCCCGTCCTCTTCTTCCACAGGACTGTAAACAAGAAGATCCCAATGTTCCTCAGGATCATCAGGTAGATGGAGAAAAGGTGTCATGAGATCTCCCCTATGATGTGTAGACAGCTGTGAAGGTCTTGTGCTCAGTCTTGTTTTATCCACCAGTATTATATGTTTTATACTTGTGTAATGAGAACGGTGGAGATGGCAGGATTAGAGCTGACCATAGATGTGACTTCTCCATCTGCCTGTGACTTTTACAATATTTGTTTCAGGGTGAAGATCTGACTCATATTAATACTACAGAGACATATGTGAGGGGTGATGAGCGGTGTAAAGAGGATATTCCTACATATGACTACCCAGGTGAGTAGAAACCACTAAATGCAGAGAAGTTACAGATTCATCTCAGATAATAGTGTAGAAAACCGCAGCACTGCTGGAATAGGTGAACAAGTAGGGTCAAAGCCATTCAAATAGCAAATGAATCTTGGCACTCAAACAGGCATAATTTTAATGTATTTAATTGCAGTCCAACACAGATACTATTGTTTTGGTCCTTAAAACCTTCATCAGTGTGTACTGCAGCATAAAGACAAAAAAATTGAAAACTACATATATCAGACAAAAGCATAAAAAATACCGTATTTTTCGGACTATAAGACTCACCGGACCATAAGACGCACTTAGGTTTTAGAAGAGGAAAATAAAAAAAAAATGTAAGCAAAAAATGTGGCCATGATGCCCTGTTAAGTGGTGGTGAATATTCATTGCCTTTAATAGCGGTCACTCTAAGCGCAGCAGGAGCCGCGCTGCGGCTACAGTGTGCGCGCTATTAGGGAGAATGAATGGTCACTGCTCCCCACGCACACAGTCCCGGCGTGGGGAGCAGTGACTATTCAGGCACATAGCGTGACACAGCACTGGAGGAGAGAGGAGGTGAGTATGAAAGTTTATTTTTTTTTTGTGCCGCGTGAGGAGGATCAGGGGGTGCCAAGCATACCTGGATGAGGGGGCCATACATACAAGGATGAAGGGGGCCATGCATACCGGGATGAGAGAGGCCATACATACAGGGTGCCATACTTACCAGGAGCTGCAGGCACAGTGTGCCGGTTATTAAGGAAAATTTAATATTCACTGCTCCCCACGTCCATGGGCGTGGGGAGCCGTAAATATTAATTTTCTTTAGTAGTGGACACAGTGTAGGCTGCAGAAGGCGGCAGTTGCCTCCTGCGCACCGCTACTCCGCCACTGTCACTTCCCCCACATCCCCCACCACCCACAGCCACAGTATTTTATGTATATCGGACTATAAGACGCACCCCCCCTCCTCCAAAATTTTAGAGGAAAAAAGTGCGTCTTAAAGTCCGAAAAATATGGTAGTAGAAACAAACTGTCATAAGGTATTTCTGAAATTCATATAATCATCTGAAAATCAATAACATTACAATAGAGAGCACATAATAATAATAAGTGTGACCTACTAGACTGCTAGGAATATAGTTAAAGGTGAAAGCAGGAAGGACACAGTGTCTCAGTGGAAAGACAGGATCTAGGGAGACAAACAGCTATAAGAACATCAGCCTCATAGGGAATTATCCAATCGGTACCTGCAGATATATGTAGAAACCTACCCAGTAGTGAGAGCAGGAAGTATGACAGGCGTGAAACGTGGCATCCGCCGCTGGTTCCAAAGGTCGCCATGTCAAGGGAGGAGAAAGCCTAGTATATGTGGTCAGAGGGCGGGACCTAATGTCCCAGGAGACCAATCAGAGTGAACCGCTGGTGTAACGTTCCTGGAAGTGGACTGAAGCGATAGGAGGCGGTGTCTGGATAGCAGTGACATCACCGGAAGTGACACCGTGTCGAGTGCCGCTATCAATTGCCTGAAGGCATAGGAGGTGTGACTGGAGAAACTGAGGGCGAACGTGCGTTCCACGGTGCAGGACGTGCATGTCAGAGGCTGCGTCCTGCGTTCCACAAGCAAGAAGACTGTGTACTGAGTGGGTGGAGTGCTTTACAGAACAGGGGAGTTTGCGTTCCACTGTGGGATGAGGGATGGACGCCGTGCAGGACTATAGGACAAAAGAATAATAAGCCTGGAAATATCACAGGAGGTGAACAGGTGTAAGTGGATCAGCCTGTGGGCCGTGGAGGATGATGATCAGTGATTAAAATAAGGAGAAGCCGTTCTGCAACATAAAGAATACAAAATAAATACCATGATAATGAAAGAAAGTTAATCTCTCTTAAATGACATGCAAATACTGTATCTCAAAACACGTACAGTACAGACCAAAAGTTTGGACAGACCTTCTCATTTAAAGATTTTTCTGTATTTTCATGACTACGAAAATTGTACATTCACACTGAAGGCATCAAAACTATGAATTAACACATGTGGAATTATATACTTAACAAAAAAGTGTGAAACAACTGAAAATATGTCTTATATTCTAGGTTCTTCAAAGTAGCCACCTTTTGCTTTGATGACTGCTTTTGCACACTCTTGGCATTCTCTTGATGAGCTTCAAGAGGTAGTCACCGGAAATGGTTTTCACTTCATAGGTGTGCCCTGTCAGGTTTAATAAGTGGCATTTCTTGCCTTATAAATGGGGTTGGGACCATCAGTTGTGTTGTGCAGAAGTCAGATGGATACACAGCTGATAGTCCTACTGAATAGACTGTTAGAATTTGTATCATGGCAAGAAAAAAGCAGCTAAGTAAAGAAAAACAAGTGGCCATCGCCCAAGCATGCTCGCTGAAAGGGTTAACAGAACATACTCGCTCATCACTAGTTCTAATTTATTAATTTGTCACCAGTAAGAGAAACTATATTCTCTTTTCCATGGTATCACCTATATTCATTGATAATGAACACGTCCACTAGAGGGCGTCTCCTACTAGTTCGACGTTGTCTCACTGCCAATAGTTCCCATATAATGAGGGACTAACCACGTTACTGGTAGCACAGAGGCTCTGGAAAAGTGAAAATGGCTCCTTGCTCCCCAAAAGAAATTCAGCAAATTCTGCTCTCCCAAATGCAAATGCTCCCCTTCCTTCTGAGCACCACAGTGTGCCCAAACCGCAGTTAGTGTCCATATGTTTGGCATTTGTGTAGCGATGAGAGTCGGCCTAATTAACGGGTGCATGTCTCCAGAAGCATGAGCTAGGCACAATATACAGGCACTACAACGTACTGGCCACTACAAAGTACTGGTCACTACAAAGGTAGTTTGCAATTTTCACTCAGCAACATCCACTGCTGCTTGTTTCTGGAAAAAAAAAACATGGAGTGAAAATCTACACTACACCTGTAGATAAATTCCCAAAGGGGTATATTTTACAAAATGGGGTCACTTGAGGGGGGATTCTGCTCTTCTAGCACTTATGGGCTTTGTATATGGAGTCCTGCTCCGTCCTTCCCGAGTCTCGCTGTGTGGCTAAGCAGTACTGTACAGTCACATATGGGGTATTTCTACATTGAGCAGAAATTGTGGGATAAATTTTGGTGCCATTTTTATCCATTTCCCAGTGTGAAAATGCAAAATCTAGGGCTAAAAAAAATTTTAGTGGGAAAAATGTTATTATTTTTTCTTCACTGTCCAATAGTATAAAATTCTGTGACCCCCCCTGTGGTGTCAATATGATCACTGCTTCCCTAGATGAATTCATTGAGAGGTTTAGTTTGTAAAATAGGGTTTCTTATGGGGGAGGTTCTATTGTTCTGGCACCTCAAGGGCTCTGCCAATGTGATATGGCACCCTCAAGCCAGTCTAGCAAAATCTGAACTCCAATATGGCACTTTTTCCCTTCTGAGTTTTGCACTGTGCCTCAAAAGTAGTTTTCGTCCACATATGGGGTATCAGCATACTCAGGAGAAATTACGCAACAAATTTTGGGGTCCATTTTATCCTGCTATCCTTGTGAAAATGAAAAAAATTAGGGCTAAAACAACATTTTTGTGGGAAAAATATCTTTTTTTCATTTTCACAGATCAACGTTGTAAAATTCTGTGAAGCACCTGTGGTTTCAAGGTGCTCACCACACATCTAGATAAGTTCCCTGAGGGGTCAGGTTTCCAAAAAGAGGTCACTTGTTTAGGCAAATCAGGTGTTCTCCAAAAGCGACATGACACTCGCAGACCTGAAAGGTCTTGGAATTACTGTTGCAGAAGGTCCTTCAGCTGCTTGGCTCCTGCAGCCTCTGTTCTGTTGGTAAGCTTCCTCTCCTGCTCTTCACAGGTCACATAGATCAGTGCAGAGCAGAAGAATAGACAACAGCTCTTTCTGTGATTGGGGAGGATGTGGTATCCGCTTTCTACTCCATCACAGGAAGCCGCCTCCGAACTATAAGACGCACACACTTTTAAACAAGAGTTTTTTTCTTGTTAAAAAATGCATTATATAGTCCACATAATATGGTAACTAAATTCCTTAAGGGGTATAGTTTCCAAAATGGGTTCACTTGTGGAGGTTTTCCTCTGTTCAGGCACATCAGGGGCTCTCCAAACACGACATGACACCCGCAGACCACTCCATCAAAGAAACGTCATTCCTTCCTTTCTGAGCTGTGTCGTACGCCCAAACAGTAGTTTCTCCCACATATGGGGTATCTGCGTACTCAGGAGAAATTGCAGAAGAAATTGTGTGGTGCAATTTTTTTTGTTACCCTTGTGAAGAAGCAAAATGTGTGGCAAAAAAACATTTTTGTGGGAAAAATTAGATTTTTTGTATTTTCACGGCTCAACATTATAAACTTCTGTGAAGAACATGGGGGTTCAAGGAGCTCACCATACTTCTAGATAAGTTCCTTGAGGGGTCTAGGTTCCAAAATGGTGTTACTTGTAGGGTGTTTCCACTGTTTAGGCACATCAGGGGCTCTCCAAAAGCGACATGGCGTCCGCTAATTATTCCAGCAAATTTTACATTTAAAAAGTCAAATGGCGATCCTTTTCTTCGGAGCCCTGCCATGCACCCAAACTGTTATTTTCCCCCACGTGGAGTATCAGCATGCACAACAAATTTTGGAGGAAGCCTAAAAATTTCCTTCCACATTCCATTAATTCCTGTGAAACACCTGGACGTTTACTAAACTTCTTGAATGTAGTTTTGAGCACCTTGAGGGGTGCAGTTTTTAGAATTTTGTCACTTTTGGGTATTTTCTGTCATATGCATATTGACAAATTACCGAGAGGGTAAAAAAAACCCTGGTTGAGGGGTGTATAAAAAAATGTCTTTTATTACTGCTTTACTAAAATGTGGTAAAGAAGTAAATTAAAACTACACTAGTTTGTCTGTGCCCTTACTCTGATATTAAGTCTCTAGAAACTGTATAGTATTAGAATACATCTGATATCATGAGCTCATTATATTCATTATAGTTTTCCTTTATGTCTGCAGTTCATAGATTAGTTGATCACATTATTTACTAGGACATACACAGGTTCCCTAGTGCTACCGAAAATATATACATAGCCACCCCAACAAGTTTCGCCATGTCTGGCTTCCTCGGGGGGCTGGGGCTATTATTGGCTGGACAGAGCCAGCGCCACCCAGAGCTTGTTCTTCCGACGTCTCTTCCATCACCAGCACTGCTTGCAGAATGAATAAATGGTAATTACTTACCGGTAATTTTTTTTTCCTGAAACCCATGACAGCACCATACAAGAGAGTAGTATCCGCCCCTATTACTGGACAGGAAGCCATGAGCGCAAAATAAAAAGGCAACTCCCACTTGCTCCTTCAATGTGGTTTCCAGGAGTCAAGTAAGAGTCACCCAATTCATCATCATTTTTATTTATACATTCACTCAAGCACATTCTTCATTGTGAGAAGAGAAGACTAAGAACCATCAGCCAAAAGTCAGAGGGAGGGAAAATTAGGGTGCTGTCATGGGTTTCAGGAAAATCAAATTACCGGTGAGTAAATATCATTTTTCCCTCCGCCATAACAGCACCATACGAGAGACCATAGCAACGGAGTCCTTCAATAGGGAGGGAGCACCCCTGTAGGATCTTACACCTGAAGAAAGATACCCAGAATATCCTAGTTTAACAGATAGTGCTTCAAGATTGAATGATATCTAAAAAATTCACAATCAACATAATGTCTATCGATTTGGAGCTTAAACCAAAAGCGCCAAAAGAGTAAACAGGATTTTTACAACACTCTGTCCTCTTTATCTCCCAGAGAAAGGTCTATATTTAGAGACCTCACTGTTATGCACACGCCCGGGCTAAGCGGCGTGTGCGTGTGATTGGTAGTGATTCCACTGGACCGTGCCGGAGAGTGAATGCCTGGAGGGGCGTGACTAAGTATTCACCCGATCCGACCAGGGTCGCACGACGGCATACGACGCCAGTGCACCAAGGAGGAACCGAGCAGAGGGACCAGGTGCTACTCCAGGACAGACCCCGGACACGGCTGTTGACCCACACAGGGGAATACAGGAACAGGCTGGTAGGCTGGCACACAGACTGGTGGGTATAGGCAGGCACGACTAGTATGCAGGCAGGCGGGTATGCAGGCAGGGGGGTAAAGACAAGCACAGCTAGAGTGCAGACAGGGAGGCACTAGCAGGTAGGAACACAGGCGGGATAGGACCCAGTACACACCGGGACTCAGGAACAATACAGGCAGAGGGTTACAGGCAAGCACAGCTAGAGTGCAGACAAGGCTGAGCAGGGAGGACAGGGCTCTGTTCACACGGAACAGACAGGAAGGGAAAGACAGAGCCAGATACTCACACAGTACTTGCAGAGACAACAAGCAGGAGTTAGGTACGAGTTCAGACTCTGCAGAAAAAGGAAGGGAACGGACATAGAGGCAAAACAGGTAAAGGACAGGAGAGAGTTCAGACTGGAACTGAGTGTACGGAGGAGACCGACACTGCAGAGGGATACAGGAGCGGGTCTGGGAATACGGCCCCCAGAGAGGCGGAACGAACAGGGAAGGAGCGTGTTCAGACAGGACAGACCAGACACAGGAGCGGGTCAAGGAAATCGGCCACTAGAAGGCGAGAGGAACAGGCTAGGAGCGAGTTCAGACAGGTCAGACAAGATACAGGAACGGGTCTAGGTAATCGGCCCCTAGAAGGCAGGAGGAACAGGCTAGGAGCGTGTTCAGACAGGACAGACAAGAGAACACAGAAAGGACTCAGTTCAGACACGGGAGCTGATACCGCAAAGCAGGAGACATACAGGACTCAGTTCAGACACGGGAACTGATACAAAAAGCAGGAGACAAGAGACGGGACCTGGCACCTTCAGAGTGCAAGCACACACTGAAGGAAACACTATGCTCAGGCAGGGATAGAAGGGAGCTGCTGAGCTATATACCAAGTGACAGACAGCAATAGGCTGAGGACGCACAAGGGGTGTGACCCACAGCAGGTACAAAAGGCAGGAAGTGATCGGGCGCCGCCCTTAAGCAGCAGAAACAGACACAAACAGACAGCATGGAGGGAAGCCAGAGAGACATTCTGGACAGGAGATCAAGTGCGCCCTCTTGCACAGTGGGAGATGGACCACCATGCAAGGACGCCGCCAGGTATGTTACACTCACTTATATACATGGTTGAATATCTTTTGATTTGATTAGATATTGATTTGATTTGATTTAGATTTGATTAGATATTCTGTTTTCATTAAATCAACTAACCAACAACTGAAGTATATAAGAACTGGTGCTAAGACTCGGCGTGTAATAGAAGCAGAAGTTAATCGATTCAGGGAACCTGGTAACCTTAACTAGGCTTTGACTAGGGTTTCTACCTTAATATTTTTGGCATTTTCAATTGAAGACCCCACGTAAGGCCAAGATCTGGGCCATAAGAATCTTTTTTAGGGTCAATGATCACATAATCGTTCAAAACTACTCAACTCTATGCTATCAAGAGTAGATAGAGCATCCCAGATTGTCAAAATGGGGATTTCAAAACCAGCAGAAATATTTAGTACTCTATATCCCTTAAGGTGTAACGTTAAGTTCCCCTAAGAAATGTATTTAAGCTGAACGGACACTTATAGTTCGAGATTTCCATCCTGGGGAGTTATGGCTACCACAATCTAGCCAAGTACCTAGAAAGGGTAAGACACAAATCTAAGCTATTCCAAAAGAAAAGTCACAATCCAACGTTCATGCAGGGATGATCGTATTTACGCTATTCTCCTATAATAGCATCAATTCAGCAACTTTATAATCCAACCATGGAGATTGTTAGATTAAAGTACTTCAAATGCAAAATAGTTTAGTTTTCAAGCAAAGAAACTAAGTAAACCGAGTGATAACCATCACCTCTGATACACTTTTTTTTTTTTTTTCCAAAGCAACTCATTCAGAAAGAGATCTAGATCTCTTATGGTATTGGTCAAATCTCAGATGGTCTTAAGCTAAGGTATTAGCATCCCGTCCCGTTAAACATGTACCATAAGTACGTATCATCCTGTGCTTGAGTAATAATCAGAACGGTCTTACCTCAGTGTGAACGCATTTGTCTTAACTTGCAAAGATGCTTCTCCTTCACCACAGGAGTCTCACGGGTATGGGGACATTTTAACTCATCCACTGATTCCTCCTTTTATAGGTTTATTGCAGCGCTGCCGTCTTATCACTCCAAGAGCGCACTGACTGAATATTTAACCAACTCGCCACTTAGTTGAGTCAACCAGTTTATGACTTTAATCCCAAGAATACATAGTGTAATATGGCTCCATTGACTTAGTTTCCAATTAGTCCATCTGCACTTCTAACTGGGAGGATACACTGGTCTTGAAATAATTTTACCAGATCCGGTATAATCGTGTCTGTCGGGCAACTCCATTAGGAGGATGGACTGGGATATTTGCCGGTTCGTCAGTCCCATAACGGCGAGTCCAACTCGTACCTCCCTTAGTAGGGCAGACCGGTAGTGCTGGCCAACTCAATACAATCAAGTTTATCTTACCATTCCGAATCAGGAGGGTAGATTGAGGCAATGTTTGGTTTATCAACCATCGATACCGGTGAGTCCAGCTCGCACTTCCCTTAGGAAGGCCGATCGGTATAGTGCTGCCTTACTTGGCACAATCAAGTTCATCTTACCATTCCATACCAGGAGGGTAGATTGAGGCAATTGGTGGTCTATCAACCAACTCATACCTCCCTTAAGAGGTCAGACCGGTATAGTGCCGCCCTCTTGGCACGATCAAGTTTCCTATCACTCTAAACGAGGAGGGTAGATTGGGGCAAATGTTGGATTTTCAGCCCCCCACCGGTGAGTACAACTCGCAGCTCCTCCTACCATTTCCTATTGGGGATATTTGGTATAGAGAGTTTAATCACTTAACGTCCAAAAGGTCATTCAAAGACTCTAGGTAGGAGTTTTAAGTGGACTTATAGTGGTTTCTTTTAAGCTTAGCGCAGGAGGAGGGGGGGGGACTGAGCTGTAGATGTTTATCAGCCAGTTCATCTAAAGAGATTGAGGCCTCTCATATGATGAGAGGTTGAAAAAGTTGAGCTTGTTTAGCTTAGAAAAACGACTCCTCAGAGGGGATCTCATTTACATCTATAAATATATGTGTGGTCAGTACAAAGGACTAGCACATGACTTATTCCCTCCAATAACCATACGAAGGACCAGGGGCACTCATTACGGGTGGAAGAAAGGCGATTCCAGCACCTAAAATAGGAAAGGGTTGAACTTTATGGACCTAGGTCTTTATTCAACCTATGTTACGTTACTAATGATCCTAGATTGTGAAGATCAACTGGACTTAAATTGTTATTATTCTTTTAGCGCCCCCATTCACACCTTTACCAAGAAGACCACTGGGATACAAAAGTTAAATGCAGACTATTTCAATATGCTATCCAAGTATGAGGGATTGACTGAATCTGGACTCAGCAGCTATCCTTTGGACTGTATTTAATAGAATCACCACAGACCGAGGGCATCGACCAGAAACCTTCCTTACCAATATCAGTAATATTGCTAGTAAAGGGTAGTGAAGCTTTGAGACCTTAGTGAAACAGATCTACAGGCCCCAAGTTGCCTGGCTAATCGGGCAACCCCCCGTGAGGCAGACAGCTGAGGAAAATTCTAGACCTAACGTGGCAGGTTTTTCCACAACTATGAAGCGGTCTGAAAAAACCTTCAGACAGGCCAACATTAGACATAAACCCACACCTGAATTGGCATGAGGCCTAGCCCTGAGGCTCAATACGCAAGCCCTGAGGCTCAATACGCAAGCCCTGAGTCTCAATATGCAAGCCACGAGGCTCAATACGGAAGCCACGAGCCCTAGCCGTGAGGCTCAATATACAAGCCATGAGGCTCAATACGCAAGCCACGAGGCCTAGCCGTGAGGCTCAATACGCAAGCCCTGAGGCTCAATACGCAAGCCCTGAGGCTCAATACGCAAGCCACGAGGCTCAATACGCAAGCCATCAGGCCTAGCCGTGAGGCTCAATACACAAGCCATGAGGCTCCATACGCAAGCCATGAGGCTCAATACGCAAGCCACGAGGCCTAGCCATGAGGCTCAATACGCAAGCCATGAGGCCTAGCCGTAAGGCTCAATACGCAAGCCATGAGGCCTAGCCGTGAGGCTCAGTACGCAAGCCATGAGGCCTAGCCATGAGGCTCAATACGCAAGCCATGAGACCTAGCCGTGAGGCTCAATACGCAAGCCATGAGGCCTAGCCGTGAGGCTCAATACGCAAGCCATGAGGCCTAGCCGTGAGGCTCAATACGCAAGCCATGAGGCCTAGCCGTGAGGCTCAATACGCAAGCCATGAAGCCTAGCCGTGAGGCTCAATACGCAAGCCATGAGGCCTAGCCGTGAGGCTCAATACGCAAGCCATGAGGCCTAGCCGTGAGGCTCAATACGCAAACCATGAGGCCTAGCCGTGAGGCTCAATACGCAAGCCATGAGGCCTAGCCTTGAGGCTCAATACGCAAGCCATGAGGCCTAGCCTTGAGGCTCAATACGCAAGCCATGAGGCCTAGCCGTGAGGCTCAATACACAAGCCATGAGGCCTAGCCGTGAGGCTCAATACGCAAGCCATGAGGCCTAGCCGTGAGGCTCAATACGCAAGCCATGAGGCCTAGCCGTGAGGCTTAATACGCAAGCCATGAGGCCTAGTGACTCGCCCCCTGGGCCGTGGGGCACTCGGATCCGGACAATAGGGAAACGGTGGGAGTAGTAGTGGCAACCTGGTTCTGTGGCTCAGGGTGGTCAGGCCAGTGGTAGTCCGTTATGTGCTGTTGATATTATCCGACTACGCCACCCGTGGATTTGCGGTCATTAGGAACCGCCGCTGCAAGGCTAACCGCTGGGGCTGATGATGTATGCAGCTGGGATGGTGTGACTTCCCACGGGAAGAGTACGGCCCCGGGCAGTGTAGTGGATGTTGGGAGTGATGGTAGTGAGAGTCCCAGTGCTGATAGTGCTGGAGGAGCAAGGAGCACACAGACAACAGGTCGCAGTCCAGGGTCTTTACTAGAACAGGTAAATTGACCCACAAACAGTCCCGGCTAGGAGGGAACCTGGATGTCTTAGAGCAACGGGGAAATTGGCCCTGGTCAGAGTGAGGGTGTAGGCCTACCGTGTTTTCTGTGCTCCTTCTGGCTATCTCCTCCTTATAGGGTAACAGTCCACGTTTCCGAGCTCTCCGTGTATTCTCGCCTGTATGGCCTGCGACGTGGGTTCCTTTCTGCTCCCAGCCTTGTACGGCTTTGCTGGTCCCTTCTGTTGTGGCAGGGCCTCCAGGCTTCTTAGGCCAAGGAATATACAGTCCCCTGTGAACTGGTTATCTGCTGGGGGATGTGGAATCCTCCCAGCCTCAGACACCAAAGTCTGGTAGATTAAGTCCTCTATCTGCCAAGACAGGCTCACTTCGCCTCTTGTCTCTGGCTTGTGGCTCTCCTCCTGCCACACTTCCTCTTAGGTGCAATACAACTTTCTGTCCCTGCTCTGCTCTGGGACACGTCTCAGTCCTGAGACAGGTCATTCGGTTCTCCCTAACCCTGCCCCCAGTACCAGCTTTTATAGGGGCAGCCAGCTCCCCCTACTGGCCTGAGACAGGAGGCATTGCATGCTAATGTTCCCCTGACTAGAGAACCTCCCCCTTGCTCTCAGACACAGCTTTAATATATTTGTGGCATCCAGGCCAGGGTGACACATTCCCCCCTAGTGAAATTTAGTACTCCGGAACTAAACAATAAACAAAGACAATATGCATAACCATAAAACATTAACAGACAGACGACGCACAGATTGAGTTCTTAAGGTCACAGTGTGGCCTGTGACCGGGTGTCCATATCACCAGCACAACGGGGAGCCTTAACCAGGTGGGGGTCTGTCCTACCCCAAGTCCTTTACAGTCTTAGTTCATTCCTGGGCTAGGCTCCGAACACAGTCCATACAAGGTCCCGGTTATAAAAAGTCCATAACCTTTGAGTCCTTACTGTAGCTGCAAGAAACTGAAACACAGAATTACCAAACATGCATGTAACTGCAAACAATTCAATATTTGGCAACAGGGTCATTTACAATCTTAGCGCGCTCTATATTTTCCAGCGAGCGGGTATCTGCCCCTTTGTGCTCCTGGTTGACCTACGTAGCCCACTGTCTGGTGGTGGACCAACCTGGCTTTCCCCACTAGCGTTAGGGGTACAGCTACCAGCTGGGTGTACAGGTAGGGCAGGCAGCTGTCTGCGGGTGCTTTGGCTTACCGCAGGCATGGCAGGCTCACTGTCAGCAGAGGGTTGACTCTCCTGGGCTGCTGGTACAGGCTCTTCTGCCTCTGGAACTGCTTGCTCCTCTTCACCTTCCGGCTCTGGTGTTGGTTGTTGCTGTGCCGGTTGCAGGAAATGCAGGACGGGTACCACTATGGCATCATTTATGCGAGTCCAGGACTGAGGGAACTCTCCGAGAACGGTGCTGATCATTTCTTCCTTGTCCTCTGCGGGTTCAAGGTCACTCTGATCCTCTTCTGCACTACGGAGTTGCTCTGGGCATCTTTTGAGGTGGTCCCTGGAGACAACACTAGTGGTTTCTCCTCCGTCCTTGGTGATTACGCACACCTTTGGGTTGTCATGGTCAGACTGCAGTACGGTGTAGGGTTCCCTTTTCCACTGGTCGTCCAACTTATGTAGCCTTCTCTTCCACTTCAGGACCTGCTCACCAGGTTCTAGGGGACCAGCAGTGGCGTGTTGGTTGAAGAGTCTTTCTTGCCTTTCTCTCACCTGGGCCAGGCTCCTCTCCACACTCTCCTGTACCTTCTTGTACAGCAGTTGCCTTTCTGTATCCCAGTCTGCATCCGGGGAGGTGTCCTCAGGCGTTAGGACTCCCATCTCCAGGTCTACGAGCAGCTTATCTGGTCTGGCTCGCATCAGGTAAGCCGGGGTGCAGTTTGTAGCATTCACCGGGATATTGTTGTATAGGTCTACTAGGTCCGGCAGTTTTTCTGGCCACAGGCTGCGTTCCTCCAGGGGCAACGTCTTCAGGAGATCAATGACTATATTGTTCATCTTCTCACACATCCCGTTGGTTTGGGGGTGGTAAGGCATTGTACAAATCTTCTTACAGCCATAGAGGTTGCAGAACTCTTGGAAGATTTCAGCCTCGAACGCTGGACCCTGGTCTGTCAGGACCTGTTCCGGATACCCGTGTGGACGACAGAAGTATTGCTGGAAGGCTCTGGCCGCTGTTTGGGCTGTCAAGTCTTTTACCGGGACCACCACGAGAAAACGGGAATAGTGGTCCACGATTGTCAGGGCGTAGATGTACCCTGACCGGCTTGGAGCCAACTTGACGTGGTCTAGAGCTACCAGCTCAAGAGGCTGGGTGGTGACGATGGGCCTCAAGGGTGTCTTCTGGCTGGTGCGGTCCTTCCTCCTTAGGTGACAAGGGCCACAGTCTCTGCACCACTTCTCCACAGCTCCTCTCATGCCGACCCAAAGGAACCGTCCTCTTAGCAGGAACTCCAGTTTCTTCTAACCGAAGTGCCCCGCTCTGTCATGGTAAGCCCCCAGGACCATAGCTGCATCCCGCCTTGGAACCACGACTTGCCAGGTCAGCTCGTGCGTCCGGTGGTTGACAATCCTTCTGCACAACTTGCCTTCGTAGAGGAACAGCTTGCTCTTCTCTTTCCATAGCTGCTTAGCTTCCTCTGGAGCATCCGGATCCATGCGGGCGTCTTCCTGGGTCAGCAGATCTTTCACCAGGCGGATGGCAGGGTCACTATCTTGGGTCTCAGCCCAGCTGTGGTGAGGTAGGGGATTGATCGTCACGGTTGTTAGATCCTCCTCCTTCACGCGGTGGGAGTATTGAGCGGCTCCATACCGGTGAAACGCGGGGAGTTCTATCTCCTCCAGCTCTTCTGGGTCTTCGTCACCTTCAGGTAAGTGAGGCTTCCTCGATAGGGCGTCAGCGTTGGCATTGGTTTTGCCGGCCCAGTACTTGATCACAAAGTCATAGTTGGAGAGACGGGCCATCCACCGCTGTTCTAGGGCACCCAGTCTTACATTGTCCAGGTGTGTCAACGGGTTGTTGTCCGTGTACACGGTGAACTTTGCAGAGGCCAGGTAATGCTTGAAGCGTTCCGTTACGGCCCACACCACTGCCAAGAATTCTAGCTTGAAGGAACTGTAATTCTCCGGGTTCCTCTCGGTGGGACTCAGCTTCCGGCTGGCGTACGCGATCACCCTTTATCTGCCCTGTTGGTTTTGGGACAGTACGGCTCCCAGTCCCACATTACTGGCGTCCGTGTGGAGAATAAAAGGCTGGCCATAATCAGGGTAGGCCAGGATCTCATCCCCTGTGAGGGCCATCTTCAACTGGCGGAAGGACTCCTCTTCCGGTTTATCCCACTTGAAGGGAGGCTTTTGGCTCCTGGACTTAGACTGTCCGATCAGGAGGTCCTGCATAGGAGCTGCCATCTTAGTGAACCCGGGGATGAACCTTCGGTAGTAGCCTACCAACCCGAGAAACTGTCTCACCTCTTTGATGTTCGAGGGGCTTGGCCAGCTCTTGATTGCCGTGACCTTGTCAGGGTCGGGGGCTACTCCTTCCGCACTTACCACGTGCCCTAGGTACTGGACCTTTGGTTTCAGCAGGTGACACTTCGATGGTTTCACCTTCAGGCCATAGCCTGCCAGGGCTTCGAACACCTCGGCCAGGTGCTTCAGATCGTCCTCGTAGGTCTTCGAATAGACGATCACGTCGTCCAGGTAAAGGAGGACCGTCTCGAAGTTTCGGTGCCCTAGACAGCATTCCATCAGCCTCTGGAAGGTCCCTGGTGCGTTGCAGAGCCCGAAGGGCATACAGTTGAACTCACTCAGTCCCACTCAGTCCCATCGGGGTGGTGAAGGCGGTCTTCTCCTTGTCAGCCTCTGCCACAGGAACCTGCCAGTACCCGCTAGTAAGGTCCAAAGTAGAAAAGAAGTTAGCTGATTTTAGTGCGGCTAAAGACTCCTCTATTCTAGGCAGCGGGTATGCGTCTTTATGGGTGATACGGTTGATTTGTCTATAGTCTACGCACATTCTCATGGTGCCATCTTTCTTTTTCACCAGAACCAAGGGGGCTGCCCAGGGGCTACAGCTATCTCTAATGACCCCAGCTTCTTTAATTTCTCTTAGCATGCCCTTTGCGTTCTCATAATGTGCAGGGGGTACAGGTCTGTGTCTTTCTTTTATCGGTGGGTGGCTCCCTGTGGGGATGTGGTGTTCTATCCCCTTTACTCTGCCGAAGTCTAGCGGGTGTTTACTAAAGACTCTCTCGTACTCCTGTACCACCCGGTAGACTCCTTGTTTTTGGTGCAGGGGAGTGGAGTCAGCACCCACATAGAGTTTCTGGCACCAGTCCTCCTTTTGTTTCTGGGAGCCCTTACCCTCCGCCTGTGGAGATGGAGGCAAGGGTTCCACGGCCCTGATAGCTTTGTGTTCGACAACAAACAGTTTGGCGAGTGTAGCGTACCTGGGTAAGTGTACTTCCCTCTCCCCAATGTTGAGGATGCGGACGGGCACCCTCCCATGACGGACATCAACCACCCCCCGGGCTGTCAAAATGGTGGGCCTGCTGTCCGAGTACACGGGTTCTACCATGGCTTGGTAGTCTCTACCTCTCAACCCGATTGCAGTCCGACACCAGATCATCATTTCACTTTTCGGAGGCATGGAAATGGGGAATGGGTCACTCAGTCTTACGCTACCGATCTCACCACCAGAAAGTTCTACCTGCTGCCGTCTCATCAGGGCTTTTATCTTTTTGTTGAGGACTCTCTGTTGGCTGGAACAAGCATTCACCGCCACCTGTTGTAGAATTACAATTACCTCTGAAAGACAATTTTCAATCACGTTAGTACCCACAGTTATTTTAGGGTGACTTTCACGACGGTCAATTTCCACAATAATCACTCCCTGTGCCGGTAGTTCAACTTTACCAATTTTAATGGTCATCTCCTTGAACCCCATCTGCGGCACGGGTAAGCCATTACTGGCGATGATGCTCAAGTTACTGTCTGGATACCGTGTGATATCAGCATCAGTCCAATACTGCTTAAAAAGTACATAAGGGATAGTGGTTACTTGTGACCCAGTATCCAGCAAGGCGCTCATGGGGATACCGTCCAGCACCACGGGTAAAACCGGGCGCCCCCCAACGTACTTATCACGCCAATTATAAGGGCCTAGTGATCTTATGCCTGGGGGTTGGCCCTCTGCCCCAGGTTGGACCCGTTTAAATTACAGTACCTGGAAATGTGTCCGGGCTGGTTGCATCGACGGCAAATGGGCTGTCCATCCTCTGCGTAGCGGTCTGTGGGCCTCCCTCGGAACGACGGGATCCTCCTCTGTCGACGCCACGGGACATCCTCCGGACTTGAAGCCAGCTCGATGGGTCTTGACGGGTCCACTTGCAACGCCTGGACGGTCCTGGTCAATGCCGTGATGCTCCTGGTCAGCTCCTGGACTTGGTGGTGCAGGTCTTTCGACGGGGCTTGGTTCAGAGCCTGTGCATCAGCTCCCACGGGGTCCATAGAGGAGGGCGCCGCCTCCTGGTGGTAGGTGAGAGCAGGGGGCCGGGGGTTTATAGCGCCACTGATTGCAGGTTCACGGAGCACCCTTATGGCCCTGTCCTTAAATTGGGCAAAGGTCAGATCCATAGAACCTCATTTTAATTTCAGCGGAGGTACGTGTGTCAAAGGTACCCCGCAGCCGGGCCAGAATACCCTTCACGGTTCTTTTCTCCTCAGTGGGCCATGACTTTACCTCCCTTTGGGCTGCGCCAGTTAACTGCCCTGTTAATATGCTAACCTTCTGTTCCTCTGTCAGGGGGTAAACCTGGAACAAACTGTACAGCCTTTCCTTAAAGTCAGTTAGGGCATGGGGCTCCCCTGAGTACTTGGGCAGCCAGGTCGCTCCAGGGATGTATGGCAGGGAAAAGGGCATCACCGCTGCTGCAGCCGCGTTGGTGGTAATGGGTGCCTCTGTGTCCGACATCTTCCTCCCCCCTAGTTAAGCGTGGCCTACCTTCCGACGATCCTCTTCTGTAGGCCGCGGCTCCGCTGCTGCTGCTCTGGACGAGGACCTTACGTCGCGTCCTGATAACGTCAGCGTCGCTCTCTCTCCCTTCCAGGACCTTGCGCAGCGTCGGTGTGTGGGGCGGAGCTTCGGATCTCGCGCGGTTTGGACGTCCACGCCCCTCTTCTTCCCGCGCGGCGTCCTGAAGATGGCGTCCGATGGCGGGAAAACGGCTGAAGATGGTGGGAACCGATGGAAGATGGCGGGAGATGGCTGGAAATGGCGGGAAATGGCTCAGGACGGCGGGAAACCTCTTTTCAGGTAAGTGCAAAGTCTTTTTCAGGCACGCAATACCCGTTTGTGGCGGGTTGGTTGCAATCCTGCCGACTACGCCAAAGCTGACTCGCCCCCTGGGCCGTGGGGCACTCGGATCCGGACAATAGGGAAACGGTGGGAGTAGTAGTGGCAACCCGGTTCCGTGGCTCAGGGTGGTCAGGCCAGTGGTAGTCCGTTATGTGCTGTTGATATTATCCGACTACGCCACCCGTGGATTTGCGGTCATTAGGAACCGCCGCTGCAAGGCAGACCACTGGGGCTGATGATGTATGCAGCTGGGATGGTGTGACTTCCCACAGGAAGAGTGCGGCCCCAGGGCAGTGTAGTGGATGTTGGGAGTGATGGTAGTGAGAGTCCCAGTGCTGATAGTGCTGGAGGAGCAAGGAGCACACAGACAACAGGTTGCAGTCCAGGGTCTTTACTAGAACAGGTAAATTGACCCACAAACAGTCCCGGCTAGGAGGGGACCTGGATGTCTGAGAGAAACGGGGAAATTGGCCCTGGTCAGGGTGAGGGTGTAGGCCTACCGTGCTTTCTGTGCTCCTTCTGGCTATCTCCTCCTTATAGGGTAACAGCCCACGTTTCCGAGCTCTCCGTGTATTCTCGCCTGTATGGCCTGCGACGTGGGTTCCTTTCTGCTCCCAGCCTTGTACAGCTTTGCTGGTCCCTTTTGTTGTGGCAGGGCCTCCAGGCTTCTTAGGCCAAGGAATATACAGTCCCCTGCGAACTGGTTATCTGCTGGGGATGTGGAATCCTCCCAGCCTCAGACACCAAAGTCTGGTAGATTAAGTCCTCTATCTGCCAAGACAGGCTCACTTCTCCTCTTGTCTCTGGCTTGTGGCTCTCCTCCTGCCACACTTCCTCTTAGGTGCAATACAACTTTCTGTCCCTGCTCTGCTCTGGGACACGTCTCAGTCCTGAGACAGGTCATCCGGTTCTCCCTAACCCTGCCCCCAGTACCAGCTTTTATAGGGGCAGCCAGCTCCCCCTACTGGCCTGAGACAGGAGGCATTGCATGTTAATGTTCCCCTGACTAGTGAACCTCCCCCTTGCTCTCAGACACAGCTTTAATATATTTGTGGCATCCAGGCCAGGGTGACACACTAGCAGTGAGGCTCAATACGCAAGCCATGAGGCCTAGCCGTGAAGCTCAATACGCAAGCCATGAGGCCTAACCATGAGGCTCAATACACAAGCCATGAGGCCTAGGCCAAACAAACGTAGGTAGGTACGGAATCATTAAATTTAGATTCTTCCAGACTGATGTTATCATTTCAGCGCCCAACTGGGCCCCTGCTTATTGCCACTCACTAGAGGTTTCTATAGAACACAGCATGGTGTTTCATGATTCACTGGTGTTCCATGATTCATGGCTGCTCCTGCCGTGAGCTCCAGGCTTCTACATCCTTGAGGACATGAAACCACATTGAAGGAGGAAGTGGGAGTTGCCTTTTTATTTTGTGCTCAGGTCTTCCTGTCGGGTAATAGGGGTGGATCCTACTCTCTCGTATGGTGCTGTCATGGGGCTCCCAAGGAAAAAGATGGCTCCTGGTGACAGAAGCACATGTTGCAGTAGGAGATCCCAGAGGAGATGGGACCCACCATTTGCAGAAGCCCTTATATGACAAAATGGCAGAAAACCAGAGCAGTAGAAATCACCATAAAGTGGCTCCATTTTGGAAATTATATTCCTCAGTGAATTAATCTATAGGACAAGTGACTATTTTGACTCCAAAGCCACTTTCCTGAAATTAGCACGCAGAGGATCTTGTAGAGTGAAAATTGCACATTTGTCATTTTATAACCCAACACATAGTGACCAGATTGTGCTCCAGGAGACACACACCGTAAATTAAGTGGGTTCTTCTCACTATAGTAATGCCAAATACATGGAGGCTAAATGTGGTTTGGGCGCACTGCAAGGCTCAGAATGAGGGGGAGATTTCACTTTGAGAGGTAAGATATTGCTGGATTGGTTTATGGAAGCCATGTTGCTTTTCAAGAGCCTTTGAGCCACTAATAATGTGGAAACCTCTGTTTTTCCATTAACAGATGATGGACCTGAGTGGTGACTTGTTTTTTTGCTAGTAGAAGTTTTTCTTGGTATTATTTTTGCCTACATAACATTGTTTGGTGGCTTCTTATTCCATATTTGGGAGGCAGAATGAATAAACAGTTGAACACCACGCTCTTCTGGTTCATCCTATGAGGTTTTCTATTAGACTGTGAACTGTCATTGTCTTGGTGAATAATTAGATTTTTTTGCATAACTTCCCATTTTTACGGACAGTTTAAGTAGAAATGTTCAAAAATATATAATTACAAGGATTTTTATTAAAAAATAATAATTGGTTTTATTATTGGCAGATGTCTGTACCAGGAGATCAGAGGGACACCTGACATCTTCAATTTTCAAATCAGATAATTTTGAGATCCCACAGGATACAATTGAAGTGAATGCCATTACTCCAGATATACCATCATCCCTTCACAGCAAAGATCTGTCATCTGATCCTATGAAACAGGTCCTGTCTTCTGATTCATTACCGACTACTAAGGAAAATCAAAGTCGCAAAATAAGCATTAAAAAACAAATTGCTACTAAAGCAAAGAAGCCATTTTCACGTTCAGAATATGGAAATAGTTTTCCCCTCAAAAAGTCTTTTCTTAAACATGAAAAAATTCACAAAGCGAAGAATAGATTTTCTTGTTCCAAGTGTGGGAGATGTTTTAATCAGAAATCAGATTTTGTTAGGCACCTGAGAACTCACACAGGGGAGAAGCCATTTTCCTGTTCAGAATGTGGGAAATGTTTTACAAAGAAATCAACTTTCATCAGACATCAGAGAACTCACACAGGGGAGAAGCCATTTTCATGTTCAGAATGTGGAAACTGCTTTACAGCGAAATCAAATCTTATTGCACATCAGAGAACTCACACAGGGGAGAAGCCATTTTCATGTTCAGAATGTGGGAAATGTTTTATAAAGAAATTAACTTTTATCAGACATCAGAGAAGTCACACAGGGGAGAAGCCATTTTCATGTTCAGAATGTGGGAACTGCTTTACAGAGAAAACATATCTTATTGCACATCAGAGAACTCACACAGGGGAGAAGCCATTTTCATGTTCAGAATGTGGGAAATGTTTTGCAAATCAATCAAATCTTATCAGCCATCAGAGAACTCACACAGGGGAGAAGCCATTTTCATGTTCCGAATGTGGGAACTGCTTTACAGAGAAATCAAATCTTATTACACACCAGAGAACCCACACAGGGCTGAAGCCATTTTCATGTTCAGAATGTGAGAAATGTTTTGTACAGAAATCAAAACTTATTGCACATCAGAAAACTCACACAGGGGAGAAGCATTTTTCATGTTCAGAATGTGGGAACTGTTTTACAGAGCAATCAACACTTATGGAACATCAGAGAACTCACACAGGGGAGAAGCCATTTTCATGTTCAGAATGTGGGAAATATTTTGCAAAGAAATCAAATCTTATAAAACATCAGATAATTCACACAGGGGAGAAGCCATTTTCATGTTCAGAATGTGGGAAATGTTTTGTACAGAAATCAAATCTTCTCAAACATCAGAGAACTCACACAGGGGAGAAGCCATTTTCATGTTCAGAATGTGGGAACTGTTTTACAGCGAAATCAACGCTTATCGAACATCAGAGAACTCACACAGGGGAGAAGCCATTTTCATGTTCAGTATGTGGGAAATGTTTTGCAAAGAAATCAAATCTTATCAAACATCAGAGAGTTCACACAGGGGAGAAGCCATTTTCATGTTCAAAATGTGGGAAATGTTTTAACCAGAAAGCAAATCTTGATAGCCACCAGAGAACCCACAAAGAGAAGAATGCCGCAACTACACCCAACTAGTCTCTATACAGATTATAAAGGCCCTAGCTGCACAACTAAAAACGCCACGGACCTAACTCTCTTAATAGGCCATTGAGGAGTTTTTTGTACCTCCTGAGGAACCAGAGGGGAGGCCACAACACGCTGTCAACCAGGGGAAAGGAAAGTATAAAGTCAAATATGAAAACCCTGAGTGAGAAACTAAAATACATTCATATACACTCCCTGACAGAAGTTATGTCGCTTATCCATGTTATGTAAATAAAAGATTATAACCTGACGTTAAATTCATCCATTGGTTTTATAAATTACTCTTTTGAAAGCTGAAACCCTCCCAAATTTGATTTCGGTTAAGAAAATAAATTGGCATCAATGGTGAAATATTGATCATTTAATGAACACCGAATGGTCAGATTTTGGCAAGACCAAAGTTTTGTCGCCCACAGAAAGTAATGTGATATTCAAACAAATAATTATCTTAAAATAAAAATATATGTTGCATAACATTGATGAATGAAGTTGTGGTGCTATTAGAGTCATATTTAATATTTTGTGTGACTTCCATGAGCTTGAAGGACTGCATCCATGCGGTTCAACAATGATTCATACAATTTATTAATGACGTCATCAGGAATAGCAGAGAATGCAGTCTTACATGACTCCCAGAGTTCATCTAGATTCTTTGGTTTTGTCTTCCAAGCTTCCTCTTTTATCCTACCCCAAACATGCTAAATGATGTTCATGTCTGGTGACTGGGCTGGCCAGTCCTTGAGCACCTTGATCTTTTTTGCCTGGAGGAACTTTGTTGTAGAGATGGATGTATGAGATGGAGCATCATCCTGCTGCAGAATTTGACCCCTTTTATGATTTGGAATGTAAGAGGTAGCTAATACTTCTTGATATTTTAGGCTATTGATATTGCCTTCCACCTTGCACATGTTTTGCACCCCCCCATACTGAATGTAACCCCAGACCATGATCTTTCTGGGTGTATTTTGGATCCATACGGGCTCAAGTACGGCTCCTGCAGTATTTGCGGCGGCTGTGGTGTAATTCCACTGAACATTCATCAGAGAAATCCACCTTCTGCCACTTTTCCAGCGTCCATTTGTTTAGCAGGCTGTGGGACTTTGCAAATGCCTCATGGTTTTTTATTTATCTTTTGTTTAGTGCTGGCTTCTGGGCACTGATTCGACCATGGAGGCTATTTCGAGACAGAATCCTACAAACTGTTCTAGTTGACACAGGGACTTGAGGTGACCAGGCCTGTTGGAGCTCTGCTGCAGTGGAAGAGGGGCTTGCTTTGGATTTCTAACCAATTAACGTTCATCCTGAGCAGTTGTCTTACGGGGTCTGCCTGACCTGGGCTTGTCAAACACATCTTCAGTCTCTTCAAATCTTTTTTTAATTCTTTGTACTTGACGCTGAGATACATTAAAGGTGCCAGCCGCCTCTGCAGTGGATCTGGTCTCCAGCCTCTTGATAATCAAGGCTTTGGTCGCAGGGTGGATTTTTGGCATGTTGTCAGAGCTCAAGTTGCAGTTCAAGTGAAGGTCTGGGGTGCTGAGTTTCTTTTTATACACACCCACTAATTAACCGATCATTTACTGAGCACTGGTGAGGATGTAAATTAGGATTGGGTGCATTATATGACCAGGCGACAAAACTTTTGTCTTACCAAAATCTGACCATTCTGTGTTCATTAAATGATCAATATTTCAGCATTAATGCCAATTTATTTTCTTAACCTAAACCAAATTTGGCAGGGTTTCAGCTTTCAAAAGAGTAATTTATAAAACCAATGGATGAATTTAACGTCAGGTTATAAGCTTTTATTACATAACATGGATAAGCGACATAACTTCTGTCAGGGAGTGTAGGGCAAAGAAGGCAAGCTAAGGAGAACCAAAAATAAAAGGAACAAGTATAATCTCCCAGAAACCTAGCATTGTTAGAATGAAAAGGTACTGGGAGGGAAAGCAAACTGACCGGGAGGATATTTTCACCTTTGTGGTGAAACTTACAAAATTCATCCTTACCAACTGTAAATGTAAAACCTGTCCATTTGTAATGACCACGGACAAGATAAAGATTCCCAACTCACATCAGGACCACAAGATCCCAGGTACTTTCAGCTGCATCACAACTAATGTAGTGTACTTAATTATATGTACCAAATGTCTAACTAGGGGTCTGTATGTAGGGGAGACCAGGCAAAAACTTAGAACAAGGATGAATTCTCATTGTCACACAATAAAAGAAAAAAGAATAGATCTATCTGTGGCCAAACATTTTTGTATCCCTGATCACAGCATCATGGACATGAAATTACTTGTATTAAAAGGTAACTTCAAATCTCAGAGAGACAGAGTTATGACAACCTTTGACACTCGGTGCAGGAATGAATGTGTCACTTGGATTTATGTCTTTTTACTAGTGATGAGCGAATACATTCGGCACTATTCGTTACTCGCACGAATAGTACACAATTCAGGCTATTCTGCAAGTAATTACCTATTCACCTGGGTATATTCGAGTGACCCGCCCAGAATGTTTGGCGCTTTATTTGCAGCCAATGAACATGCTGGGCTTGCTTGCCAATCACAGTAATACCGCTGCCATCTTTGTTGTGGCATTATTGTGATTGGCTGGCCTTACAGCATCGTAGGGGGATATTTAAGCCCTGCCGTCGCCATTTTGCACATAGTAAATGAGGAATCTACGTAGTGTGAGCGCAGGGAGAGTGAAAGCAGCGTATAGGGAGTGTTTGAGTCCAAAAAGCTCTTTTAAGAGCTATTTAGAGTGAAGATTAGTTCTCTAAATTTAAAAAGCCATTGCGCTGATACACTGAGGAGGATAAGTGAGGATTGTTGGAAGGATAATAATGAATGGGTTTTCAAATGTTCAGTGAATTTTATTATTTTATTAATTCATTAAAATACTGTTAGAGATTTCATAGATATATAAATTAGTATAAAACCAAGGAGTCGAGCTATATTAAAAAAGAGACCACTTGGTCAGTCTTTTTTAACTGCAGCCAGGGATCCAGAGCTGATTAGGACCTGTAATAGGATATATAAAGACTGTGATTACTAGCCTGTATAGGTTAGATGTTTTATGGTAGGACTACTGTACATGTATTTACCTTAAAATGTGAGAAGGTCTCTGTAGATGATGAAGAGGAGGATGAGGAGGGGTGTGGGTCCTCTTGTGAGGTAGGATGTCAGAATTGATGCTGAAATTAGAAATCTCATTAAAGAGAAGAAGCTCTGTCTTGTTTCGGTTAATTCGATTATTTTGAATTATTAGAGGACTTACATAAAGAGCACAAATCTTGATGTTTAATTATTATCCAGGGGTGTCCCCCAGGTGGAAGGGTGTATATTCCTGTGGGGCTGTAGGAGGTTGATTCCGATTGATGTAGCTGGTTGAGCCTGTGGCCTAAACCAAAAATATACAGTTTTATGGTGTTTAAAGCTTATTGTATGTTGTATCTGGTAGTTCGAAGGTTTACCTGGTTATGCTAGGGTGTTACTTATGGGTGATCCTTGAAGGCCCTATTAAGGTTTTGCTTTTATCCTGAAGAAGCAAGAATCCCGGTGTCAGCTACAATAAGATGGTGCCCTAGGGTAGTAAAGTTGTTTAGGAAAGTTCGTATACAGTGTGGCTCACCTATAGAGATGACTTGGCGACCTAAGCGATGGGTATCTGTAACTGGCAGATAGCCCCCTTCCGGGGAATAGCAGCTGGATAATAATTAAACATCAAGATTTGTGCTCTTTATGTAAGTCCTCTTATAATTCAAAATAATCCAATTAACCGAAACAAGACAGAGCTTCTTCTTTAATGAGATTTCTAATTTCAGCATCAATTCTGACATCCTACCTCACAAGAGGACCCACATCCCTCCTCATCCTCCTCTTCATCATCTACAGAGACCTTCTCACATTTTAAGGTAAATACATGTACAGTAGTCCTACCATAAAACATCTACCCTATACAGGCTAGTAATCACAGTCTTTATATATCCTATTACAGGTCCTAATCAGCTCTGGATCCCTGGAAGACTGACCAAGTGGTCTCTTTTTTAATATAGCTCGACTCCTTGGTTTTATACTAATTTATGTATCTATGAAATCTCTAACAGTATTGTAATGAACGAATAAAATAATAAAATTCACTGAACATTTGAAAATCCATTCATTATTATCCTTCCAACAATCCTCACTTACACGGAAGAGGATATCAGCGCAATGGCTTTTTACATTTTGTTTTATCCCCTCAGTGGTTTATGGTGACACATACCGTTTGCTGCAGACCCACTGTGTTAACTTACCAGCGCCCCTATTTTTAGATTTTTACACACACCCAAGATTAGTTCTCTGTTAGGTTGAGAGAGCGTAGGCTGAGATTTAATACGAGGGAGAGGAAAAGGGAGGCAGGGTGTTAGCATTGCAAGTACATGCTGCAGATCTCTGCTAGGTTGCATTGTGTATAGTCAGAAGCATATAAACCGAAGAACATGGCCGTATAGATAAACCATAGTTCATATGTGGGCGCTCCCATAAAGTACAACCTACAAAAAGAGTGGAGTGACTGAGCCCCAAAAAGAGTCAGGTCACCATCATAATGAGTCCAGATAAAAAATCAGTTTGATTGTATATCAAAAATCTAAAAAGAAGGTCCCACGGACCCTCCTAAATAGAGCACAACCAATAGAATAGTATGTCATGGGTGAAAACTACACAAAGGACAGAGACAACCATGTGACTCCACAAATACGGGTACACGAAAAGAAGTGACAATATTATCAATCCAAGTATCAATAAATCAAGTTACCAAGTAAATGGACAACGTAACTTACAATTAATTACATTAAATGTCCTATGTTAATCCATTCCTGGACACTTCAACATGAATAAACAACCAAAATATCCAGATCAATATATACTAAACGTCTGGACAATGAAGAGATACCAGCTGCATATAAAAGGTGTATATTATATTTCATCAAATTGATAAAACCAATTAACAAGACAGGGCAGCAACCTGTATAAAGGAGCGACACATACATGAGCTGGGAGGGAAAATTAACCCCCAAAAAAGGCCAAAAAACTGAATGTCACTAGTAAACAATAAATTAATCAATATAATGCCATATACGTATATATACAATGTACTTGTTACTAAGTGACATAAATCATACACATGATGGTAACATAGATTTACAAAAATTTATTTAAATCAATACTGAAGAGACTGTCCTAATGAAAAAATTCACAAAATACAGCCTAAAATGCCAACGTTTAAGGTGCCAGTGCTTCAGTGACTATGATGGTCATACAGGTAATGGATAGCCATGTCATGATGTAAAACAGGCCTATGAATACAGGGAAACTGCAGACTGGATCAATCATATATACACAGGGTAAAGTTACCTAGTCAATCCACTGTCACCACATGCAGTGTCGTCCCCACCCGACACTGTTTCGCCAACGCTTCTTCCGGGGCTTGTCTATAGGAATAGGGGCCGTGATATATAAATATTGTACCATCCAATAGAAAATTGCCACGTCAGAGTGTCCGCGTTATTGCTTGTTGTCACATGCCTGGAGTGGGTGGTGCAAACACGCATCGGTCCATCCCTTATGGCAAATGGGACTTCCTGAGAAGCACGCTGTGACCAGCATGCTGAAACGCATAGCGGTCACGTGTGCCGGCACTTCCGGAAGTCTGAAGGGATATGTGCGCTCTATCAATCTATCAATTTGGATTCAGTCAAGGGATATGGGGCCCAGGACATATAGAGGTCTATACAGTTAGGTCCATATATATTTGGACAGAGACAACATTCTTCTAATTTTGGTTCTAGACATTACCACAATGAATTTTAAACAAAACAATTCAGATGCAGTTGAAGTTCAGACTTTCAGCTTTCATTTGAGGGGATCCACTTTAAAATTGGATGAAGAGTTTAGGAGTTTCAACTCCTTAACATGTGCCACTCTGTTTTTAAAGGCACCAAAAGTAATTGGACAATTGACTCCAAGGCTATTTCATGGACAGGTGTGGGCAATCCCTTCGTTATGTCATTCTCAATTAAGCAGATAAAAGGCCTGGAGTTGATTTGAGGTGTGGTGCTTGCATTTGCAAGGTTTTGCTGTGAAGTAAACATGCGGTCAAAGGAGCTCTCCATGCAGGTGAAACAAGCCATCCTTAAGCTGCAAAAACAGAGAAAACCCATCCGAGAAATTGCTACTATATAAGGAGTGGCAAAATCGACAGTTTGGTACATCCTGAGAAAGAAAGAAAGCACTGGTGAACTCATCAATGCAAAAAGACCTGGGCGCCCACGGAAGACAACAGTGGTGGATGATCGCAGAATAATCTCCATGGTGAAGAGAAACCCCTTCACAACAGCCAACCAAGTGAATAACACTCTCCAGGAGGTAGGCTTATCAATATCCAAATCTACCATAAAGAGAAGACTGCATGGAAGTAAATACTGAGGGTTCACTGCACGGTGCAAGCCACTCATAAGCATCAAGAATAAAAAGGCTAGACTGGACTTTGCTAAAAAAAAACATCTAAAAAAGCCAGCACAGTTCTGGAAGAACATTCTATTGACAGATGAAACCAAGATCAACCTCTACCAGAATGATGGAAAGAGAGAAGTATGGTGAAGGCGTGGTACAGCTCATGATCCAAAACATACTACATCATCTGTAAAACACGGCGGAAGCAGTGTGATGGCTTGGGCATGCATGGCTGCCAGTGACACTGGGTCACTAGTGTTTATTGATGATGTGACACAGGACAGAAGCAGCCGAATGAATTATGATGTATTCAGAGCCATACTGTGTGCTCAGATCCAGCCAAATGCAGCCAAACTGATTGGTCTTCGTTTCATACTACAGATGGACAATGACCCAAAACATAAAGCCAAAGCAACCTAGGAGTTTATTAAAGCAAAGAAGTGGAATATTCTTGAATGGCCAAGTCAGTCACCTGATCTCAACCCAATTGAGCATGCATTTCACTTGTTAAAGACTAAACTTCAGACAGAAAGGCCCACAAACAAACAGCAGCTGAAAACCACCGCAGTGAAGGCCTGGCAGAGCCTCAAAAAGGAGGAAACACAGCGTCTGGTGATGTCCATGAGTTCAAGACTTCAGGCAGTCATTGCCAACAAAGGGTTTTCCACCAAGTACTAGAAATGAACATTTGATTTACAATTATTTAATCTGTCCAATTACTTTTGGTCCCTTTAAAAACAGGGTGGCACATGTTAAGGAGCTGAAACTCCTAAACCCTTCATCCAATTTTAATGTGGATCCCCTCAAATGAAAGCTGAAAGTCTGAACTTCAACTACATCTGAATTGTTTTGTTTAAAATTCATTGTGGTAATGTCTACAACCAAAATTAGAAAAATGTTGTCTCTGTCCAAATATATATGGACCTAACTGTATATAAAATATAATAGGACATTCCTCATACAATATAGGGAATAGAAGGAGAGAAATACATGAAATATTCCCGAATAGAAATAAATATAAAATAAAAACCCAATATGGAACACTTATCTTAATGAGAATAATAGACCAAAGTATAAAAAGAAAATGTGCCTAGTGCAAAGAGTATGTAGTATTCTGAAACCCATACTATATAAAAACAAGCTAGGATAGCTATATATTTCCAATTTTATATAAATAAAGTGCATAAGTGCTCAATATGAGGGCAAGGGTAGTGACCCTAGATAGTCCATACACATTAAAATTAAATATAACTTAAATACCTAAAACCTACAATAAATATGCAAAAGTTGATACATAACATAAATACAGTGGATACGGAAAGTATTCAGACCCCTTTCAATTTTTCACTCTTTGTTTCATTGCTGCCATTTGGTAAATTCTAAAAGGTTCATTTTTTTTTCTCATTAAAGTCCACTCTGCACCCCATCTTGACTGAAAAAAAACAGAAATGTAGACATTTTTGCAAATTTATTAAAAAAGAAAAAACTGAAATATGAAATATCACATGGTAAGTATTCAGATCCTTTGCTCTGTATTGAGTAGAAACTCCCTTTTCAGCTAGTACACCCATGAGTCTTCTTGGGAATGATGCAACAAGTTTTTCACACCTGGATTTGGGGATCCTCTGCCATTCTTCCTTGCAGATCCTCTTCAGGTCCGTCAGGTTGGATGGTGAACGTTGGTGGACAGCCATTTTCAGGTCTCTCCAGAGATGCTCAATTGGGTTTAGGTTAGGACTCTGGCTGGGCCAGTCAAGAATGGTCACAGAGTTGTTCTGAAGTCACTCCTTTGTTATTTTAGCTGTGTGCTTAGGGTCATTGTCTTGTTGGAAGGTGAACCTTCGGCCAAGTCTGAGGTCCAGAGCACTCTGGAAGAGGTTTTCATCCAGGATATCTCTGTACTTGGTCGCATTCATGTTTCCTTCAATTACAACCAGTCGTCCTGTCCCTGCAGCTGAAAAACACCCCCATAGCATGATGCTGCCACCACCATGTTGCACTGTTGGGATTGTATTGGGCAGGTGATGAGCAGTGCCTGGTTTTCTCCACACATACCGCTTACAATTATCACCAAAAAGTTCTCTCTTCGTCTCGTCAGAACAGAGAATCTTATTTCTCATAGTCTGGGAGTCCTTCATGTGTTTTTGAGCAAACTCTATGTGGGCTTTCATATGTCTTGCACTGAGGAGAGGCTTCCGTCGGGCCACTCTGCCATAAAGTTAAAAGTAAAAACACAGGAGAAAACTGAGTGTACAGCATATAGAAAAGACTTTATTAGTAAAAATATAAATACATAATATTACATATATAGTAAATAGATGCAAATAGGGAGATGATACAGAACCACGGAAGCACGTAGCGGCTATCCACAGCTAACAAATGTAGCAGGATAGTATAAAGAGGGGGAGAGGGAAGAGCGACCCAGAGTAGCAAGTGCTAATGATGGACAAAATAGGAGAGGTATGTATAGAAGGATATCAGTACTTCAAGTAATAGTGGATACATATCCCATTTTTCCCCCTAATGGGGCCAGAGTAGGTATAGTCCATAATATAAAATACACTCACCGATGAAATCACCAAGGGACGCTCAAGGAGGGGGCCAGGGGACAGGGCAGGAGCAGACCAGTGTGGGACCTGCGGGCCTCGACGCGCGTTTCGCAAGTTTGCTTTGTCAAGAGGCGTCACAGTGAGGGCACCGGCGTCTTTTTAAATATCCCCCCCAAAAAAATTAGGTCACATGTGCACGCATGTGACCGGAAGGAAATGGCCGCCAACCGGAAGGCGTGAGCGGCGCATGCGCGGGGATCGTCAAACCGTCCCGCCCCCAGAACGCCCGTCATGACGTCGGCGCGAACCCGGAAGTGCTAAGGAGCAGAGTCCGGGGTAGCGCCGACACCATGGAGACAGACGCCTGGGAAGCAAGGAGGGTGAGTAGCCCCGCGCATGCGCACCGCCAAACCAGGAGGCCAGGTATAGTTACCAAAATACTCTTGTCCACATATGCATTATATCACCATATGATCATAATGATAAAATTTGTTAGATGGATCATCACCCTTAACACTCTGGCACCGCGGGGTTGGAATGAAAGTTTGGGCTTCTCACCTTTTTTGTGACATATCGTGCTTTTTTGTCCTGCGCCTCTATTGGATTGACGGTCCTTACAATCCCCTTTTGGGTAATATGGAGGAACAAATTTTATCATTATGATCATATGATCATCCTCCTTTTGGATACTATTTACTATGCAGCCTATGCGCCATTTACTGCATGCTCTCCTGTGGCCCCTTCTGTACATATTTCCTCATAGGCAGTGAGCCTCCGTGGCTCATGTTGTTTTTAATATTTATTAGTATGGATTTATTATTTTTCATTTCTTAATTTCTTTCTTTTTGTATGTATATATAGTGTCCTTCTCTGTGGACCTTATACCTATCGTGCAGCCTGCTTCCAGTGATATCCTCCCTCTCGCTGACAAGATCGAAGATAAGGAAATGGATTGATTTTTGACATCTTCAGATACTGCCCCCAGGTTGCCTTTATGTCATGGACATTTCCACCTCCCTTTTTCTACATTTGCACCTATTGTCTCTATGTATTTCAATTTGTGTAGTTGTACTCACTTATATATGTTCCATGTGAGACTTATTGCATTTGATTATGGTGATATAATGCATATGTGGACAAGAGTATTTTGGTAACTATACCTGGCCTCCTGGTTTGGCGGTGCGCATGCGCGGGTCTACTCACCCTCCTGGCTTCCCAGGCGTCTGTCTCCATGGTGTCGGCGCTACCCCGGACTCTGCTCCTTAGCACTTCCGGGTTCGCGCCGACGTCATGACGGGCGTTCTGGGGGCGGGACGGTTTGACGATCCCCGTGCATGCGCCGCTCACGCCTTCCGGTTGGCGGCCATTTCCTTCCGGTCACATGCGTGCACATGTGACCTAATTTTTTTGGGGGGGGGTATTTAAAAAGACGCCGGTGCCCTCACTGTGACGCCTCTTGACAAAGCAAACTTGCGAAACGCGCGTCGAGGCCCGCAGGTCCCACACTGGTCTGCTCCTGCCCTGTCCCCTGGCCCCCTCCTTGAGCGTCCCTTGGTGATTTCATCGGTGAGTGTATTTTATATTATGGACTATACCTACTCTGGCCCCATTAGGGGGAAAAATGGGATATGTATCCACTATTACTTGAAGTACTGATATCCTTCTATACATACCTCTCCTATTTTGTCCATCATTAGCACTTGCTACTCTGGGTCGCTCTTCCCTCTCCCCCTCTTTATACTATCCTGCTACATTTGTTAGCTGTGGATAGCTGCTACGTGCTTCCGTGGTTCTGTATCGTCTCCCTATTTGCATCTATTTACTATATATGTAATATTATGTATTTATATTTTTACTAATAAAGTCTTTTCTATATGCTGTACACTCAGTTTTCTCCTGTGTTTACATTTATCTTGAGTAGGCAGTTTTTTGTGCGACTATGGGGTGTGAGTCGTGGCTCTTCCGCACTCCATACTCGTGATCCTCACTATGCTTGCCGAAGTGTTTATTATCACTCTGCCATAAAGGCCCGACTAGTGGAGGGCTTCAGTGATAGTTGACTTTGTGGAACTTTCTCCCCATCTCCCTACTGCATTTCTGGAGATCAGTCACAGTGATCTTGGGGGTTCTTCTTTCCCTCTCGCACCAAGGCTCTTCTCCCACTATTGCTCAGTTTGGCAGGACAGCCAAGTCTAGGAAGACTTCTGGTGGTCCTAAACTTCTTCCATTTAAGGATTATGGAGGCCACTGTGCTCTTATGAACCTTGAGTAATGCAGAAATTCTTTTATAACCTTGGCTAGATCTGTGCCTTGCCACAATTCTGTCTCTGAGCTCCTTGGGCAGTTCCTTTGAGCTCATGATTCTCATTTGGTCTGACATGCACTGTGAGCTGTGGGGTCTTATATAGACAGGTGTGTGCCTTTCCAAATCAAGTCCTATCAGTTTAATTAAACACAGCTGGACTCCAATGAAGGAGTAGAACCATCTCAAGGAGGATCACAAGGAAATGGACAGCATGTGCCTTAAATATGAGTGTCTGAGCAAAGGGTCTGAATACTTATGACCATGTGATATCAATTTTTCTTTTTTAATAAATTTGCACAAATTTCTACATTTCTGTTTTTTTCAGTCAAGATGGGGTGCAGAGTGTACTTTAATGAGAAAAAAATGAACTTTTTAGAATTTACCAAATGGCTGCAATGAAGCAAAGAGTGAAAAATTTAAAGGGGTCTGAATACTTTCCGTACCCACTGTATATATTAGTATAAAAAAAAACTATACATTTAAGAACCACATCTAACATAGTGATACATTAATTCACATAGCCGACTATATTGTCACTGTAGTCTTCTATCCCACACGTATAGAGTCATCCGCGAGGATAGACGTGCAACTGCCTTGCTCGTACAGTTGAGCTGGTCCCCCAGCCACTGGAAACAGACATCCCGCATGACCCATCAACCCAGGCAAAAGCTTTCCTAAGGATGAATAAAAACAATTAAAAACAAGCACGAATACATATACAATAAAACCATAAGATATTAAAAGAAACCCCCATCTACTCTTTAGCCTCTATTATAGGAAGGAACTGAACCCAAAGCTTTCATTAAGTCCTGCCGGTGCTAGGGTACCCAGTCGATAGATCCACTTACTCTCCAATTGTGCTAAAATCTTCCCCAGGTCCACTCCTCTTGCTCCCATGGTGACTTGATCAATATCTATGATGCGGAATTCTCTTGGGCTGCATTGATGGTGATGTAAAAAATGGCGTGGTAAAGTTTTGAGAGTGCTAGGGTCTTCCACCGTTTTGGCTTTGATAATGTCCCTAACATGCTCTCTTACTCAAATTTTTAATTCTTTAGTAGTAAGTCCGACATATATCTTTTTACAAGGACATTGGGCATAATAAATTACGCCCTTCGAGGTACAATTTAAATGTGCTCTTATTTCAAATGTTTTGGAGCCACCAAAATTATCAAACTTCTTTGCCTTCTTCAAATAACCACACGCCTTACAAAGCCCGCACGGAAAAAAAACATTAATTTCTTTCCTGTTTATCTCTACATCTCTCCAGATTATAGTGACTGTAAACCAACAGATCTTTTAAGTTTGGACTTCGCTTCGCCACCATTGAGGGTGCTGGGGGGAGGATTTGACAGAGGATAGGATCTGTTAATAGAACTTACCAGTGCTTCTGTATTATTGATCTCACTTCAGGCCACTGATTATTATATACCAAAATAAATCATACCTCCTCCGATTTGTTGATGTTTTTTTTATTGCCATAAATTTATTGATCTCTTGGGGTTCGTGCTGCTATCCTGTAACTCCGTCTGATTGACCTACGGCTATATCCCCTCTTCAAACCGATTTGCCAGTTCTGTCACTTGTTCCTCAAATGTTTTCTCATTAGAGCATATCCTCTTGGCCCTAAGGAACTGACCTATTGGAATTCCTCTTATGGTGGAGGGTGGGTGTGCCAATTCTGCGTGCAACAACGAGTTTGTCGCAGTTGGTTTCCTAAATATGTCAGTAGTTATAATACCATTCTCAGATACCCTGATTTTTAAATCCAAGAAGTCCAGACTTCTTCCAGATTTATATGTTAGCCGAATATTCAAATTATCATTCAGCTTGGTCATAAGCCTCGCCAAATCTCTGGCCGTAGCCTCCCGCGCAAACCATATATCATCAATGTATCTCATCCTTCCCTGGACGGTGTCCATCTCAACAGGTGGTATCCGCCTGGAATATATCCCGCTCCCACGAACCCAAAAAAAGGTTGGCGTAGGAGGGGACACAGGAGGCCCCCATATCGGAGCCCTGTTGTTGTAAGTAGACACATGTCGAAGGACAAATTCCAGGAGGACCACGAGCAGCTCGGCCAGGGACAGCTTAAGACCACTTGACTTCAGATACCACGAAACCACCCTAATACCATCTTCATGTTTGATGGACGTATAAAGTGTCTCTATGTCTGCAGTGACCATGACTATATGGTCACCGAGGCAGAGGTGATCCAATCTTTGTAGGGCGGCCGTGGTATCTTGTAGGAGGGCAGGCCAGAGACCAAGGGCTTCAAGTAGTGATCAATTACATTAGATATAATTTCACACAAACTGCCGTTACTGGCAACAATTGGCCTGCCTGGCGGATCAATCAGATTTTTGTGATGTTTTGGAATTAAGTCAAAGGTGGCCAAACGGGGCTGTAGTTTGCGCACCGTATCCAACAGCTCTTTTGGTATCACACCCTGTTTGAATGCCCTTTCGAGGATAGACACCAATTCATCCTGGAAAGAGGATAGGGGGTTATAAGAAAGTTTTTTTTATAACAATGGGGGGTATTCAGAAGTTTACATGCTTGCTTTTTGTAAAGGCTGACTGGCCCGACAACGACGTTTCCCCATTTATCCGCAGGTTTAAAAATAACATCTTTCAATTTTTGTAAATATTTTAGTGACATTTTTTTCCATTTTACTTAGGTTAGATTTCCAAGGCGTACATTGGGAAAGATTCTCAATGTCCAAAGTGACCAACTTAGTGAATACCTCAATGGCAGGACATAGGCTGAGGGCTGGAAATTTCTTAGATTTGTTACATAGATTACGGGGAAAGTCACTAACCTCTGAATTACTTTCTGCCTCCAGAGATTCCAGGGTTTCCAATGCTTCCCTTTCTTCTCTGGTAGGAAATAGGTCATGCAACGCTGTTTTGTAATGTAATTTTTTGTAAATGAGTTTCCTTGCAAATAGATGTGTATCTTTCACCGTAGTGAACTGGTCTAGGTGATGAGAGGGAGGATAGGTAGGGCCCTTCTCTAAGAGTGTTAGTTGAGTTGTGAATAAGGTATGGGTAGATAAATTAATTACCTTATCTGTCACCACCTACCTTTTATATACAGCTGGTATCTCTTCTTTGTCCAGACGTTTAGTATATATTGATCTGGATATTTTGGTTGTTTAACGTAACTTACAAGCACGGTATACAATCATACATATGTGTTATCCTGGCACAATGTTGTGCACAACGCCCCCCGAAGAGCCTCACGCGAAACACGCGTCGGGTCCCCAGCGAGACACCGGTCCATACAGCACTATGGGTATATTATGACTCATCTTCATGTCAGTGTCAATTTCTCTTCCCAGGCAATGTCAGTATATTTCTGAACATCATAGAAGGTTACACATGTCTTATAGGCACCTTTACTGTTATGATGCCAGGATAACACATATGCATGATTGTATACAGTGCTTGTAAGTTACGTTGTCCAATTACTTGGTAACTGGATTTATTGATACTTGGATTGATAATATTGTCACTTCTTTTCATGAACCCATATTTGTGGACTCACATGGTTGTCTCTCTGTCCTTTGTGTAGTTTTCACCTATGACCTACTATTTTATTGGTTGTGCTCTATTTAGGAGTGTCCGTGGGACCTCCTTTTTTATATTTTTAATACACAATAAAACTGATTTTTTATCTGGAATCATTATGCCTGCTGAGCTATGCAAACTAAACTATTTACCAGTAATTTTCCTGAGTCTGCTGTTGGCGTGTGTCATAAAGGCAGTATAACGAAAAAATTACTCTGCTATTGGTTAAATAAAAAGCCTATATTTATCTAGCAGTTGTGCATTTAGCGCAAAGCCTTCTGAGATACGCAAACTAAACTATTTACCACTAATTTTCCTGAGTCTGCTGTTGCCGTGTGTAATAAAGCTGATAGCTTACAAAAATTGCCCACACATTGCTACATACAGGGAATTTATACATAACACATCTGTGAGGCTACTTGTGAAAAATAAAGCCAGGGAATTTTTTTCCATAAAGCATTCAATATGGGAAAGGGTGACGTTGAGGAACGGGGATGTGGATGTGGTGGTGCCCAAAGGTCAGAAGTAGTGATGAGCGAGTGTGCTCGACACTGCTTGGTTCTAGCCCAAGCATCTCACTGCTCGACATTCTTGGCGAGTATTTCCGGGATGCTTGGGCGGGAGCTCGGGTCCCCGTCCTGCATGTTTGGTGCTCTTAAGAGAGCCAATGAACATGCAGAGATTGTCTGCCACTCACTGTAATGCCATAGCCATCTTGGTTGTGGCATTAGAGTGATTGGCTGGCCGCATATCGTCATCGGGTATATATAAGACCTGGTGCCCCTATGCTCATCACAGTCTAACCCGGAAACAGGCAGAGTAGGGAGAGGTGCTGCTGTGTGAAGGACAGAATTGGCAGTGTAATAGTTAGGTATAGGTATTCCACACCAAGATAGATATCCATCTGAACTAACAGTCCTTCTGAAGACTAATCCAGCTGCATATATTCAGTGGTGATAGCAGGAGTTAGGCAGGCAGGTTTTGTGGACACTGTATACAGCACAATAGGGTCCATTGCACGTTCTGTCTGCTCCTGCTGTTACAGATATCTGTAGACATGGCCACAGATATCAGGGGCCAGGTCTAATTTTTTTTTTATCTTAATCCTGATTAGTAGCTTAAAAAGCAATACAGTACACCATTTTGCTGCTCCATATGCTTGTTAGCAGAATACAGGCATTTTTTTTAATTTTATTCACATTGCTGTATTGTAAAGCAGAGACAATTTTCCATCATCACACCTGATCCCATATTACTGCCGTAATAATAGACATTTTGTTGAGCGTGCCAAATATACTCTATTTAAAGTCAGCCAGCTGTGTATTGTTGAACTTATTCACACTTGGTGGTTGAACAATACTATACTGAAAGGCCCCAGCCTAAAACTGTGGTCGTCACACCTGATCCCATATTACTGCCATAATAATACAGACATTTTGTGGAGCATACCAAATATACTCGATTTAAAGTCAGACAGCTGTGTGTTGTTGAACTTATTCACACTTGGTCGCTGAACAATACTATACTAAAAGACCCCAGCCTAAAACTGTGGTCGTCACTAGTGTTGAGCGAATTTGTTCGGCGAATGTGCGAAAGTTTCAAATTCAGCACGAATATGGCACATTTGGATTCGTGATCACAAAGGCGAGCAAACTTTCTTAAAATCTGAAAAGTTTAAGAATTTGCGTGGGACCATGAATACAGGGCAACCACGGCGTTTTGAACAGTTTTGCTAGCATAGTGCAAGTGTATGATGGGCGGTGATATGTGCCAGGTGAGTGTAGGGGCTGTCTAGAACTTAGAACAGATCAGATCAGCAGCGCACTTTTTTTTCTTTTTTCCTGTGGGCGGTAACTTTAACTGAGGAAAGCGCAGCCAGCCAATCATAGCGCAGGAAGCATCTACACTGTCCAGACATAAGGGCTTCTGCAATTGGCTGCAGAAATCACATGTACTCTCAATGTAAAAAGCGGCCATGTTCCCTCAGCACCATTATATCCATGTCACTGCTGGAGACAGACGCAGCTCAGTGTTCTCCTGTGTAATGAGAGATATTAGCTAGATAGATGGGCGCTTGTGTGGTAGTCAGATAGTGTAGATAATTCCTGGCCTGTGTACCTCTGCAACCTCTGGTGCAGCACATTTTTGGTGTTCTTGTGCAAGTACTGAGATTCTGACAGAAACAGAGGGCCCATGCCATACAATAGTGCTGTGCACCGCTGGTATAGAGCTCCATGGCTCAGTATACCTTGAATCTTTTTTTGCACTTGCTAATGTGATCAAGCAAGCGCAGTGCACCTTTTCATTTAGTGGGGTTGAAAATGTGCTGTGCACAGTCTGCAGAGCTTCTTATTGCAGAGCACAAAATCAGTTTTTTTCTGTTGCTATTGTGATATTGAAAGCTGTGTGCAGTAGTTTTTTTAGTGTCAGATACTATTTTAGTGGAGTTGAACTTCAGGTGGTTTTGGCTATGTGCCCACGTTGCATTTATGAAGCAGAAAATTTCTGCTGCATAAATGCAAGTCCTCTCCCGGAAAAACGCATGCGGAATTCCGCACGTGTTTATCGCGCATTTTTCGCGCGTTTATCACGCGTTTTCCACATGCGGAATTGCCTTGCGTTTTTTATGCATTGGACAAAGGCAATTCCGCTTGCGGAAACGCAAAATTAAATGACATGCTGCGGATTTTTGAACGCGGCATAAACGCTGCGGAAAAATCCGCAGCATGTGCATAGAACTTGCGGAATCCCATTGGGGACCATGGGGTGCGGATATACATGCGTTTTTCAAGCGTTTACGCTGCGGAAATTCCGCAGCATATACGCTTGAAAAATGCTACGTGGGCGCACAGCCTTCAGAGTAAAAAAAAAAATTTTTCTCTTGCTACGCCCAGTCCAAAAAATATTTTTTCCTGTGCCAAAAGTCATACAGTGCTATAAGCCAGCTACTAAGTCAGTGGCGGTCAAATTCAGATGGACGCAGAACTTATGCAGAGCAACCCAAAAATATACTGCTGGCTAGATCTGCGTTTGAAATATTTGGGAGCATATATTCTATGTCATACTGGCCTCATCCGCATTAAAAAAAAAAGTCTTCTGTTCCTAAAGTAATACAGCAGGGGACATCTCAGTTTGAAATTGTTTGGAGAATATCTCGTAGGTTTTATCGGCCTCATGCACACTAACAAATTTCTTTTGTGTATTAGTAATGTTATGCGGCAGGCCATATCTTACCTTGTCATTTAGTGTCACTGAAATTCAGGTGTGTGCTGAGCTATTGCACAGGAAAAAAACATATTTTTCTTTAGTTAATTGCTTGCTCCTACGTCTGTATCTGACCAACATGAGTGGGAAAAAGAGAGGACGTGGTAGAAGGGGGAATAGGCTTGGTGTTCAAGGTGTACGTGGGGTATGTGGTAATGTTAGTGAAAGCACTAGTGAACTAACACAAACAGGTCCTATCCAAAGACAACTGACAACTTATGTTAGTCCTTTGGCAGCTGCACAGCAATACGCCTTGTTGATAAGGCCCAGAAAGAGCAGGTGCACCAGTGGATGGCAAGCTCTGCTTCCAGTGGCATTTCCTCCTCTTCCTCCACCTCAACATCACACGCAGTACAGTCCTCAGAGGTGGCACCCCAATTACTCATGTTTTCCCCTCGTCAAAACTGCCCAGCTGACTGTAGCGAACCACAGATGGGCGAGTCTGTAGAACTATTCACCCATTCTACACCATGGGCATCAGAAGTGTACTCTTAACAGTCACAGAGTCAAGGGGAGGAAAGCATCTGCACCGATGCCCAAATTTTTTTTAGCTTGGATTCGGGGCAGGACGAAGTAGGGTAAGAGCAGGTTCCTGAACCTCATCACCAGACGTTAACCACAGGGGAGGGAGGTGATCCAGATGAGACTCAGATACCTGAGGCTCATGCGGATTGTACTGTGCTGTCAGGGCAACAAGAGGAGAGGGGTCACTCTGAGGGCGAGGAATGGGATAACACATTGGATGATGACGAGGTTGAAGATCCTACTTGGTGTGAACTCAGAGTCACGCAGCGGAGTAGCTCATCAGAGGAGATGGAGGAGGAAGACGAGGAGGTTACATTTCACCCTACGGCACAGATATGGAGTGATGCAAGCACGAGGAGCACTGCATCCTTCCTTGTCTAAATCTACGTGTGCCAGGGTGCATTTCACCACAGACACCTGGACGAGTAAGCATAGCCAAGGGCGTTACATCTCGCTGACTGGGCACTGGGTGACTCTGGTGGCTGTGGGGGAAGGGGCTGATCCACAAATCTTGGAATCCCCAAGGCTTGCAGAAGAAACCTCTGCATTTCCCACTTCCTCCGCTGCTTCTGCGTCCTCCACCTCCTCTAGGGCCTCCACCTGCACACTCAACCTCTGCCTTAACGAGACACGCATTCCAAGGGTGCGGAGCGAATAGACAACACCTCCATAATGCGCAGTCAGGGCTCACCATAATCAGGCAGTCTTCAAATTAATATGCCTTGGAAATCGCAGTCATACAGGTGAAGAGTTGTGGGCAGCTCTCCAGGCTCAGTTTGAGCAATGGCTGTCTCCGCTGAATCTAGAGCCAGGGAAGGCCATGTGCGATAACGGTGCGAACCTGTTAGCGACCCTAGGCCGAGGCAAGCTCGCACACGTGCCTTGCATGGCTCATGTCCTCAACCTGGTGGTACAGCGATTTCTCCGCCACTATCCTGGCCTGGATGAGCTGCTTCACAAAGTACAGAAGCTGTGTGGTCACTTCCACCGTTTGCAACCCTCATGTCATCGACTTGCATCGATACAGAGGTGTTTGTCTGTGCCAGTTAACAGGTTGATCTGCGATGTGCCGACGTGGTGGAATTCCACTCTGCACATGTTGCAGCGAATATGCCAGCAGCAACGAGCTCTGACTCAGTATGTCATGACATATAGCTTGGGGCAACGCTGTACGGACTTGGAGCATATCACGTTTGCGCAGTAGGAACAGATTAAGTACCTCTGTGCCCTTCTGCATGGTTTTGAAATGGCTACTAAACTGGTTAGCACCGACGATGCCATCATCAGCTTCACTATTCCGGTCATATACATGCTGGAGCAAACTTTGAATAATCTGCGGCAGGAGGTGGTGGCCCCAGAAGAAAGGAGGGTGCGGAAGGGATACCAATGTCTCAAATTTCCAGACTGTCGTCACACAGGTGGATGCCAAGTGACGGTGGATTATAGCGATCAAGGGGGTTTGGTGATACCAGGAAAATTGTTAGTGAAGGTGCAAGAGCCGAGGAACTAATGGAGGAGGAAGAGGTGATGGGTGAGCAGCTATCAGAGGATGAAGAGGATAATCCTCCCCTCCCGTTTGAATGTGGAGGAGATGGAGGAAACAAGCATCAGTGTTACGTAGCCCACAATACAGCCTGGCTTTGGACCTACTGGAAGAGCCCGACTTATGAGTGCTTTTTTGATGCTCTATCTGCAACATGATCCCCGTATAGTTAGGATTCGAAATAATACTAAATATTGCCACTCTGTTAGATCCACGTTAAAAGAGTTAATTTTGCCAGATGCTTCCCGCTCTGGAGAGGGACCCGCTTATGTTGGAGTATCGAAACAAGCTTTTAAGCAACCTTAATAGAGGTTTTCCCCAAGATAACAGTGAGACACACAGTGTGCATCGCAGCTGTAGTCTTTCAACCTCCAGCACGTCAGTTTGTCAACGCCAAAACATTAGCAGCAGCAGAGTAAGTGGCAGAAGCAATTTCTGTGAATCCTTTCACATATTTTTTGCACCAGCTGGTGCACCAGCACAACAGAGTACAAGTCTGACACGTGGTGAACGACTGGAGAGGATGGTGCAAGAGTATCTAGAGTTCAATATCAATACCATCAGGGAGGGTTTGGACCCTTTTACATTTTGGTCTTCAAAAATGGATGAATGGCCTGAGCTCGCCTCTCACACCTTGGAGGTTTTATCATGCCCGGCAGCTAGCATTCTCTCTGAACGTGTCTTCAGTGCTGCTGGTGGTGTCTTGACGGATAAGCGCACCCGGCTGTCCCCTGAAAGTGTAAACCGCCTAACTTTCACCAAGATGAACAAATCATTGATCTCCAAGGACTTTTGCACCCCAATTGCAGACTGTACATAGTAGGCGATGTTGTTGTTTTGAGTGTGCTGCATTGATCTCTTGAAATTGCAGTCTGTGATATGGCTTCTGTGCCTGCTCTTGCTGCTGCAGGTTTTAGGCCCTAATTTTGGGAAATGTGGAAAATTCTGATTGTGTCTTCATCCATTGGGTTGGCTGTAGTGGGACATGTTTGGGTCTGCATTAAACTACATGTAGTCTGATGACATTGATGCCACTTCAGTGGTGTTAGGCAATGTGAACACTCCTGGTTAGGTCACCATCTCCTGGGTTGGCTGTACTGGAAGAGGTGTGGGTCTTATTTACACTATTTGTACAGTAGTGAAATTGATGCCACTTTGCTGGCGTCTGCCACAATTTTTTTTAAATGTGGGGAATCCTGATTGGGTCTCCATCTATTGGGTTGGCTGTAGTTGAACTGGTTTAGGCCTCCTTTGCAATACTTATACTCTAGTGAAATTGATGCCACTTCGGTGGTGTTTCTTAGGCCCTCATTTATGGCAATGTGAACACTCCTGGTTAAGTCTCCATCTCTTGGCTTGTCTGTACTGGAAGAGATCTGGGTCTCATTTACACTCTTTCTACTGTAGTGAAATTGATTACACTTTGCTGGCGTCTGCCACTAATTTTTGGAAATGTGGGGAATCCTGAATGGGTCTCCATCCATTGGGTTGACTGTAGTGGAAGAGGTTTTGGTCTCCATGCATTTCTATAGTTATACTGTAGTGAAATTGAGCATTTGGTGCAGATATTATTCTCCTCAAATGGGTACACAAACATGATAAACTCTAAATTGATTTTCAATAAACAACCATCAGCCGCCCCATCAAACACCTCTGTTGCTTCTTCCTCCTCCTCTGTTACCATGCCAAGTTGTGTCACGCAGGTGTCCGACAGAACCAGCTGTATACCCGCTGCAGTTAGGCTGAGTGACAGCCCGTGAGCTGTAAGTGAAGCGGACATGCCTGCTGTGTTTGTTTCTCTGAGCACACCACACGTTTCTCAATCCACCCTAACATCTGCACCTCACTCACGGTCTATCGGTTTGTCTATTTCACCATACTCTGCCCTCTCTCAGCACTGCAGCCAGCCCTCAATCCCGCTGTTGTGGTCACGTAAAAGATAGTTTCATCCTACACATGACAAAGCTAAGAGGTTGAACTCCACCATCTCCAATCTGTTGGCCACGGAAATGGTGGTCTTAGGCCTTTTTTTTAAATGTAAATAATGCCGATTGAGTCTGCATCTCCTGGGGTGGCTGTAGTGGGACAGGTATGGGTCTGCGTTAAACTACTTGTAGTCTGATGACATTTTTGCCACTTCGGTGGTGTTAGGGAGGGCAATGTGAACACTCCTGGTTAGATCTTCATCTTTGTGGTTGGCTGTACTGGAAGAGGCGTGGGTCTTATTTACACTATTTCTACAGTAGTGAAATTGATGCCACTTTGCTGGCATCTGCCACTAATTTTTTTTAAATGTGGGGAATCCTGATTGGGTCTTCATCTTTTCCTGTTGGCTCTAGTGGAACCTTCCTGTTCTGCAGTCAAAGTTGTGTAAGGTTGCGTACTAGTCCTTGCTGCACTCCTGATACAGACTCTGCCTGCTGCACTCCTGATACAGACTCTACCTGCTGCACTCCTGATACAGACTGTGCCTGCGGCACTCCTGATACAGACTCTACCTGCTGCACTCCTGATATAGACACTGCCTGCTGCACTCCTGATACAGACCCTGCCTGCTGCACTCCTGATACAGACTCTACCTGCTGCACTCCTGATACAGATTCTTGAGAATGTTCCCACGGTGAGGTCACGTGAGCGATCAGCTGATCACTCACGAGTAGTGTTGAGCATTCCGATACTGAAATATCGGGTATCGGCCGATATTCGCGGTATCGGAATTCCGATACTTAATTCCGATACTTTTGCAATATCGTATACCGGAATCGGAAGTTCCCATAATGCAATGAGCCAGTTTCATTTTATTCAGCCAATGAGGATCCTAAGAAGTGTGGGCACATCCTGTTAGGCATGTAGGCATCTTAATTAATGGCATGGCTGTGATTGGCTGCTGAAATGATGTCAAGATGCACTATAAAAGCCACCGCTGCCATTTTCAGCTCACTCTGCTGTGAATTCAGTTAGGGATAGGATGCTGTTGTTCTGAGGGACAGTTTTAGCTACCTGTTTGGTCTATTCTGCTTTAACCAAGCTACTTTATAAATCGCTGTGCCTTGCAGTGCTAGTGCACAGTTCTCTGTGCTGTTCACAGCTGTCTGCAAGGTCTCTGTGTGTGAGTGCAGCTCACCCTGTAGTGTGTGCTTCAACCACGTCTGGTTGTAGTAAACTCAGTGTGTGTCACTGCCTCATACATTGTCCTTTTTTGCCAATTCATAATTTTTCCTGATATCTCCTATTAGTGTGGTGGTTCCATCCGTATTCAGCTAAATTGGTTCCAAATACTCTATATAGGAGTAGATAGAGAAATTTTTTTTGTCTTGCAGCGCTAGTGCACAGTGCTCTGCATCTGTACTGTTCACCGCTGTCTGCAAGGTCTGTGTGTGTGAGTGCAGCTCACCCTGTAGTGTGTGCTTCAACCCCGTCTGGTTGTAGTGCACTCAGTGTGTGTCACTGCCTCATACATTGTCCTTTTTTGCCAATTCATAATTTTTCCTGATATCTCCTATTAGTGTGGTGGTTCCATCCGTATTCAGCTAAATTGGTTCCAAACACACTATATAGGAGTAGATAGAGAAATTTTTTTGGTCTTGCAGCGCTAGTGCACAGTTCTCTGTGCTGTTCACCGCTGTCTGCAAGGTCTGTTTGTGTGAGTGCAGCTCACCCTGTAGTGTGTGCTTCAGCCACGTCTGGTTGTAGTGCACTCAGTGTGTGTCACTGCCTCATACATTGTCCTTTTTTGCCAATTCATAATTTTTCCTGATATCTCCTATTAGTGTGGTGGTTCCATCCGTATTCAGCTACATTGGTTCCAAACACACTATATAGGAGTAGTTAGAGGAGCCTTTCTACAGCATTGTGCCCTGCAGCCCCAGCCAGATTAGTATTAGCCTAATTTTTGTAGCCTCATCTATTGCATTGTAGGTTACCTTCCTACATTGTAATAGCTACAAAAAGTTTCTGATACTATCGGTATTACATCTTTGGGCACATCCAGTGTCTTTTTGTGACAAAAAAAACCTAAATAAAGTTCACCAAACACTCCACTTTACAGTTGTGTAGGCCACATTAGCTCATATTAAAGTCTAGTCCACACTTTATAAAATTAGTGTTTCTTATACCTGTTAGCAGCTGTTCAGGAATAAGCACACTAAGCCCTTAGTACTTTTCTGCCTATCTTTATCAGTCTACCAAGATGAAGAAGGCAGGGAGTAAGGCATGTGGTCGTGGTCGTGGGCGTGGAGTTTCTGCAGGGAGAGGACGTGAGGATTCTGTGCCTGCAGGGAGAGGACATGGGGATTCTGTGCCTGCTGCGGGCACCAGTGACTCAGCATCCCCCAGTTTTACCAGGGAACAGTCCTTTATGCGCAGCTTTGTAGGAGCTAGCCGCACCCCACTGCTGCGGGAGGACCAAATTGAAGCCGTTGTCGGATGGATGGCAGCTAACGCATTGACTTCAATTAGTTCCAGATCCTCTCAGGTCCTGAGCACTGAAGAGCACCCATCTGTCTCTTCACCACCTGCCAAATTGCCCTGGCAGTCAGAGAGCCCTGGACAGGAGCCATCTCTACTTCTGTTCTCTGAATCTCTTGGCTTGGAAAGAGGGGGCCAGCCAAGCAGAATTCGAGAATTTGAAGAAGAGGTAGTATGCAGTGATGCGCAACCGTTTTGTCTCTCTGAATCTGAAGAGGCGGGTGGGCCAGTGCCTATGGTCAGCAGCACACCTCAGTACGCATCTGATGATGAGACTCAGGTGCCACTTTCTGGTGCGTACTGTACTGTCGAGACTACCCAGGGGAAGCAGTTGTTTGAAGAGGGTGGTGTAGATGATGAGGTCCTTGACCCATCATGGCGTGAGGGACAGGAAGGTGGTGGGAGTAGCTCTGAGGAAGAGATTCCCCGAACAACCCAAAAAGGAGGGAGAGGGAGGGGGCAGACTTGGTTGCCTGTAGCCTCCACTTCGGCACCCATTAGGAGCATGGCTCTTCCAAAATCCAAAGCGGGCGCTCCCAAGACTTGCAGTGCCTGGTCCTTTTTTGACACAGTTGTAGATGACATTTGCTTTGTCAAATGCAAGCCGTGTAATCAGAAGGTGAAAAGAGGGAAAAGTGTCAGCAACCTCAATACCACAAATATGTGGAAACATGTGCGGACCAAGCACGTGGTGGAGTTACAAAAACACACTGAAGACCTAGGCCAACTTACAGCGCCACCTACCACCTCTTCAGCTCGTGTTGTAGCCTCTTCCTCCAGCTCACACACAGCTGGTTTGGCTTCCTCACAGGATCGCCATGGAAGAATCTCTGGCACTGTTGTACAGAGACACAGTGTAATTCCACCCACAGCACCACTTTCCCTGTCATCCTCACACTCCCAGGCCAGTCTACAGCCATCGTTAGCACAGGCATGGGAGAAAAGGCGCCCATACTCGGCAAACCCCCGAGCACAGGCTCTGAATGCTGGCATTGCTAAACTACTGGCCCTTGAAATGCTATCATTCAGGCTGGTGGAGACTGACACCTTCCGTAACTTTATGGCATTGGCAGTCCCACAATACAACGTGCCCAGCCGCTTTTATTTCAGCAGGCAAGCCGTCCCTGCCCTGCAACATCATGTGGAGGGAAAAATTAAACATGCGCTACAAAACGCCGTCAGTAGCAAGGTCCACCTGACCACCGATGCGTGGACCAGTAAGCATGGACAGGGACGATACCTTTCCCTCACTGCCCATTGGGTAAATGTTGTGGAGCCGGGTACAGATCTTGAGAGTGGCGCTGTACGTGTTCTGCCAACTCCAAGGGTTGCAGGAATCCAGTCTGTACACATTGACTCCTGCTCATACTCCAGTTCCTCTGAATCAGCGCTGCAGGAGCCGTCACGGTCTACCTCCACATCGACCCGTGAACGGTTACCTGTTATGATGACCGATACGAGCACAGCCGTGGCCAAACGTCAACAGGCCGTATTAAAATTAATTTCTTTGGGGAATCGAAGCCACACAGCGCAGGAGCTCTGGAATGCCATCAAGCAGCAGAGTGACGTGTGGTTTGTGCCAGCGAATCTCCAGCCAGGCATGGTAGTGTGTGACAATGGCCGAAATCTGGTGGCAGCTCTGGGCCTAGGCAACCTCACTCACATCCCATGTCTGGCACATGTGCTCAACTTGGTTGTGCAGAGTTTTTTGAGGGACTATCCGGATCTTGATGCACTGCTTCACAAGGTCCGCATAGAGTGCGCTCACTTGCGGCGTTCCAGCAACGCAAGATCACGCATTGCAGCTCTGCAGCGCCGATTATGTCTTCCGGAACATCGCATCATATGTGACCTACCCACCAGGTGGAATTCAACTTTACATATGTTGGAGAGGTTGTGTGAGCAGCAGGCAGCAGTAATGGAGTACCAGCTGCAGCAGGCGCAAACAAGTCGCAGTGCGCGCCGTTCACACTTCACCACCACTGAGTGGGCCTCTATGAAGGACATTTGCCACATTTTGCGTGCCTTCGATTATTCCACGCGGATGGCGAGTGCAGATGATGCACTAGTCAGCATGATTATCCCCCTTATCTGCCTGCTTGAAAAAACACTGCAAGCACTAAGAGACGAGGTTTTGGAAGAGGTTGAGGATGAGGAGTCACAAATGCCATCTGCTTCTCTACAGTCTGCGCAACGTGGTTCCTCACAAAGGCCTAGGCAGGGGACACTTTGTGAGGAGGATGAGGAGGAGTTAATGGATGAGGAAGACATCTGTCCAGAGGAGGGAGGTACACAATGCTCTAGTAGTCAGTATCTAGAGCGAGGGTGGGGTGATGCAGAGCAAGCAGAGATCACTCCTCAAGCAGGGGACAGCGTTTCTTGGCCAGTTGGCAGTCTGCAGCACATGGTTGATTTCATGCTGCAGTGCCTGAGAAACGACCGCCGCATCGCCCACATTCTCAACACGGCTGATTATTGGGTGTCCACCCTCCTAGATCCTCGCTACCGGGACAACTTACAAAGCCTCATAACACAGTTGAACCGGGAGCGTAAAATGCGGGAGTACGAAGACGCACTGGTGCATTCCATCATGTTCTCCATTCCAACCGAGAGCAGTGCTGCTAGTGCTTTACAAAGCAGCTCAGTGCGTCGAGGCAGTGGAGGAAGCTCTGCACAAAGAGGGAGCAGAAGCAGCGCCTCAGCACAAGGCAAGACCAGTATGGCCGAAATGTGGCAACGTTTTGTGTCCCCACCGCCACAAATGTCTACACCATCACAGACGGCTCCAGTCAGCAGGAGGCAACGTTTCCGTCAGATGGTGACAGACTACATGTTTTGCCCTCTTAGTGTACTCCCAGACGGCTCTTCTCCCTTCAAGTTTTGGGTCTGTAAGCTGGATACATGGCCAGAGCTTAGTCAGTATGCATTGGAGGTGCTAGCTTGCCCTGCTGCTAGTGTATTATCGGAACGCGTCTTTAGTGCCGCAGGTGGTGTACTAACAGACCGTAGCATGCGACTATCCTCCGATAACGTTGACCGGCTTACTTTTCTCAAAATGAACAAGGCCTGGATCTCTCATGAATTTGCCAGTCCTCTTCCAGAATAAATGATTGGTTGGCAACAGTATCCAGGTCTCCTGTTGTGTTCATGTTTCTACCACCTGAACTGTAATCCCTGAGCTCCAACACCTCCAGTTGGCGCTCAGAAGTGCCGTCTGCACAGTCAACACTTGCTGCCGTATTATTGGGGTTCAGTAACATCAGCTGTTCCCCTGCTGTGCGGACGGCAATTTCTCCTGCTCTGTCCACATTCTCACTACTACAGATTTTAAAGTTGCTCCAATTACACCTCTGGCTCCTCTGTTTTTAGTATTTACCCTGGGCTCCAATACCGCTAGTTGCTGCTTGGAAGTGCCGTTTGCACAGTCAACACTTGCTGCCGTGTTATTGGGGTTCAGTAACGTCAGCTGTTCCCCTGCTGTGCGGACGGCAATTTCTCCTGCTCTGTCCACATTCTCACTACTACAGATTTTAAAGTTGCTCCAATTACACCTCTGGCTCCTCTGTTTTCAGTATTATCCCTGAGCTCCAACACCGCCAGTTGGCGCTCGGAAGTGCCGTCTGCACAGTCAACACTTGCTGCCGTGTTAGTGGGGTTCAGTAACGTCAGCTGTTCCCCTGCTGTGCGGACGGCAATTTCTCCTGCTCTGTCCACATTCTCACTACTACAGATTTTAAAGTTGCTCCAATTACACCTCTGGCTCCTCTGTTTTTAGTATTTACCCTGGGCTCCAATACCGCTAGTTGCTGCTTGGAAGTGCCGTTTGCACAGTCAACACTTGCTGCCGTGTTATTGGGGTTCAGTAACGTCAGCTGTTCCCCTGCTGTGCGGTTGGCAATTTCTCCTGCTCTGTCCACATTCTCACTACTACAGATTTTAAAGTTGCTCCAATTACACCTCTGGCTCCTCTGTTTTCAGTATTATCCCTGAGCTCCAACACCGCCAGTTGGCGCTCGGACGTGCCGTCTGCACAGTCAACACTTGCTGCCGTGTTATTGGGGTTCATTAACGTCAGCTGTTCCCCTGCTGTGTGTCCGGCAAATTCTCCTGCTTTGTCCACATCCACTGAACTACTGATTTAAAACTTGCTCCAATTACACCTCTGGCTCCTCTGTTTTTAGTATTTACCCTGGGCTCCAATACCGCTAGTTGCTGCTCGGAAGTGCCGTTTGCACAGTCAACACTTGCTCCAGTGTTATTGGGGTTCAGTAACGTCAGCTGTTCCCCTGCTGTGCGGTTGGCAATTTCTCCTGCTCTGTCCACATTCTCACTACTACAGATTTTAAAGTTGCTCCAATTACACCTCTGGCTCCTCTGTTTTCAGTATTATCCCTGAGCTCCAACACCGCCAGTTGGCGCTCGGACGTGCCGTCTGCACAGTCAACACTTGCTGCCGTGTTATTGGGGTTCATTAACGTCAGCTGTTCCCCTGCTGTGTGTCCGGCAAATTCTCCTGCTTTGTCCACATCCACTGAACTACTGATTTAAAACTTGCTCCAATTACACCTCTGGCTCCTCTGTTTTTAGTATTTACCCTGGGCTCCAATACCGCTAGTTGCTGCTCGGAAGTGCCGTTTGCACAGTCAACACTTGCTCCAGTGTTATTGGGGTTCAGTAACGTCAGCTGTTCCCCTGCTGTGCGGACGGCAATTTCTCCTGCTCTGTCCACATTCTCACTACTACAGATTTTAAAGTTGCTCCAATTACACCTCTGGCTCCTCTGTTTTTAGTATTTACCCTTGGCTCCAATACCGCTAATTGGCGCTCGGAAGTGCCGTTTGCACAGTCAACACTTGCTGCCGTGTTATTGGGGTTCAGTAACGTCAGCTGTTCCCCTGCTGTGTGTCCGGCAAATTCTCCTGCTTTGTCCACATCCACTATACTACTGATTTAAAACTTGCTCCAATTACACCTCTGGTTCCTCTGTTTTTAGTATTTACCCTGGGCTCCAATACCGCTAGTTGCTGCTCAGAAGTGCCGTCTGCACAGTCAACGCTTGCTCCAGTGTTATTGGGGTTCAGTAACGTCAGCTGATCCCCAGCTGTGTGTCCGGCAAATTCTCCTGCTCTGTCCACATTCACACTACTACAGATTTTAAAGTTGCTCCAATTACGCCTCTGGCTCTACTCTGTTTTTAGTATTTTCCCTGGGTTCCAGCACCGCCAGCTGTTTCCCAGCAGTGTCTTTGGCACGGGTACTCCCTCCTGCCCAGCCTGGTTCCAGCACGCCAGCTGTTTCCGGGTAGTGTCAACGTCACTTTGCCTCCAATGCGTTGTCCTGTCGTGTTGCGGTCGAGTTAGCCGACTCTATGGTGCCTGCAGTTTAGGTGACTCCTATGTGGGCTGCGGGATCTGGCAATGAAGGCTGGTTCCATAGTACCAATAGGACAAGCACCCCCTGTAGGACTGTGGGTTTTGGTAACTGCGGCCGGCTCGCGGCCTTGAAACTTTTTTTTACATGGGTACCTTCTGCTACCCATCCGGGTTCCAGTACCGTCAGCTGGTTCTCGGCAGTGCCTTTGGATTAGTTGCCTCCTCGGTATCCAAGTTCCACCAACGTCTGCTGGTCCTTGGTAGTGCTTTCTGGCACAGGTACCTCCTGCTTGGTAACCGAGTTCCAGTACCGTCAGCTGGTCTTCGGTAGTTCCATTTGCTCTTGAACCTTCTACTACCCATCCGGGTTCCAGTACCGTCAGCTGGTTCTCGGCAGTGTCTTTGGCACGGGTACTCCCTCCTGCCCAGCCTGGTTCCAGCACGCCAGCTGTTTCCGGGTAGTGTCAACGTCACTTTGCCTCCAATGCGTTGTCCTGTCGTGTTGCGGTCGGGTTAGCCGACTCTATGGTGCCTGCAGTTTAGGTGACTCCTATGTGGGCTGCGGGATCTGGCAATGAAGGCTGGTTCCATAGTGCCAATAGGACAAGCACCCCCTGTAGGACTGTGGGTTTTGGTAACTGCGGCCGGCTCGTGGCCTTGAAACTTTTTTTTTCATGGGTACCTTCTGAAACCCATCCGGGTTCCAGTACCGTCAGCTGGTTCTCGGCAGTGCCTTTGGATTAGGTGCCTCCTTCTCGGTATCCAAGTTCCACCAACGTCTGCTGGTCCTTGGTAGTGCTTTCTGGCACAGGTACCTCCTGCTTAGTAACCGAGTTCCAGTACTGTCAGCTGGTCCTCGGTAGTTCCATTGGCTCTTGTACCTTCTGCTACCCATCCGGGTTCCAGTACCGTCAGCTGGTCCTCGGTAGTTCCTCAGCCTTCTTGTACCTTCTGCTACATTTCCAAGTTCAAGCTTTTTGAAATGGTTCTTGGTAATCACTCTGGATCTCCCTGACGAGGACCCTGAAGACGAGGACCCCAAAGACCAACCCGAAGAAGACGAGGACCGTGAAGACGGCGACCCTGAAGACGAGGACCCTGAAGACCACCCCGAAGAAGACGAGGACCCTGAAGACCACCCCGAAGAAGACGAGGACCCCGAAGACGAGGACCCTGAAGACGAGGACCCTGAAGACCAACCCGAAGAAGACGAGGACCCCGAAGACGACGACCCTGAAGACGAGGACCCCGAAGACGACTATCCTGAAGGCCACCCCGAAGAAGACCAAGAAGATGACCCTGAAGAAGTTGACCAAGAGGACAAAGAAGAGAAGACAACCACCAAGATACAGAAGAACAAGAGACAGAAAACCAAGAAGCAGAAGTACAAGAAGCTGCAGAACAAAAAGCGGAAGAACATTAAGCATAAGACTAAAAATCAGAGCAAAAGATAATATCTAAATTATAAGCAGAAGATGACTAAGCAGTGTATGGGGGTGAGTCCGTTCCTCCTCGTGGTGCCCCTGGAAAAGACCTGCTGCAGCAGGCCAAACTGAACGCGGACAAATCCTGTTGTAAATCTTTTGTGATGGGCAGAACGAAAGGTGTAATGTTCAAACTTTTATAGATAACAACTACAGGAATGCCTGTCACAAATAAGAATATGATGAAGAAGAAGAAGATGAAGAAGGTGAAGAAGAAGTGGATGAAAAAGATGCTGATGCTGAGGATGATGAAGGAGAAAGTGTGGGAGAAGTAAAAAAGAGGGTGAAGAGCATGGAAGTAGTGAAACATAAATATCTGACAAAATATAAAAATACTTTACATAGTCAATATTTCCGTAACTCAGAACTTCTTAACAAAAATATTAATTCCTGCTATTCCATTTGATTGGGCTAAACCTCTATGCCTTTATTGTCTCCCCCACCTCCCCCAATACATTCTACATTATTCTTAGTTGTTTTCCTTCATGTAGAATTAACCTACAAGGAAAGAAAGGGTTTATTTTCATTCCGATATTTCTGTCCCATTGACTTGCATTGGTTTCCGGTATCGGAATCGGCGATATCCGATACTTTTGGGGTATCGGTCCGATCCAATCCGATCCGATATTTGCCGATATCGGAAGGTATCGCTCAACACTAATCATAACAGATATAAAGGAATACTATGTCATAAAAAAGAAATCCTGCCGTTATACCAATAAATAGCGTTATCAAGGTATATGTGACAAATTATCCCACTAGAACTATGCTAATGCACCAAACTAGAAGCATTATGAAATACTTTGGACACCAATGATGCAGGAGCTCTAACTATTAGTGCGTCCGCCCCTGACGCGCATTTCAAACCAGCCTTCGTCAGGTGGCACGGTCTCCACTTATTCCCTGACTTATACACTACGCCAGATGAAGAAAAAAGGCGATGTAGTGCAGCCCTGCACAGTAACAGGACCTCCCTTTTGTTTCCCCCATGGAACACCCATACATTTCAATTGAATGTGTGTCCTCGGATGTACATTCAGTTGAAACCAGTGGGCTCACTCTATGTCCTGCTCGGGGACACGCCAAAGATCTGGGCCCATCGAAGAGTTGTCCGATGTCCCATTCAGGGGTGGATTAAGAGTAGCAAGGGCCCCGGGCAGTTTAGAAGGCGCGGGCCCCCCCCCACACACACACAACTGATTTATCACGTGACATGTCACATGATCCCCTGTGATAGATCATGTGATAGTTCACGTGAAATTAATTTGGCACAATATTAATTATAATATTTTTTTTTTAGGCTGTGTGCCCACTATGCGTTTTTTAAGCGTTTCCGCAGCGGCAATTCCGCTGCAGAAACGCTTAAAAAACGCTTGGTAGAAGGTCTGCCATGTTCCCCAATGATAATCCGCATGTGCTGTGTACATGCTGCGGAAATTTCCGCTGCGGATTATCATTGCGGAAAAATCCGCAGCATTACCAATTATTTTGTGGAAGCGCTGCGTTTTTGCCGCCATTGACTTGCATTACAATGCATGGAATCCGCATCACTGCATCTGTACATGCGGATTCCATGCGTTTCAATGTGCGGATGGTACCCGGGTGTGGAGGACAGGAGACTCTCCTCCGGACCCGGGTACCGTAGAACCGGTAAAAAAAGAATAAAATAAAAAATAAATATTATACTTGCCTTCTGATGGCCCCCGGTGTCTTTATCCGATGAGTCCTGGCTTGCTGGCAGCTCGCGATGGTCTGAAAAGGACCTGCCGTGACGTCATTTAGTCATGTGAAGGGGCACGCGACCGCTGACGTCGGCAGGCCATCAGAAGGTAAGTATATATTTTTTAATTTTTTACAATTCTTTTACGGGCACACTACATAAATCCATGCCGGTTGCATGGATTTATATAGTGTGACCAAGTTGTCAAGCACTTTCCAAGTGATGCTAAAATCGCTTTGAAAGCGCTTGTCAACCTGCATGCGGAAATGCATGTGAAGAACGCTTCACATCCGCTTGTCCCTGGCAGGAAAAACGAATGTAAAATCCGCATGTAAAATCCGCATGTACAATGAGCATGCGTTTTTTCTGCCAGGGAGATGCAGAAACGCTCAAAAAAAATCTGGAACATTTCTGTATCGTGGGCACATAGCCTTACATTAATTGTATGACTCAATATTGAGCACACGTAGCCATCTATACACAGCGGGAGGCAGCATGGTGCCATCTATACACAGCGGGAGGCAGCACGGTGCCATCTATACACAGCGGGAGGCAGCACGGTGCCATCTATACACAGCGGGAGGCAGCGCGGTGCCATCTATACACAGCGGAAGGCAGCACGGTGCCATCTATACACAGCGGGAGGCCGCACGTAGCCATCTATACCCAGCGGGAGGCCGCACGGCGCCCCCCCAGAGACAGCAGGAGGCCGCACGTAGCCATCAATACACAGCAGGAGGCCGCACGTAGCCCCCCCCCAGAGACAGCAGGAGGCCGCACGTAGCCATCTATACACAGCAGGAGGCCGCACGTAGCCATCTATACCCAGCGGGGGGCCGCATGGCGCCCCCCCCAGAGACAGCAGGAGGCTGCACGTAGCCATCTATACACAGCAGGAGGCTGCACGGCGCTATCTATACACAGCATTGGGCCGCACGACGCCATCTATACACAGCATGGGGCCGCACGGCGCCATCTATACAAAGCAGGGGGCCGCACGGCGCCATCTATGCACAGCAGGGGGCCACACGGCGCCATCTATACACAGCAGGGGGCCGCACGGCGCCATCTATACACAGCAGGGGGCCGCACGGCGCCATCTATATACAGCAGGGGGCCGCACGGCGCCATCTATACACAGCAGGGGGCCGCACGGCGCCATCTATACACAGCAGGGGGCCGCACGGCGCCATCTATACACAGCAGGGGGCCGCACGGCGCCATCTATACACAGCAGGGGGCCGCACGGCACCATCTATACACAGCAGGGGGCCACACGGCGCCATCTATACACAGTGGGAGGCCGCACAGCGCCCCCCTCCCCCCCAGAGATAGCAGGAGGCCGCATGGCACCATCTATACTCAGCAGTAGGCCGCACGCAGTCATGCACGCAGTCACGCACACACACACAAACATATACAGATATACATACACGCATAAACACATTTGAAACACAAAAATACTTATAAACAGACATCACACAATGATATCTGCCTGCAAACACACACACAGACAGACAGACAGACAGACAGACTCACCATCCCCCGGCTCCATTACTCCTGCCTGCTCTGACTTCTCCGGGGCAGCAGTGCAGGCCGGGCGCGCACCGGTTGACGTCACAGCTAGGAGACACGGCCGCACACAGGGCCGTGTCTCCTAGCAGTGACGCGGCCGGGCCAGCACAGGGAAGTTAACTACTGCAGTGCTGGCCTGGCCGATGAAGAAGTAGCGGCCGTGCGCCGCTCGCTGCTGGGGGAGCGGTCCGGACCCCCCTCCCACCACTGCTGCCGGTATGTGCCACGGCGGCCCGCACATATAATGAGGGCAATCTGGCCATAGACTCCCCGCCCGGAGCCTCGGGCCCCCTGAAGGCTCGGGGCCCCGGGCGGTCGCCCGGATTGCCCTCATTATAATCCGCCTATGGTCCCATTGCTCCAGTCCGGCCCTGGTTACAGTTCATGCTAGTCCAGACAACAGAGTCGATCGCACATGTATCCAGTCAGCAACTACAGTCCTCACATACATAGTTCATCACATACAGACGATGGATACCATGACCGTAGAACATCTATCTAACTCCAGCAACATATAGTACAGTCTCAACTGGGGTTCTCCAAACTTATTTGTGGGTTCAGTGTTGGGCAGAGGAGCAGACCTGTATTCCACCAGATGGAGCCATGGTGTTTTGGACTGTTACTGAAGAGACCCTCTGGAGTGGAAGTCGGAGACTTTATACCCACAGTTCCCATTCAGGACATTCCTCCACAGGATTGGAGAAGTTGGGGGGAGGTGATACTTCACTGTTCAACTAACCAGCATATTTATCCTAAATTGTGTAATTAGTAAACTGCAGTGGGCTGATGCAATATATACTCAGCAGGCATTTACAAATGAACATACCACAAGAGTGAACGTACAGTCTCATATGAAACAATGACTCAATTGAGGCCTCTGAGAGACTAACAAGAGTAATGGAACGATTGATTTACCTGATTACCAATTTTGTGTCTGGCCTTATGGATACATAAGATCCAGCTTGCATGTCTTTCTCTGCTTACTATTACTGAATGGAAACAGTGATTCGTGATGCTGAACGCTCTCCAGGAGAGACCCGTGCACCTCAATCTCATGAGCAAGCAAATCTCCAATAAAACTCAACAATAAGACCGACATAACCAGTGCTCCGTGCTTGAAAAAGTCTGTATCCCTTAGAGACCTGCACTCTGCTCTACGTCCATTGGTCCAATAGTCTTTAGTCCGTGGCCAGCTCCTCACACTGATGAAACTGGTGTAACACCTGTACAAGAGATAGCAGCCACAACACTTATTACTCACATCTTCATCTGTTTTACATAGAGGCAGAATCATTTTATATCCTGGTGGTGGTGCTTCACTTGTAAATTACTTTAAAGCAGTACAGTTGCTGGGCCTGAAAACTCCATTCCTTTTTTTCTGCCCTTCACTGACCACTGTTCTTCCAGTAATTCCCTTGCCCCAGCCTGGAAAGTCCAGTATTTACTCACTATGACTCCCAGGTGTAGCCTACACGTTACCTTCTCTTCAGTCGTACTGTCCATTGACAATATGGAAAGGAGTCTGCTGCTCACTGAGCAGCTGCTCACTGGGGTAGATGTGGGGGAGGGTGGTAGTAGGGAGCTGCAGGACAGTGAGGGGGGGTAGAGGGAAGAGTACCAGGTAGGCTAGTCCTGATCTGGCACACCCCAATAAGTTTGCAAAGTTGGTATATGAGGGGGGTGACGGTACAGGGGTAGCACTGCTGCAGCAAGACAAGTCCCCTGAAAGCCAGAGGAGTGTCAGCTCCAGTAAGGAGGGAAATAGGAGAGCAGGGCACGCCAGGCAGGTGCTGGTAGTGGGGGACTCAATTATTAGGGAAACAGATAGGGCAATCTGTCACAAAGACAGGGATCGTCGAACAGTGTGCTGCCTACCTGGCGCTCGAGTCCGGCACATCGCTGATCGGGTTGACAGATTACTGGGAGGGGCTGGTGCGGACCCAGTGGTCATGGTGCACATTGGAACAAATGACAAAGTTAGAGGTAGGTGGAAGGTCCTTGAAGATGATTTCAGGGAATTAGGCTGCAAGCTGAAAGCAAGGACCTCCAAGGTGGTATTCTCTGAAATACTACCGGTACCACGTACCACGCCAAAGAGGCAACCGGAGATTAGGAAGATAAATAAGTGGCTCAAGAACTGGTGTAGGAAGAAGGGATTTGGGTTCCTGGAGAACTGGGCTGACTTCTCAGTTGGCTACAGACTATACCTCAATGGGTGCTGGGGGAGAAAATGGCTAGAAGGTTGGAGGAGTGTTTAAACTAGGGATTGGGGGGAGGGTATTCATTTTATAGGTGGGGAAGATAGTGCAGATAGTGACCTGGGCACAAATAAAGAAATTGGGGGTGGGGTTAGAACAGTCAATAAAGTAAGAAGGAATAGTGGTACAGAGAGATACATAAAATGCATGTACACTAATGCCAGAAGCCTCACCAACAAAATGGAGGAATTAGAATTAATTTTGTTGGAAAATAATTATGACATGGTGGGGATAAGTCTCCAAAAATAATGGAAGCAGCGGAGAATATCCTCGTAAAGCAAATAGATGAAGCAGCAACTCAAGGAGAAGTCATTATTATGGGGGACTTCAACTACCCTGAAATACATTGGGGGACAGAAACCTGTAGTTCAAGCAAAGGTAATAGGTTTTTGACAACTATGAGAGACAATTACCTTTCACAACTGGTTCAGGACCCAACAAGAAAGGGGGCACTGCAAGACCTAATATTAACCAAAAGGCCAGACCGCATATCAAATATACGAGTTGGGGGTCACTTGGGTAATAGTGATCACAAAATAATACATTTTCATGTAATCTTTAATAAGATGTGTAGTAGAGAGGTTTCAAGGACACTAAACTTCAGGAAGGCAAATTTCCAACGGTTGAGAGATGATCTTAGTGCAATAAACTGGGACGATATCCTGAGACATAAAGCTACACAAAGCAAATGGGAGACATTTATTAGCATCCTGAATAGGACCTGTGCACAATATATACCCTATGGGAATAAACATGCTAGAAATAGGAGGAAACCACTATAGCTAAATAGAGCTGTAAGGGGCGCAATATGTGACAAAAATAAAGCATTTAGAGAACTAAAGCAAGTAGATAGTGATGAGGCATTAAATAAATATAGAAAATTAAATTAATTCTGTAAAAATCAAATCAAGGCAGCAAAGATTGAGGCAGAGAGAATCATTGCCAGAGAAAGTAAAAATAACCCCAAAATATTCTTTAGCTACATAAATAGTAAAAAACTAAAAAATGATAGTGTTGGCCCCCTTAAAAATAGTCTGGGGGAAATGGTGGATGAGGATGAGGAAAAAGCCAATATGCTAAATGATTTTTTTCAACCGTATTTACACAAGAAAATCGCATGACAGAAAACATGATCAGTGATAACAAAAATTCTCCATTAAATGTCACTTGCTTAACCCAGCAGGAAGTACGGCGGCGTCTAAAAATCACTAAAGTTGACAAATCCCCGGGCCCGAATGGGATACACCCGCGAGTACTGCAGGAATTAAGTAACGTCATAGATAGACCATTATTTTTAATCTTTAAAGATTCCATAATAACAGGGTCTGTACCATAGGACTGGCATATAGCAAATGTGGTGCCAATATTCAAAAAAGGGACAAAAACTGAACTTGGAAATTATAGGCCAGTAAGCTTAACCTCTACTGTGGGTAAAATCCTGGAGGGTTTCCTAAGAGATGCTATACTAGAGTATCTGAAGAAGAATAACCTCATGACCCAATATCAACATGGGTTTACGAGGGACCGTTTCTGTCACACTAATCTGATCAGCTTTTATGAGGAGGCAAGTTCCGGACTGGACCGAGGAAATGTAGTGGATGTTGTGTATATGGACTTTTCAAAAGCTTTTGATACGGTTCCACACAAAAGGTTGATACATTAAATGCGAACAATGGGGATAGGGGAAAATATATGTATGTGGGTTAAGAATTGGCTCAGTGATAGGAAACAAAGGATGGTTATTAATGGAAAACACTCAGACTGGGTCTCAGTTAACAGTGGGTTACCACAGGGGTCAGTATTGGGCCCCCTTCTTTTTAACATATTTATTAATGACCTTGTAGGGGGCATACAGAGTAATATTTCAATATTTGCAGATGACACTAAACTCTGCAGGGTAATCAATACAGAGGAGGACAATTTTATATTACAGGAGGATCTATGTAAACTAGAAGCTTGGGCTGATAAATGGCAAATGAACTTTAATGGGGATAATGTAAGGTAATGCACTTGGGCAGAGGAAATAAAATGTATAATTATATGCTTAATTGTAAAACACTGGGCAAAACTGTAACTGAAAAAGACCTGGGTGTATTGGTGGACGACAAGCTCACGTTTAGTGGCCAGTGTCAGGCAGCTGCGGCAAAGGCAAATAAAATAATGGGATGCATTAAAAGAAGCATAGATGCTCATGAGTAGAACATAATTTTACCTCTATATAAGTCACTAGTGCAACCACACTTAGAATACTGTGTTCAGTTCTGGTCTCCGGCGTATAAGAAAGATATAGCTGAACTAGAGAGGGTGCAGAGAAGAGCGACAAAGCTTATTAGAGGACTGGGGGGTCTGCAATACCAAGACAGGTTATTACACTAGGGGTTATTTACTGTGGAAAAACGAACGCTTAGGGGTGATCTTATTACTATGTACAAGTATATGAGGGGACAGTACAAAGACCTGTCTACTGATCTTTTTACTCTGAGGCCAGAGACAGGGACAAGGGGGCATCTTCTACGTCTGGAGGAAAGACGGTTTAATCATAATCACAGACGGGGATTCTTTACTGTAAGAGCAGTGAGACTATGGAGCTCTCTGCCGCATGATGTTGTAATGAGTGATTCACTAATAAAATTTAAGAAGGGCATGGATTCCTTTCTTGAAAAGTATAATATTACAGGTTATATATACTAGATTCCTTGATAGGGCGTTGATCCAGGGAACTAGTCTGATTGTCGTATGGAGTCGGGAAGGAATTTTTTTCCCCAATGTGGAGCTTAGTGTTTGCCACATGTTTTTTTTTTTGCCTTCCTCTGGATCAACATGTTAGGCTATGGGTTGAACTAGATGGACTTAGTCTTCCTTCAACCTTAAAAACTATGTTACTATGTTACTTTGCCTGTGCTGTCTCAGGGTTACCCGCTAACCCACAGCTCTACCTCCTTAAGCTCCTGGCCGTATCCAGTGCAGCTGACCTCTTTCTGTCTATAGTCCACTTCACCACACAGGGTACAGGCTGCTCTGGCCATATTACTCTGCCACTGGATCCAGTTACAGAATCTTGCTATCTCTGTTCTGCTTCCTTCCAGTCTCACACTCCTCACTATGCGGCCTCATCTGTCACACTCTCTGTATTTGGCGTCACCTCGCTACTCATTCCAGTGCTGACTTCTCTAAGCAGGAAGAAACTCTCTTCTTACTTCCAAACACTCCTCCCATCTGTAGGGCCAGCTGACTGTTAAGTCTTCCTTACCTAGTTGTCCAATCTACTACAGCTCTGATGGGAGATATTACATTAAATTCAGCATTAAACATTGCTCAACCATTATACTTGTTATAATGACACAAACTGTAAAAGTCTTCTGGGACGGTGTCAGACATCTTCACACACTTTTACTGTATAACCACGAGTCACTTAAATGTCAGGGACATCGATCTGTCTAGTTAGGGGCAGAAGTGATTGTGAATCAATGTCACCTCTTCTGGTGCAGATGAAAGTGACAACAGGAGCCCGGGAGAGGAACAGCGAGACACCCCGAAAGAGGGAATGGTGCAGATAGTGGCCTATTATGACTGCACAAGCCCATGTACATTGGTAGCGTACAAACAAGGGGAACAAATACCTGAACCTGGCAGATCCAAATTCAGACTGGTAGAAGCACTACTCTGACCCTGGTCTGTCCCTACATGATGGTGGAGGTTGGCACCCTAAGATAACGCAATGGCGCCCCCTATCAATAGTGGCTCACCCTGAATGCTCCTAACAACTCCTAGTTTATCTATGCTTGTGTAGCAACTTACTTGGGAAAATAGGTTAAACACTAAAAACTACAACTGACCTTGCTTGCTCCTGTACAGACTAGATACCTTGACTACACAGTCCCCAGCGGTACCTGCGGGTGAAGAGATAGACCTAACCACAGACTAGGAGATGGCAACTATGGCCTAAACTGCCTAAAAGGCAGACAAGTTGCTTCACGTTCCTCCTAAAGAACCAGAGGGCAGAGCAGAGTGTGAATTATCTAAAAGAAGAGAAGTGTGCTGAACAAAGGAATAATCCCAAAGCAAGTAAACTAAGAAACAAAATACCAAGCAAAGAATACAGCAAGTACTGTTAACAAATATACTGCCTATTTTCAAATGATAAAAAGAAGAAAAGTGCAAAGTATAGCAAATAAACAGCAAAGCGAAAAACCCTAGCTCCAAATATCAACAGAATGGCAGAATATCCAAATGAATCTATCACCAGCAGGAAACGAAGACTATAAAGCTGCACCCAAAATGTGATAGGCATCCAAATAAAAATACAAATGTGTAAAGCTAAGCAGGCTGCAGCCAGAAAAGCAGAACCCAAACACCCAGTGAAAAGGTGTGTGTCCTGTGGCTCGGCAGAAAGAGAAGCCGACCACAGAACACAAACTGAAGGGATCAAATCCTGGAGCATGACATTGCCACAGACAATTCCTCTCTCTTCCTCCTCCCTGACTTCTGTAGTTTTCCATTCCTGTTGTGTCTTGGTAATTGTGGGTAACATGTGGCGGCCCATTCAGGTTGTACAGGTGGTCTGGCTCTGCCAGGACGGCATCTATACGTGCCGTCACAAGAAGGTTTGCTATATCTCGCAGCACAGTCTCAAGAGGACGGAAACAAACTCCATGTGGACGGCATGAGGGGCCAATATCCTGTAGTGGACAAGGGACAAATACCGCCACACCATGACCAGATCACATATTACCACCACATAGTGACCGAATACTACCATACTGAGCATTAATACAAAAACAGAATACTAATATTACCATTACTAATAGTGCCATTATTCACAGGAGCTCTGTGTATAGTATACAGTGTATAGTGTCAGTGTACAGATAACACACTGACTCACTGGTGATGTCTCTAGTTGAAGTCCTTCATCTCCACTTTTCCTCTTCATCCATCGCAGACCGCCATCACTTCTTCTCGCCAGGACTCGTCTCTGCATAAAATAACACAGTTATCTAGAGCAGCTTACAGAGCACATTCCCCAATATTTCCCCAACTTCTACACTACACCAGATGAAGAAAAAAAGTGATATAGTGCCGCCCTGCACAGTAACATGAACCCCCCACAGAAAACAGTATCCTCAAAAATAAAATACATTACAGCAGTAATAATATCCTTTAATTAGCCCCTACAGTAATAATGTCCCACATCCTACTCCCATTGTCTTCATCCTGCCCCCATTGTCTCCATCCTGCCCCCAATGTCTCCATCCTGCCCCCATGTTTCCATTTGTCTCCATCCTGCCCCCAATGTCTCTCCATCCTGCCCCCAATGTCTCTCCATCCTGCCCCCAATGTCTCTACATTCTGCCCCAATGTCATTCCATTCTGCCCCAATGTCTCTCCATTCTGCCCCTATTTCTTTCCATTCTGCCAATGTCTCTCCATTCTGTCCACGTCTCCATTCTGCCTCCATGTGTCTATTTTGCCCCATGTCTCCATTCTGCCCCCAATGTCTCTCCATTCTGTCCCCAATGTCTCTCCATTCTGCCCCAATGTCTTTCCATTCTGCCCCAATGTCTCTCCATTCAGTCCCCATTTCTTCCCATTCTGCCAATGTCTCTCCATTCTGCCCACGTCTCCATTCTGCCTCCATGTGTCTATTTTGCCCCATGTCTCCATTCTGCCCCCAATGTCTCTCCATTCTGCCTCCAATGTCTCCATTCTGCCCCGTCTCAATTCTGCCCCGTCTCCATTCTGCCCCCAATGTCTCTCCATTCTGCTTCCGATGTCTCCATTCTGCCCCGTCTCCATTCTGCCACCATGTTTCTATTCTGCCTCCATGTTTCTATTATGCACCCAATGTCTCCATTCTGCTCCCCTTTCTCCATTCTGCCCCCCTTGCCTCCATTCTGCCCCAATGTTTCTATTCTGCCCCAATGTCTCCATTCTGCCCCCCTTGTCTCCATTCTGCCCCCCCTATCTCCATTCTGCCCCCCTGTCTCCATTCTGCCCCCCTTGTCTCCATACTACCCCTGGTTTCTATTCTGCCCCCAATGTCTCCATTCTGCCCCCGTCTCCATTCTGCCCCCCATGTTTCTATTCTTCCCTCCATGTCTCCATTCTGTTCCCCATGTCTCCATACTGTCCCCATGTCTCCATTCTGCCCCCCGGTCTCTATTCTGCCCCGTCACCATTCTGCCCCCTATCTCCATTCTGCCCCCTATCTCCATTCTGCCCCCCGGTCTCTATTCTGCCCCGTCTCCATTCTGCCCCCCTGTCTCCATTCTTCCCCCATGTTTCTATTCTGCCACCCTTGTCTCCATCCATACTGCCCTTTGGTTTCTATTCTGCCCCCAATGTCTCCATACTGTCCCCATGTCTCCATTCTGCCCCCTATCTCCATTCTGCCCCCCGGTCTCTATTCTGCCCCGTCTCCATTCTGCCCCCTGTCTCCATTCTGCCCCCTATCTCCATTCTGCCCCCCGGACTCTATTCTGCCCCGTCTCCATTCTGCCCCCCTGTCTCCATTCTTCTCCCCTGTCTCCATTCTGCCCCGTCTCCATTCTGCCCCCCATGTCTCCATTCTGCCCTCAATGTGTTTCCATTCTGCCTCCAATATGACTCCATTCTCCCCAATGTGACGCCATTCTGCTCCCCTGTCTCCATTCTGCCCCCCTTGTCTCCATACTACCCCCTGGTTTCTATTCTGCCCCCAATGTCTCCATTCTGCCCCCGTCTCCATTCTGCCCCCCATGTTTCTATTCTTCCCTCCATGTCTCCATTCTGTCCCCCTTGTCTCCATTCTGCACCCATGTTTCTATTCTGCCACCCTTGTCTCCATCCATACTGCCCTCTGGTTTCTATTCTGCCCCCAATGTCTCCATACTGTCCCCATGTCTCCATTCTGCCCCCTATCTCCATTCTGTCCCCCGGTCTCTATTCTGCCCCGTCTCCATTCTGCCCCCCTGTCTCCATTCTTCCCCCATGTTTCTATTCTGCCACCCTTGTCTCCATCCATACTGCCCTCTGGTTTCTATTCTGCCCCCCAATGTCTCCATACTGTCCCCATGTCTCCATTCTGCCCCATATCTCCATTCTGTCCCCCGGTCTCTATTCTGCCCCGTCTCCATTCTGCCCCCCTGTCTCCATTCTTCCCCAATGTTTCTATTCTGCCACCCTTGTCTCCATCCATACTGCCCTCTGGTTTCTATTCTGCCCCCAATGTCTCCATACTGTCCCCATGTCTCCATTCTGCCCCCTATCTCCATTCTGCCCCCCGGTCTCTATTCTGCCCCGTCTCCATTCTTCCCCCTATCTCCATTCTGCCCCCTGTCTCCATTCTGCCCCCCGGTCTCTATTCTGCCCGGTCTCCATTCTGCACCCCTGTCTCTATTCTTCTCCCCTGTCTCCATTCTGCCCCGTCTCTATTCTGCCCCCCATGTCTCCATTCTGCCCTCAATGTGTTTCCATTCTGCCTCCAATATGACTCCATTCTCCCCCAATGTGACTCCATTCTGCCCCCAATGTCTCCCATTCTGCCTCCATGTTTCCCATTCGACCCCCCCATGCCTCCATTCTGCCCTCAGTGTCCCTCACCCTGCCCCCACCCTGTGCGGTTTTGGTGATTTTTTTCCTCTATAGACTTCTATGTGGAGCATAAAAAAACGTCTGTAAGAAACTGCAGATACTTTTTTAAGTGCAGAATCAAAGCTTTTCTGTACTGTAAAAAACAATTAAAAACGCGGTTTCACATCTGCACCAAAATGCATCAAATAAGGGGGAAAAAGCCTAAAATAGTGCACCAAAGATGCAATAACCAGAGGAGATTGTTATTGTGTAGATTGGTGCACAGTATTTATGCTACGTGTGAACACGGCCTTACAGACACAAAAAAGCCAGATGTCATATAGTGAAACTACACAGAGATGAGAAAGTTCTGAAGGGTCCGACTGTGAATGAGGGAACAAAAAATAATCCACAGGTCCCAACTAGAGAAGAGCAGGACGCACAGATGATATTGCAGCAGCCCGGGCTAATCTAAAGCCGCGACAGGGCCTCCCGTCCAGCCACCAATTACCACTGACCTGGATGCTGGACCTGAGTCCCATGAGTCGATCCTCTCATCTCTAGTCCCAGCCGTCCTGGATACAGCAGACAGTCCCGGATTTAGGTCTATCCCTGCAGTCCCGAGTTTCTGCTGAATGTCCCTCACTGCCACCGCCCCTCTGATAACTCTTCCTGCCGGGGGAGAAAGACATGGTAAAAGGGCGTGGCTTGGTGTGTGGATAGGGGCGTGGTCAGACTACGCGTGCCGCATGGTTTCGCCCTCTTTCTAGTCCTCATAGGTTGGCGGTATGCTTGTACTGAGGAGATCTGGGATATCAGTGATTAGGTCCCATATTGTGCACTGTAAGGTCTGGAAAAGCTCCTTCTATCCGTCTCTGTAGCACCAGAGGAAGAACAGAGGGGAAAAGACAGGATTTTCTACATGTCGCGTTATGCAGATGTTCTGCAGATTTATCACAACCGTCCACAAGAAGAAACTGCCATCACAGAGCCGCCTTTAGCTGTTGGAAAAGTTTAAACTTAGTTTTGGATAGTTGCTATAGGCAACAGGGACCGTTTCTATTTATGCTGGGTCACATGATGCTGGTGCTGGGTGATGTCATGTGACGGAATGTTGTGGGTGATGATGTCACAGAGGGCGTTGTGATGTCACCCTTGGGGTATATAAGGGGACTCCATCCACCTGGAGCTCATATCTCATTGGCCATATCTTGGTGCTGAGATACCCCTTGGAGACAATGAGGATCGCCATATTGTTTCTGTGCTGTACCCTGTTCTACCCTGTGAATTACCATAGGCTGCCGGTGAGTACCTGTCTATTATTACATATGGAGGACGTTTAGAATCAGCTGCGGCAGGGGAAGGGGATGGGGAGGGGGGTCCTGTAAGAATTTACCTGCGGGAATAAGAGGTTATGGCAGGGAAAGGAGCTTAGGAAGTGACAGTCAGAGGGGATATAAGTGTGGGGTGACCCCTCTGACTCCCACATTCCTGCTTTGTCCTTGTAGTGATTAATGACTTTGGTGTTGTCCCTTATATATCACTTTGCAGTCACCAGTGATCGCTCCGCACTGTGATCCTAAACTACAGTCTCATTTACCTTTTTGCAAACGCCCAGAAGGGGAGGAGTGACATCACACCCATGTGAGCAGATCCCGCCCACTTTTACTGCAGTCGTAATGCGAGCTAGCTGTATTCTGTTTTCATGGAAATGTCAGCAGCTGCTCCCCCTAGTGTTTACAAGATGAAAACATCAAAACAGTTCAAATATTTTTTTCAGATTTTATACCATTAAAACCTTTTTAAATATATATGTGTATTTATATATAAATATAAATACTTTACAATTTTACAATTGTAAAAAAATTGCTGACACTTTCCCTTTAAAAGATCTAAAGACGTTCTGCTTCATGTGCCATTGTGACCAATCACAGCACAGATTATATTTTTTAAACTTTTCTTGAAAAACTGAAGCTGCTCCGTGATTGGAAATCATGTGGAAGGGTTCTCTTTTAGACATTTAGTTAGGTCCAAAGTATCAGTGACATGATGGATAGAACTGTGCAATGATGTCACAGAGGGCTTTGTGATGTCACCCCTGGGTATATTAGAAGCCTCGGCCCATCTGCAGCTTGTATCTCATTGACCATACCTTGGTGCTGAGAGACCTCTGGAGATGATGAGTATCATCCTATCATTTCTGTGCTTTACGTTGCTCTACCCCCCACATTACAGTACACTGAGGGCGAGTATGTTCTCATCAATATGGAGGTCACAAGGATCAGCTAATGAGAATATCGCCTCTTGCAGGACTTCTCATACTGGACACGTGACCGTCCGTCATATGAAAGTCCAACTGTAAATAATATTCCATGGACCCTGGAGGTGAATCCCAAACTTCTTCCTGATCTTCTCAATGGGATATTTCTGAAAGTTGCTTGATAATGTATCCATCACTGTATAATAACAAGGGCTCTCGGTTTGACTGGATTGGGTATAAATATACAGGACTTTATTATGTTTTTTTTCTTTATTATAGGATGACCCACTACCCGTGGATCTCAGGAGAAGCGCCTATCAAGCTTCCATCAATCTTCCTCTTTGGCTCTTCCGTGACGTAGTTTTTGTTTCGGTGATGACACTACTGACAATACTAGAGTATTTGGCCTTAAGTCTTGTCCTGAGCAAGTGGGCAATGTCTGAACCTGGTGAAACAATCAGAAAACTCCTGAGAACAAAACCATTCTGAAGGAACAAAGTGCTTGTAAGGAGCCGATTTGCATCCCTCAGATTCAGGAGCAAGACTCCAGGAGAACACCTGTCCTGCCCAATGGCAAATGTTCTACTCCATCCATGGCTCCTGCACCGCAGGATGCGAAAAAGGTTCCTAGTTGCAACTATAAAGTGGCGTTCAGTGATATTGTCTGGGTCAGAACGATCCCTCACAACAATATAGGAAGAAGAGCTCGAAGTTCCACGGAGCATAAAGAGAAGTTACTGATTTTTCAGAGAAGCCAACAACCCAGAATTCCAGAGCCAAGAGCACCAGAACCTAGAACACCAGAACCTACCATGTCAGAACCTAGTATGTCAGAACCTAGAATGCCAGAGCCTGAAATGCCTACAACACCTCCACCCAAAATCAAGAGGAGAAGATGTTTCCTTAGATGTCTTAGAGGCGAGGAAGATTGAGAAGGCAACTGCTTGAACTTTCCCATTGCTCGTGTTTTCAGCACAGGTTAGTCCTATACATGCTGTCTGATGGGCACCATCTTACTACATACAATGCAGCATTGCACCTGAAATCGAATGGATATTTTGTCACACACTTGCACTTTAGCACCTTATCATATGGCGCATATATCTATGAACGCTTTGCTAAGTATCACTGTCTAGTATGTGCTTCTGATAAACCTATTTTAGGAAAAAGTGTCGAGGTTTGGCATACTATGTACTTGAGTTTGGCGTACTATGTGCTTGTTGGTAAATTCTATTGCCATCTATAATCTACTAGATATTATAATATCTCTGGTGGGATGCCCCATGCCGAATTGTTGATAACTGACTATGAGCATCGTCCTCTATTTCTTATCTACTATGGTTACAGGTTGATGTGAAGAGAGCTGTGCCATTGGTAGCGATTTTTCTACTGATTTGTCAGTTATATTTATGTTAGTTTAGCAAATTTCTGCTTGTAGGGTCTAATGTTTTAGCATAGTGTATGTTCTGTGAGCTAAATTGTCATGCGTATGCACTAGATAGATTATAAATTGTGATGCTTATGTACTAGATAGATTATTAGTTTAATCGGTGATTTTTTAAATATTTTTTAACATCAGGAGACTCAAGAATCGCATCTTACAGAAGACAAGAAGCCTAAATGGCGAAGGGTGATGACCTGTTGATGGCCCACAGCTGGAGGGTCATTACCTCTTGATGGCACAAAACTGGACAGAAGATAAAAACATTTGATGTCACACAGCCGGAGGGTGATGACCTATTGATGGCCATAGCCAAAGGGTTATTACCTGTTGATGGCACACAGCCGGACAGAGGATCATTACCTGTTGATGGCACACAGCCGGATGGTCATTACCTGTTCATGTCGCACTGCCGGATGGTCATTACCTGTTGATGGCACACAGCCGGAGGGTGATGACCTATTGATGGCCATAGCCAGAGGGTGATTACCTGTTGATGGCGCACTGCCGGATGGTCATTACCTGTTGATGGCACACAGCTGGAGGGTGATGACCAGTTGATGTTGCACTGCCGGATGGTCATTACCTGTTGATGGCACACAGCCGGACAGAGGATCATTACCTGTTGATGGCACACAGCCAGTCAGAGGATAAGATCTTTTGATTGCATACACCGGGTCCCTCCCTGATAACAAGGAACCCTGGGGAATACTCGTCATCTTGATCCCCCACTGACTATATACTTGCTCCACCTCAGCCTACACCATCATGGAGGACACTTCTACCTGTGTCCACTGTAAGGTTGGACTTTCTTTTATAATTACAGAAGATTAATAAACATCATAAAGCTGTAAAACTATTGAGTAATTTATTATAAATTATTATAAAGAAATATAAAGTATAATAGATAGCTATAGAGGGCACATAAGACGACTAACTATAGAAAGCATGGTATCGCCTGATATATACTGTATATTCTAGATGGCGCTATTACACTAAATACATCACAACCTCCAGGGTGATATTACCGTACAATGCGAGATCACTAATAATGGCCACAGATTATGAGAAAATGACCAGCTCCATAGTCCTGGAGTTATTATAAATGTCTCTAGTGTGAGGCAGGGACTGGACGAGTGTTGGAGGGAGGTATATTCCCCCAGGACGTCCTTTATGTATCCATGCTGTAGAATCTGCCGTATACTTCTGTTCTAGCAGTCAGACATTTCACTCTGCAGATCACAGCCTCAACATTGTGTAAAACTACCACCGTATATAAGAGCACTCAGAATAAAAACTAGCGGCATGCTGTGCACTGCCCACGTCATGTGTACGGGATACAGGACCTGCAGGACCTGGTACGGCCATTATAGTTGATAGATTAATGATACCTGTGCAGATGAAGGGAAAAAAATATGTGCAACAACAGGAGGAGAAAGTCTCAAAATGTAATTTGAAGAGTATAATAGAGAAATGGGAAACTTCTGGAGATGCAGATAAGTGGTACCAGGGCGAAACGTAAGTGTAGTCAGACAAGGGAAAAGTGCAAATGATCCAGTGTAAAGGTTTGTTTAGTAGAAAAAATATTAAAACTTAGCTTTTATTAGCCATATAAAACACTGCTCCACAAAGAATACTATCATAGCTTACAGACCTACGCGTTTCAACAAATCATGTCTTAATTATGGCCCTACTACTAGAGTGACAAAAAGGCATATTTATATATATATATATATATATATATATATATATATATATATCCACGTGCCTGTATGACCTCCCTACAACGCCTGGGCATGCTCCTGATGAGGTTGCGGATGGTCTCCTGTGCGATCTCCTCCCAGACCTGGACTAAAGCATCCGCCAACTCCTGGACAGTCTGTGGTGCAACGTGACGTTGGCGGATGGAGCGAGACATGATGTCCCAGATGTGCTCAATCGGATTCAGGTCTGGGGAACGGGCGGGCCAGTCCATAGCTTCAATGCCTTCATCTTACAGGAACTGCTGACACACTCCAACCACATGAGGTCTGGCATTGTCCTGCATTAGGAGGAACCCAGGGCCAACCGCACCAGCATATGGTCTCACAAGGGGTCTGAGGATCTCATCTCGGTACCTAATGGAAGTCAGGCTACCTCTGGCGAGCACATGGAGGGCTGTGCAGCCCTCCAAAGAAATGCCACTCCACACCATTACTCACCCACTGCCAAACCGGTCATGCTGAAGGATGTCGCTCTCCACGGCGTCTCTAGACTCTGTCACGTCTGTCACATGTGCTCAGTGTGAACCTGCTTTCATCTGTGAAGAGCACAGGGCGCGAGTGGCGACTTTGCCAATCCTTGTGTTCTGTGGCAAATGCCAAGCGTCCTGCATGGTGTTGGGCTGTGAGCACAACCCCTATCTGTGGATGTCGGGCCCTCATACCACCCTCATGGAGTCGGTATCTAACCGTTTGTGCAGACACATGCACATTTGTGGCCTGGTGGAGGAGGTCATTTTGCAGGGCTCTGGCAGTGCTCCTCCTGTTCCTCCTTGCACAAAGGCGGAGGTAGCGGTCCTGCTGCTGGGTTGTTGCCCTCCTACGTCCCCCTCCACATCTCCTGGTGTACTGGCCTGTCTCCTGGTAGCGCCTGCAGCCTCTGGACACAGCCAACCTTCTTGCCACAGCTCGCATTGATGTGCCATCCTGGATGAGCTGCACTATCTGAGCAACTTCTGTGGGTTGTAGAGTCTGTCTCATGCTACCACGAGTGTGAAAGCACAACCAACATTCAAAAGTGACCAAAACATCAGCCAGAAAGCATTGGTACTGAGATGTGGTCTGTGGTCCCCACCTGCAGAAGCACTCTTTTATTGAGGGTGTCTTGATAATTGCCAATAATTTCCATCTATCGTCTATTCCATTTGCACATCAGCATGTGAAATTGATTGTCAATCAGTGTTGCTTCCTAAGTGGACAGTTTGATTTCACAGAAGTTTGATTTACTTGTTATATTCTGTTGTTTTAAGTGTTCCCTTTATTTTTGGAGCAGTGTATATAGATACATACAGTGAGTACGGAAAGTATTCAGACTCCTTTAAATTTTTCACTCTGTTTCATTGCAACCATTTGATAAATTCTAAAAAGTTCATTTTTTTTTCTCATTAAAGTACACTCTGCACCCCATCTTGACTGAAAAAAACAGCAATGTAGAATTTTTTTGCAAATTTATTAAAAAAGAAAGACTGAAATATCACATGGTCATAAGTATTCAGATCCTTTGCCCAGACACTCATATTTAAGTCACATGCTGTCCATTTCCTTGTGATCCTCCTTGAGATGGTTCTACTCCTTCAATGGAGTCCAAATGTGTTTAATTAAACTGATAGGACTTGATTTGGAAAGGCACACACCTGTCTATATAAGACCCCACAGCTCACAGTGCATGTCAGACCAAATGAGAATCATGAGCTCAAAGGAACTGCCCAAGGAGCTCAGAGACCGAATTGTGGCAAGGCACAGATCTAGCCAAGGTTATAAAAGAATTTCTGCATTACTCAAGGTTCATAAGAGCACAGTGGCCTCCATAATCCTTAAATGGAAGAAGTTTGGGACCACCAGAAGTCTTCCTAGACCTGGCCGTCCAGCCAAACTGAGCAATCGTGGGAGAAGAGCCTTGGTGAGAGAGGTAAAGAAGAACCCCAAGATCACTGTGGCTGAGCTCCAGAGATGCAGTAGGGAGATGGGAGAAAGTTCCACAAAGTCAACTATCACTGCAGCCCTCCACCAGTTGGGCCTTTATGGCAGAGTGGCCAGACCGAAGCCTCTCCTCAGTGCAAGACATATGAAAGCCCGCACAGAGTTTGCTCAAAAACACTTGAAGGACTCCCAGACTATGAGAAATTAGATTCTCTGGTCTGATGAGACAAAGATAGAACTTTTTGGTGATAATTCTAAGTTGTATGTGTGGAGAAAACCAGGCACTGCTCATCACCTGCCTAATACAATCCCAACAGTGAAACATGGTGGAGGCAGTTGTTAGAACCCTCCTGTTAGTTTTTTCTATTTTGTGGTCACGTGACCTTCTGCCTATTTATTCCAGCTCCGCCCTTCAGGCTTTGCTGGACTTCAGTGTTACTTTGACTCTTAATCTAGCCAGGTGCTTTGTACCTACTGTATCTCTCTAGTTTGTTTGGTCCTTGGACCACTAAGTACTTTTGTCTGTTTGTCTTTTTCTGCTACTACTTCTGCCAGGAGGTGTCCAATTTTGTCCCAGTCCTTAGTTCTTTTAGGGACCCGTCCCTTTAATCTATAGGTCTGCGTTCAGACTAGCCGCGGACGAAGGCGGGTCTGTTCACAAGGAACAGGTTGCCCGCTGCATCGTAGGGAATCAGCTTAGTCCTATTGTATGGACAGATTTCCTCTCTTTCCTTAGTTCTTGTAGCAGATCATAACAGCAGTATCATTCTATGGGTGTGTTTTTCAGCTGCAGGGACAGGACGACTGGTTGCAATTGAAGGAAACATGAATGCGGCCAAGTACAGAGATATCCTGGATGAAAACCTCTTCCAGAGTGCTCTGCACCTCAGACTTGGCCAAAGGTTCACCTTCCAACAAGACAATGACTCTAAGCACACAGCTAAAATAACAAAGGAGTGGCTTCAGAACAACTATGTGACCATTCTTGACTGGCGCAGCCAGAGCCCTGACCTAAACCCAATTGAGCATCTTTGGAGAGACCTGAAAATGGCTGTCCACCAACGTTTACCATTCATCCTGACAGAACTGGAGAGGATCTGCAAGGAAGAATGGCAGAGGATCCCAAAATGCAGGTGTGAAAAACTTGTTGCATCATTTCCAAGAAGACTCATGGCTGTACTAGCCCAAAAGGGTGCTTCTACTCAATACTGAGCAAAGGGTCTGAATACTTATGCCCGTGTGATATTTCAGTTTTTCTTTTTTATTAAATTTGCAAAAATTTCTACATTTCTGTTTTTTTTCAGTCAAGATGGGGTGCAGAGTGGACTTTAATGAGAAAAAAATGAACTTTTTAGAATTTACCAAATGGCTGCAATGAAACAAAGAGTGAAAAATTTAAAGGGGTCTGAATACTTTCCGTACCCACTGTACATGCATGGAAATAAATGCAGAATTATATTTCTTAATACTGCAGTATCAGATCCTGTCTTGAATTTAACCCCTGTGGTATCCAATGTGAAAATCCACAGGGACTCCCGGTTCAGAAGTTTGCACTTATGATCCCCCCCTCGTGTGGATCTATATACCTTCTCTATCTCCATATATTTAAAGAATGAGGTGTCACCTTTATGAACTCTCGCAAAATGCCTCGATACTGCTGATGTATTTATGGCTTCCAAATGAATCGCACCAGAAAGATGTCTTCTGATACGGACTTTCAGCGCACCTGTGGTACAACCCACATAGTGGACCTTACACAAGGTGCATTCTATAAGGTATATAACCCCTGATGAATTACAATTGAGGAAATCATGAATTTTATATTCTCTATCATTACTTAAGGACATAAAACAATCTGTTTTAACCGCTTGTAGACACGCTTTGCACCGATTGGCTCCACATCTGAAGAAACCTTTTGTGCTGAGCCAATTTGGTTGTACAGTATTAGTCTCACTGGTGTATAAGCTAGGAGAAAGGATGGTTCCCAGAGCGGGCGCTTTCCTGGCTACAAAGCGGATGGCATTAGAAAGTAGGTTTTTTAGTTTCTTGTTCTGATATATAATAGGGTTATACTTTTTAATTCTAGATGTAATTTTATTATACTGAGGACTATAGGTGGTAGAAAACGTTACCCTAGTATCCAATGTGTTAATGTTATTTTTCTGTTTATTTCGGAGTATATCTTTCCGATTTATATTGGAGACAATTCTACTCGCTTTTCTTAAAGACCACTCGGGATAGCACCTATTGGATAGTCTGTTACACATTTTTTCTGATTCCTTCTGAAAAGTGATGTTATCTGAACAATTTCGTATTGTTCGTATTAGCTCACCGTAAGGGATATTTCTCTTAATATGTGTGTAACGGGTCTGGGAGGCGGAACCTCTGAGCTACTATACAAGGGGGCGGTCCTTGTAAGGGAGCGGGTGGCGACCAGGGAAGACGGGCTGGAAATCTCTGCAGGTGAACGGGACAGTCTCTGAGTGAACGGGACAGTCTCTGAGTGAACGGGCTGGAGGTCACGGCAAGTGACCGGGGCAGTCTCTAGGTATAGGGTTGGTACGACCTGTGGCGGCTGAAGATAGACGTGAGCTCCCAGGTGAGCAGGCGAGAGTCTCTGGATGAACGGGTGGTCACAGCATGTGACGGCGGAGCCTCCAGGAAGACCAGCGGACAGGCGACAGATGAGCGCTCCCAGGTGAGCGGGCAGAAGTCTCTGGACAGGCGGGTGGTCACAGCACGTGACGGCAGAGCCTCCGGGTAGGCAAGCAGACTGGTAGCAGATGAGCGCTCCCAGGTGAGCGGGCAGGAGTCACTGGACAGGCAGGTGGTCACAGCACGTGACGGCGGAGCCTCCAGGTAGGCTAGCAGGCAGGTAGCAGATGTGCGCTCCCAGGTGAGCGGGCAAGCTGGTCCATAGACAGACTGACAGGAGTTGGAAGGCAGACCGTCGGACCACAGGCAAGCAGGCAGGTAGCTGATGTGCGCTCCCAGGTGAGCGGGCAGGCTGGTCCTTAGACAGACTGACAGGATTAGTAAGGCAGACCGTCGGACCTCAGACTAGCAGGCAGGTAGCAAGTAATCAGGCAGGAATCTGGCAGGTAACTGGCAGGTAACTGGCAACGGGACCTGAGGGCTGAAGCACAGGTGAGACACAGGTGCAAACAACATTGCTCGGGCACCTCCATTTTGGAGGAGGTGCCTTATATATGGTAAAGTCCTCCGGCCATTGGCCGGGGACTCCTTAGGACGGCGCGCGCGGCCCCTTTAAGAGGGAGGGAGAGCGCGCGCGCCCTAAGCACAGTGGCCGGGAAGGAGCGCGCGCTGCCAGCAGAGCGGGAGAGGGACGCCGGGCACGGAGCAGAGCGGTGAGGGGAACAGCGTCCCTGCCTAGCAGAGGGCAGGGACGCCGGCACTACAGTACCCCCCCTTTAGGCCCCCCCTTTTTTAGGCCAGACAGAAATTTAGCAAGGATGAGAGGGGCATGGATGTTCTCCCGGGGCTCCCACGTTCTCTCCTCAGGACCAAACCCCTTCCAATCTACCAGAAAAAAGGTCTTCCCTCTTACCCTTTTGGTAGCAAGAATGTTCTCTACCTCAAACTCGTCCTCAGCGGAAACCGGAGCAGGAGGCGTACCTGTAGACTTGGAAAAAGAGTTAAGCACCACGGGTTTGAGGAGAGATACATGGAAGGAGTTAGGGATCCGTAAGTTGGCCGGGAGTTTCAATTTATAGGCCACCGGGTTGATCTGACTGATGACCTCCAGAGGACCGATGAACCGAGGCCCTAACTTGTAAGAAGGTATCTTGAGTCGAACATATTTAGATGAGAGCCAGACCTTATCTCCTGGACGAAATTGTGGAGGATCCAGGCGTTTTTTGTCAGCGTGTCTTTTCATACGCTCGGATGACAGAAGGAGTGCGGACCGGGTACTCTCCCATATGGAGGAAAATTTGCTAACGAGAGATTCCGCAGCCGGGTTGTCCACAGAGGTGGAGACAGGAAAAGGAATCCGAGGATGCTGACCGAAAACTACAAAAAACGGGGATTTGGAGGAGGATTCGCTCTCGTGATTATTATAAGAGAACTCGGCCCATGGTAGGAGATCCACCCAGTCAGAATGGTGGGCATTAACGAAGTGCCGGAGGTAACTGGTCAGGTTCTGATTGATCCGCTCCACTTGACCATTGGACTGTGGGTGGTAAGCGGAGGAGAAGTCCAGGGTGACGTCTAGTAGTTTACAAGTGGCTCTCCAGAAACGTGAGGTGAACTGTACCCCACGATCCGACACGATGTGGAGGGGCAGGCCATGAAGACGGAAGATATGGCGGATAAAGTCTTTAGCCAGCTCGGGTGCAGACGGGAGGCCTGGCAGGGGAATAAAGTGAGCCATCTTGGAAAAGCGGTCAGCGACCACCCAAATGACCGTACAACCGACAGAGACGGGGAGATCAGTTATGAAGTCCATAGCAATATGCTGCCAGGGGGCAGCAGGCACAGGAAGCGGAAGGAGGCGTCCGGCTGGCAGATGTCTCGGGACTTTGTTGCGGGCGCAGGACACACAGGCAGAAACAAAGTCTATTACGTCCTTGTGCAGGGTAGGCCACCAATAGTGCCGGGCAATAAGCTGGAGGGTCTTTTTCTGACCGGCGTGGCCAGCTAGCTTAGACGAATGGCCCCAGTGTAGGATCTTCTCCCGATCAGGTACTGAAACAAACGTCTTACCGGGAGGGAGACGATTTAGACTCACGGGAGCCACCTGCATTACTCTGGCGGGATCGATGATATGTTTAGGTTCTTCCTCGAGATCGGACACCAGAAAGGATCGGGACAAGGCGTCTGCTTTGACGTTTTTGTCAGCCGGGCGAAAATGAAGAACAAAATCAAAGCGAGCAAAAAACAAGGACCACCGGGCTTGGCGCGGGTTAAGTCTCTGGGCATGCTGGAGGTAAGCCAAGTTCTTGTGGTCAGTGTAAATTATTACCGGATGAAGAGCCCCCTCGAGTAGGTAACGCCACTCCTCCAACGCCAGCTTGATGGCCAATAACTCTCGGTCTCCTATGGAATAGTTGCGCTCAGAAGAGTAGAAGAGTTTGGAGAAGAAGCCACAAGTTACCATTCTCCCGGAAGATGATTTTTGAGTAAGTACCGCTCCGGCTCCAGAGGAGGAGGCGTCAACTTCCAGGAAGAACTGCTTGTTGCCGTCCGGGCGATGCAGCACCGGGGCGGAAGAGAAGGCCTGTTTTAGGGAAAGAAAGGCCTCCTCTGCTTCGGGCGGCCACTCTTTGGGATTAGTACCCTTACGGGTGAGCGCGGAAATTGGGGCAGTCCGGGAAGAGAAGTGTGGTATGAAGAGGCGGTAGTAGTTGGCGAAGCCCAGGAATCGCTGAATGGCCTTCAACCCCTCCGGTCGGGGCCATTTCTCGATGGCAGACAGTTTCTCAGGATCCATTTGTAGGCCGGTCTGAGAGATAATGTAGCCCAGAAACGGAAGCGAGGTCTGCTCAAAGAGGCACTTCTCATATTTAGCGTAGAGATGGTTCTGCCTGAGCCTGAGCAGGACCTGACGAACGTCCCTCCGGTGAGTCTGGAGATCTGGAGAGAAGACCAAGATGTCGTCCAGGTACACCACTACGCAGGAGTAGAGAAGGTCCCGGAAGATGTCATTGACCAACTCTTGAAAGACGGCAGGAGCGTTACAGAGGCCAAAGGGCATTACCAGATATTCATAGTGGCCGTCCCGGGTGTTGAATGCCGTCTTCCATTCATCCCCCTGACGGATACGAACCAGGTTGTACGCCCCACGGAGGTCTAGTTTGGTGAAGATTCTAGCCCCCCTCAGACGATCAAATAACTCCGGAATGAGCGGAAGGGGGTACTTATTCTTCACCGTGATCTGGTTAAGGCCTCTATAGTCTATACAGGGACGGAGAGAGCCGTCCTTCTTTTTGACGAAAAAGAAGCCTGCTCCCGCCGGGGAGGTAGATTTCCGGATGAATCCCCTGGCCAGATTCTCCTCAATATATTCGGACATCGAGCGGGTCTCAGCAGCGGATAATGGATAAATACGCCCACGGGGAGGAGAAGTACCAGGTAACAAGTCGATAGGGCAGTCGTATGGTCTATGAGGGGGTAGTGTCTCTGCTTCCTTTTTATTAAAGACATCAGCATAAGACCAATAAGGGATCGGAAGTCCAGGTAGATTAGCTGGGGTAGGAGAAGGACGGACGGGATGGACGGGAACCAGACAGGTCTTATGGCAGCCCTGTCCCCAGCGAAGGACTTCTCCGGTCTGCCAGTCAAGAACGGGTGCATGTCTCTGGAGCCAAGGTAGACCTAGCAGGAGGGCGTGAGAGAGTCCAGGCAGAACATGGAAGGAGATACTTTCAGAATGCAGCATTCCCACCTGCAGAGTAATGGATTCGGTGATGAGTTGGATGGGGCGTGGTAAGAGCCCCCCATCCACAGCAGCAACAGACAAGGGTACAGCCAGAGGTTTGGTGGGGATGCGGTATTTCTCTACCAGGGACTGTGAGATAAGATTCCCGGCTGCTCCAGAGTCAAGTTGGGCTAGTTCGAAATAACGGTTCTCCCCGTAGACGATTGAAACTGACAACAGCAGGGATGGAGAGGATTTATTCTTGTCTAGGTGGACCTCTCTGAGCGAACCTAGACACAGGCGTTTCCCGACCTCTCCGGGCAGGCACGGATCCGGTGCTCCTTACTGCCACAGTAGAAGCAGGTCCCCTCGGCACGGCGTAAGTCCTGACGGGTCTTGACCATCTTGGTCTGGTCGACCTGCATAGGCTCAGGAGAGTGTACCTGGTAAGAGACAGAAGGAGTGACGGGTTTCTGAAAAGTAGGAGCTAGACGTGGTAATCTCCTCTCACGGGTGACCTCTCTGGCACGCTCCTGGAACCGTAGGTCAATCCGGGTGGCAAGAGTTATTAAATCATCGAGACTGGTAGGAATGTCCCGACCGGCAAGCTCATCTTTAATACGGCCGGACAGACCCTCCCAGAAGACGGAAACCAGAGCGTCGTTATCCCAGGCCAGCTCCGAGGCAAGGGTACGGAACCGTATGGCATTTTGGCCCACGGTGAGACTTTCCTGACGGAGGCGTAGCAGAGATGATGCGGATGAGGTCTTCCGTCCGGGTTCGTCGAAGACTTTCCGGAAAGCCGTGAGAAAAGCAGGCAAGTTGGATACCAGGGGGTCTCCTCTCTCCCATAGAGGATTTAGCCAGGCCAGGGCCTCCCCGGTGAGATGGGACATGATGAATGCAATTTTGGCCCGGTCGGAGTTAAACTGGTGAGATAATAGTTCAAAGTGCAGGGTGCACTGATTTATGAAGCCCCGAGCCTGGGTGGAGTCGCCTCCGAAGCGAGGAGGTGCAGAAAGCCGGGGTCCGGGGTAAGATACCATGGTATTAGTGGGCAGTGGAGCTGCCGGATTGCGAGACATGGCACTGGCGGAGGTTGCTGGTGGAGCAGTCAGAGTGTCCAGGCGAGTATTGACATTCCGCAGGTGACCCAGAATGGACTCCTGTTGGGACCTTTGACGGGACAGTTCATGACACAGGTCCGAGAGCGAGGGAGCTTGGGTGCCACCGGGTTCCATGGCCCGAGCAAACTGTAACGGGTCTGGGAGGCGGAACCTCTGAGCTACTATACAAGGGGGCGGTCCTTGTAAGGGAGCGGGTGGCGACCAGGGAAGACGGGCCGGAAATCTCTGCAGGTGAACGGGACAGTCTCTGAGTGAACGGGACAGTCTCTGAGTGAACGGGCTGGAGGTCACGGCAAGTGACCGGGGCAGTCTCTAGGTATAGGGTTGGTACGACCTGTGGCGGCTGAAGATAGACGTGAGCTCCCAGGTGAGCAGGCGAGAGTCTCTGGATGAACGGGTGGTCACAGCATGTGACGGCGGAGCCTCCAGGAAGACCAGCGGACAGGCGACAGATGAGCGCTCCCAGGTGAGCGGGCAGAAGTCTCTGGACAGGCGGGTGGTCACAGCACGTGACGGCAGAGCCTCCGGGTAGGCAAGCAGACTGGTAGCAGATGAGCGCTCCCAGGTGAGCGGGCAGGAGTCACTGGACAGGCAGGTGGTCACAGCACGTGACGGCGGAGCCTCCAGGTAGGCTAGCAGGCAGGTAGCAGATGTGCGCTCCCAGGTGAGCGGGCAAGCTGGTCCATAGACAGACTGACAGGAGTTGGAAGGCAGACCGTCGGACCACAGGCAAGCAGGCAGGTAGCTGATGTGCGCTCCCAGGTGAGCGGGCAGGCTGGTCCTTAGACAGACTGACAGGATTAGTAAGGCAGACCGTCGGACCTCAGACTAGCAGGCAGGTAGCAAGTAATCAGGCAGGAATCTGGCAGGTAACTGGCAGGTAACTGGCAACGGGACCTGAGGGCTGAAGCACAGGTGAGACACAGGTGCAAACAACATTGCTCGGGCACCTCCATTTTGGAGGAGGTGCCTTATATATGGTAAAGTCCTCCGGCCATTGGCCGGGGACTCCTTAGGACGGCGCGCGCGGCCCCTTTAAGAGGGAGGGAGAGCGCGCGCGCCCTAAGCACAGTGGCCGGGAAGGAGCGCGCACTGCCAGCAGAGCGGGAGAGGGACGCCGGGCAAGGAGCAGAGCGGTGAGGGGAACAGCGTCCCTGCCTAGCAGAGGGCAGGGACGCCGGCACTACAATGTGGCGGATGACAACATTTAGCTGATAGAATAGAATTTGAGGCTGTCGATTTTCTGTGGGGATTAATTTTGACCAATTCTTTCTCCTTGGTAGCCTCAAGTTTGAGATCCAAAAAAGTAATTTTGGATGAATGGTAGAACTAAGTGAATTTAAGATTAAAATTATTGCAGTTGATGTACTGTACAAATTGTACCACCTCCTCCTGTGTGCCCCCCACACCAGGAGGAGGTCATCAATAAATCTACCGTACCACACAATGTGTCCACTATATGTGTTATCATTATGGTAAATGAAAAGCTCCTCCACCTACACATCACTATGTTCGCTAGCGAAGGAGAAAATTTACTGCCCATGCTGACTCCTCTTTTCGGTAAAAAAAAAACTTTTATCAAAGCTAAAATAATTACGCTCTAAGAGGAACTGTACTGCTATGACCAGAAATTATTTTATTTCTATAGTGTACGAACTGTATGTGTCAAGGTGGTAGGTTAAACATGCTAAAGCAATATGGTGTGGAATTGAGGGGGTATAATGCCACCACATCACAAGACAATCATCCAAAGTTTTTTGGCCATTCAAATTTATCAAAAATGGTCACTATGAATTTTGAATCCCTAATGTAACTCGGAGTTTCCTGAACCAGAGGCTGTAGGTAAAAATCCATCCAGGCACTTAATTTTTCACCATGGGAACCCACCACTATGGGTCTTAACCCCTTTACAGCCCAGGGCGTACTAATACGTACAGTACAGACCAAAAGTTTGGACACACCTTCTCATTTAAAGATTTTTCTGTATTTTCATGACTATGAAAATTGTACATTCACACTGAAGGCATCAAAACTATGAATTAACACATGTGGAATTATATACTTAACAAAAAAGTGTGAAACAACTGAAAATATGTCTTATATTCTAGGTTCTTCAAAGTAGCCACCTTTTGCTTTGATGACTGCTTTGCACACTCTTGGCATTCTCTTGATGAGCTTCGCTGTAATCGCACCGACCCAAAGAATAAAGTCGTCTAATCACTTATACTGCACAAGGAACGGTGTAAAAAACAAACTCTAGGGTTAGGGTTGTGCTAGGGTTGAGTTTTTTTTCAAAAGCAAAAAAAAAAAAAAGATGACGATATGGCGATTAGTGTTGAGCACAAGTGCTCGCTACTTGAGTTTGCATCGGGTGCTCGGGTATGCATTGAGTATCGCGGGTGCTCGAGTCTCTGCCCCATATGCTTCACAGTCAAAAAAAACGTGCGGGGATTGCCTGCCATGCACCAGCAATCCCTGCATGTTTGTTTTGGGTGTCTAATAACCGTGAAACATGTGGGCAGGACTCGAGCATGTCACTCAAGCACGTGCGATACATGGTGCATATCCGAGTACACGATGCAAACTCAAGTAGCGAGCACTTGTGCTCAAGACTAATGACAACTTATTCAATATGATGACCTAATGTTATCAAATTATGTGTCGTACCGGGTTTAAAATGTTCATTATACCCCTTGATAAAATCCTTGAGGGGTGTAGTTTCCAAAATGGGGTCACTTGTGGGGGGTTTCAACTATTTAGGCACATCAGAGGCTCTTCAAACGTGACATGGCGTCCGCCCTCAATTCCAGCCAATTTTGCGTTCAAAAAGTCACACAGTGCTCCTTCCCTTCTGAACTCTGCCGTGCACCCAAACACTGTATTTTCCCCACATATGGGGTATTGGCGTACTCAGGAGAAATTGCAAAAAGTTTTTGGGGTCCATTTTCTCCTCTTACCCTTGTGAAAAATAAAAAAATTGCGGCTAAAACATAATTTTTGTGGAAAAAGTTTGATTATTTATTTTCATGGCTCCATGTTTAAACTTCTGTAAAGGTTCTCTGAGGGGTCTAGTTTCCAAAATGGTGTCACTTGTGGGGGGTTTCCACTGTTTAGGCACATCAGGGGCTCCCCAAACACAACATGGCGTCCACTAATTATTCAAGCAAATTTTACTTTCAAAAAGTCAAATGGCGCTCCTTCCCTTCCGAACCCTGCCGTATGCCTAAACAGTGGTTTTTCCCCACATATGGGGTATCTGTGTGGTCAGGGGAAATTGAACAACAAATTTTGGGGTCCATTTTTTCCTGTTAACCCTGTGAAAATGAAAAAAATTGGATCTAAAGTAACATTTTTGTGAAAAAAGTTAAATGTTAATTTTTTTCTTCCACATTCCAAAAATTTATGTGAAGCACTTGAAGGGTTAATACATTTTTTGAATGTGGTTTTGAGCACCTTGGGGGTGCAGATTTTAGAGTGGTTTTACTTTTAGGTATTTTCTGTCATAAAGACCCCTCAAAGTGACTTCAAATGTGATGTGGTCCCTAAAAAAATGGTTTTGTAAATTTTGTTGGAAAAATGAGAAATCTCTGGTCAACTTTTAACCCTTATAGCTCTCTAATAAAAAAAAAAATTTGGTTCCAAAATTGTGCTGATGTAAAGAAGATATGTGGTAAATGTTATTTATTAACTATTTTGTGTGACATATCTCTCTGATTTAAGGGCATAAAAATTAAAATTTTGAAAATTGCTAAATTTTCAAAAATTTTCGCCAAATTTCATTTTTTTTCACAAATAAATGCAAGTGTTATCGGAGAAATTTTACCACAATCATGAAGTACAATATGTCACGAAAAAACATTCTCAGAATCAGGGGGATCCGTTGAAGCGTTCCAGAATAATTACCTCATAAAGTGACAGTGGTCAGAATTGTAAAAATTGGCCTGGTCATTAATGTGCAAACCACCTTGGGTAGTAAAGGGGTTAAAGGTGGTGGGAAAATATTTTTATGTATTTTTGGAGGCGAATGGTAAACTGGAACAATTGGGTGATCTACGTATAAATATTCCATTAATTTTTTTTTTAGGGCTCCTCAGTGCAAACCTTCGTTTAATAGATTATACATAGCAGCATTAAACTCAACAGTAGGATCTCTAGCTAACTCCAAATAAACATCCCTATTTTCTAAATCCATCAAATTCAATTTTTTATACAATCCTGCATTCAGTACTATAGTGCCACCTTTATCCGCTGAGCGGACTAGTATGTCTGAATTATCCTTTAATTTTTTCAGAGCGTCTTTTTCTCTATATGTCAGATTAGAGTCCAAATGATTAGTAGAAGATAATTCATTCTTTAATTCCACTAGTTCTTTTTCAATTAAGTCCTGGAACTGATCCAGAACCAATGGTCTGGACTGAAGTGGGTAAAAGAAAGGATTTCCAGCCCGAAAGTCGTCATTTAAATTTACATTTGGAATGAAAGATTCCGTCTCGAATTGTTTCATTTGTAATAAAGACTGTTGTTCTGTGAATAATAACATGGAATCCTGGCTTGTCCTAGGAGAAACTTCTTCTGAAGCTGTATTCTGTGGATTTTTCATGTCCATAAAATGACATCGGATGGTGAGGTTACGTGCTAGTTTGTTAACATCCAGAATTGTTCTGAAAATGTCAAATTCGTTAGAAGGTGAAAAGCTCAGGCCTTTAGCCAGGAGAGAAATTTGACTCTCAGATAAGATGTAGCTAGAGAGATTCCAAACAGGTGACTCTAATAATGGCGTTTTTTGCTCTGTGTTGGGTACTTGTTTGCATTTACGCTTACGTCCCGCCCTTGTGTGACCCGCCACTAGCTGTTTCAGTAGCGACTAGCCCTCCCTGGGAAAGGGGTGTACTCGGACGGCGGGCCCAGTTGGTAGAATGGGAAGGCAGTCGCGGCCTCAGCCCGGTCCGTGCCCAGGGCGCACACATTAAAAATAGGGGCCAGTTGATGAGTGGCAATTATGAGTGAATAAACGACTACGCCACCTGTGGTGTCTGGTGATGCGCCACCAGCGCTGCTGCAGTCCTCTGAGGCGGGATGTTGTGGCAGCCGATGGTAGTACTACTCCCCACAGGCGGACCAGGGCCTCAGGGCAGAGGAAAAAGGAGGATGAGGGGAGTTGTAGTAGGTGCAGTGGTGCGGTGTGGTGTTGCGCTGCAATAATGGACCAGAGGCAATGGATGTAGTCTTCCAAGCTTTACTCACGTTGTTAGAGGTCAGCTGCAAGGCTTCTCCTTGCTCCTCATGGCGTGCTGTGGCCACCAGAGAAGGGGGTTTGGCACACCCCGGTAGTTCAGGTGCGTCTATCAGGACCCCCAGCACCAGTGTGTTTCTAGAAATCTCCCCCTTGGGCCTCTTCTGTCCGTGTGCGGTGCGTGTTGCAAGGCTGGGTCTCCCTCTGGCTATACACAGAACAAGGGCACGGGTGGCGACTGCGCTCCGTCCGTTACCCGGTGGGAACCACTTAGCCTCCAGGCTTTTCCGACTGAGACGTGAAGTAACAAAGTGAGATATCGGGGGCCGGTACCCCTCTTGCAGCAGGAGTCCCACTAACTAGGCCAGAATGGAGAGTACAGGTGGCGTATGCCGCTCCGTCCGTATTCCCTGGGATCCTTTTGCCTGCGGAGCTCTCCTCCTCAGCTCCCCTCCAGGCCTTCTTAAGCAGGGACCTTGACCGGGTAGAGACCTCCGTTAACTCTATCCTGCTCCTCGTCTCAAGGCCAGAGCATGAGGACCGTGCATCTCCAGCACGCTGCAGGCTCCTACACAAGGCCACTGCCAGCTGTGAAGACCACAATCAAACAGCCTTGAACTTAAGATGGCTGGCTATTAAATATGTACTGTATCTACAAGTGTAACCTAAAAGTGCGTCCTCCACCCTCACCCACTACATGGTTCCCCCTATCTTTGGTTGCCTCATCTCCATTATCCTGCTGGGGCAGCACACTAGTGCATACTAGCCCCCCATAGGACAGGAGTGTGTAGTGTTGAGTGATGAGGTGGGGTCCTGACAGGTACTCCATCCTTACCTGGGAGAGGAGATACAACACCTCTTTCACAAGATGCAGTACCCCCCTGTGGCGACCGAACCTTCAGGGGCACCACATTCCCCCCTGGTGAAACACCGCACGTCCGCGGGCTGCAAAGAGAGCAAAACATTGTACAGACTTTTTATATGCTTTTTCACAACAATCAACAATCTTCCCATTATGGGAGGCTCTGATTCTTAAACGTTGCAGATAAATAGTACAAAAGTATAAAAACATCAAAGAGACATTATGCATGTAGACAGCTTGGTAGGAAAATAGAAAAAGAGGCAGTTCAGCAGCAAGAGGGACCTGTCCCAAACCCTCAACGTAGGCCCCGGGGTGGCTGCAGGGCATGGAGATCCTGTGTTGGACCTCCAGGAGAGCCACTCCAGACAGGTTTTGCTTCTGAGGTCTGAGGTAGAAGTAGAAGTGGGTTTTGTATAAAACCAATAGGGAGTATGTAAATAGATGCATAACTATATACAATAGAGTCTGTCTACAGCCAGTCCGCAGGGACAAATGTCTCTCTAAACCGGGAGGAAAACATGGTAATAAACAAAAACAATCAACAAGTCAACTCAAAGGTACAGCCTCCGGGGCCGCTTACTCCAGGTACCTCCACCTAGGGAAAGGCTCGTTCTTGCTCATGGAGCCAGACCGGTCCCCTACCAGCAGGTGCACAGGGGACTCACCCTGGAATACTCTATGCACATCCAGGGCGTACCACCCACGCTCCCCATGGTGGCGGGTGTACGACACCAAGTCACCCGGGTAGAGATTCCGGCCAGGGTCATCCCTCCTCATTTGTGGCTCGAAGTCTCTGCGGTTCACAAATACGTCCTGAGCAAACTGAGGACTCCTGATGAAGGCTCACCCTGCCTCCTGGTGGAAGCGGACGATCAGCCCTTCCTCTCGGGGGCTTGGATGGGCTGCCTCCTCCTGGCAGGCCTTGGACTTGGCGGCCTTAGCGCACACCTCCAGGCGCTCGCAGCGTACCCGCCTCTCCTTGTCCAGCTGGAGGAGCTCCTTGCGGCAGAAGTCCTTACGCCTCCGCGCTTCCGCCCAGGTCTCCTGGGGGAAGCCCATTAGGTCCCCCCCTGGTTGTCCCAGACCATATCCTCCGTGGCCGGGCAGGTAACCAGAGGCGCTGGCAGCGGCAAAAGCAGGGGTTGCTGCAGGTCCTTCGGTGACGTGGACCAGTCCAGGTTGGGGCAGGTGGTGTCCCGACTAAGCACAGGCTCTTCTAGGCCGGGAGTCGGGAGGCATTGCAGGCCTCCGGCGGAGAATGACACGTGGGCCTCCAGCTCCGGAGCGAAGATCTGCTCCCAAACAACGGCGCCCGGGGACAGGGGTGTCGGCATTAGATCCAATAGGGCCTCCGTGCGTCTCTCACCCGGGACAGGGGTTTGTATCTTACCCAGTCCTGGGCTGCACGCGGCCTCTGAGGTTTCTTCCTCCTGGATTGCTGCTCCGCTTTCTTGGCTTGCAGCACCTTGGCGGCGGGACCTGATCTTCTGCAGCACCTCCTCTCTCCATGTATCCATGCTGCGGACACCGCACGCTGGGCCTCTGCGACCCTCCGGGTCAGGTCCTGTGACTCCACTCAGAGGAACTCGGCCTCCTCCGGGGTCAGGTGTATCCCCCGTATTCCGAGCGAGGCAGCAGTTGGTGGGGTGGCATCGGAGCATCTCTCCTGCACTGCTTCCATCCTCGCTGCTGGGTGTGGAGTCTCTAGGATTGTTGTGGCCACACCTTGCTGTTGCTTACTCCTCCTTCTCTTGGGGCGGCTACAGGGTGGCTGGCTGACAGGCACTCCTTGGGATGTCCCATCCATCTTGATGGACACTACCTCGTGGACAGTCTCTAATGCAAGGGGCGGTTCTAGCTGTTGGCGCCATGGGGGAAGCCAGACCCACGATGGGAGATGCTGGGTGGTTGTCCTTTTTGCACACAATGGCGTCCGTTCTTCTTGGGCGGGCGCTATCTTGGGTGTTAAAGACAGTCTGTTGTAAAGGCGCGCAGTACCCGCTGGCAATGGGAATCACTTCTTCCGTTGCTGCGGGCACACAATCCTGCCGACTACGCCAGTGATGTTTGACCCGCCACTAGCTGTTTCAGTAGCGGCTAGCCCTCCCTGTGAAAGGGGTGTACTTGGACGGCGAGCCCAGTTGGTAGAATGGGGATGCAGTCGCGGCCTCGTCCCGGTCCGTGCCCAGGGCGTACACATTAAAAATAGGGGCTAGTTGATGAGTGGCAATTATAAGAGGATAAACGACTACACCAGCTGTGGTGTTTGGTGATGCGCTACCAGCGCTGCTGCAGTCCTCTGCGGAGGGATGTTGTGGCAGCCAACAGTAGTACTACTCCCCACAGGCGGAGCAGGGCCTCAGGGCAGAGGAAACAAGAGGATGAGGGGAGTCGTAGTAGGTGCAGTGGTGCAGTGTGGTGTCCCGCTACAATAATGGACCAGAGGCAATGGATGTAGTCTTCCAAGCTTTACTCACGTTGTTAGAGGTCAGCTGCAAGGCTTCTCCTTGCTCCTCACAGCGTGCTGCGGCCACCAGAGAAGGGGGTTCGGCACACCCCGGTAGTTCAGGTGCGTCTATCAGGACCCCCAGCACCAGCCTGTTATCTCCCCCTTGGGCCTCTCCTGTCCATGTGCAGTGCGTGTTGCAAGGCTGGGTCTCCCTCTGGCTATACACAGAACAAGGGCACAGGTGGCGACTCCGCTCCGTCTGTTACCCGGTGGTAACCACTTAGCCTTCAGGCTTTTCCGACTGAGACGTGAAGTAACAAAGTCAGATATCTGGGGCCGGTACCCCTCTTGCAGCAGGAGTCCCAATGACTACAGGTGGCGTATGCCGCTCTGTTCGTATTCCCTGGGATCCTTTTGCCTGCGGAGCTCTCCTCCTCAGCTCCCCTCCAGGCCTTCTTAAGCAGGGACCTTGACCGGGTAGAGACCTCCGTTAACTCTATGCTGCTCCTCGTCTCAAGGCCAGAGCACGAGGACCGTGCATCTCCAGCACGCTGCAGGCTCCTACACAAGGCCACTGTCAGATGTGAAGACCACAATCAAACAACCTTGAACTTAAGATGGCTGGCTACTAAATATGTATCTACAAGTGTAACCTAAAAGTGCATCCTCCACCCTCACCCACTACATGGTTCCCCCTATCTTTGGTTCCCCCATCTCCATTATCCTGCTGGGGCAGCACCCTAGTGCATACCAGCCCCCCATAGGACAGGAGTGTGTAGTGGTGAGTGATGAGGTGGGGTCCTGACAGGTGCTCCATCCTAACCTGGGAGAGGAGATACCACACCTCTTTCACAAGATGCAGTACCCCCCTGTGGCGACCGAACCCTCAGGGGCGCCACACCCTCTTCCTCTGTTTTTTGTAATCGTTCCACCAGCACTAGATAATTTATTTTTGATAAAATACAATTGTTGCATTTCTCCCATTGAACTAATAGATGAATCTGAGTAATCATCAGGGGTGGCAGCAAAAGAATTATCCGTAACATCATCATGCTCCTTAAAACTCCCTCTTCCAGATCTCTGAAAACGTTTGTGGGAGCGTTTTTTTAAGATGGATGGTAATTGTTTATTCCAACTATAAATCTTGTTCTGCGCATAGTCCTCACTGTCCCTTTTGAACTTGGATCTTTTTATATCCATAATGGTGTTCTCCAACTTGGCCAAATTAGATTTCAGTTTGTCATTACAAATATTAAATTCTTTTAGTTGCACATATTTCCCCAAAGACGATTGTATATTTTTAATATCCAATTTAATTTAAGTCAGTTCCAGTTCCTCATGTCTGATTATGAGGTGCATAAGATTCAGTGAACATTGACTAACAATCGCATTCTGATCTTCTTGAAAACCATCATTGTATATAGTGGTGGCGACTTTTTTTTAAACGCAGACTTCTAGGGATCATTTCCTTTTTTATATATGTGTCCAAGGTTGTGAGATCCCACCAAACTTTAAGTTCTCTGGTCATTTTGTTTTCCATCTGGAACATGAGATCTTTAAATTCATCCGGTTCTGTTGTCACCACTGACGGTTTATTATCAAAAATAGATGCTAGTTTGTTCAGTCTAGCCGAACAATCCTCTGTGTCACTGAAATTCATTATGTCAAATTGAGGGGATGTGAAAATCCACAGGGACTCCCGGTTCAGAAGTGTGCACTTGCAGTCAGTCAAGCCAATGGCCTGGTAACAGGGGCCAAGCAGAGCCGGGTAAGTGGTAATACAAGTGGGCAGTGGAATGAGTCGAGGTTTTGGTAATCATGGTGTAACAGATCGGGCAGACTGACTGGGCAGGAGAGAATTTCATGTTTTCTTGATTATAGCATCATGCGGAGAATTCCTGCTCCTTAATATTAAAAGGGGTTGTCCGGGACTTTTTTTTTTACCATGGACCTAAGAACTAACAGGCAAGTATTTGCTAACTATGTGCCTGTTGTGCCAGGCGCCGATATTTGCTGGTTCAGAGTGGTCACGGAGCGCTCCTGACAGTGATTTTTCAGCTCCCGCTCTGATCTGTTGATGGGGTGTGACTGCCGGTGTCATGCTGATTGACAGCTGGCTCCCTGCTGCCTAACTGCAGGGAGCCGTCTGTCAATCAGCATAAAGTTGGCAGTCACGCCTCTTTGACAGAGCAGTCGGGAAGAGGAAGAGCTGTTCTGTTGACGTGAAGCAGCAGAATCGCTGTTAGGAGCGGTCCAGGAGCAATCTGAGCCACCACAGGGTAGAACAAGCACGTAATAAGCAATTACCTGCCTGATAGTTCTTAGGCCCATTGCATTTTTCTATCTCACCCTGTAGGAGTCACCTTCTCCTCAACCAAAAAGAGAAGGTGCATATCCACCGACATTGTGATACGCCAGCTTCCAGATCCAATTGCAGATAAAATTATGATTTTATTGTTAATCCATTAAAAAGATATACACATTGCAAAAATAAAATAAATAAAGGTGGAGACCTCTGTGAAACCTACACGTTTCGAACGCCAAACGTTCTTAGTCCTGCTATAGAAATACATGTAGGGAGTTACAATTTACATGCTCGACCGCCCCATCATATGGGCGTGTTGATCGTTCCTCACGCCCAATTTTCTAAGTAAAGAAATGATAGGGTGTGGGAATAACAGAATAAAAACAAGTGATCTAATCTTGAAAAGTAGGCAGTGTGTATAAAAAATACACAAAGATGATACAAACAATATGATATATACATTAACATAAAATCAAAAAGATAATAAAAGAAAAGTGCTAAACCTGTGTCAGAGAAAAAGCTCAGAGCTTAGCGCAAGGAAGCACTCCTTAGAAGAACTCCTTAGGAAAACAGATACAACTACAGCAAGCTGTACCTTCCAGGACTGACCAATGACCAAAATCCAAGCTCTGATTTAATAAGATCACGGTTACACCCACATACCTTCTATTGGTGAGCTCATATGAGGACTTGTCATAGGTGTGCTAGATCTTTTAGAAGTTTATGAGATCCCCAACTTTCAGGATATCTTCGCCCATGGAGGTCTCGGGCGGGAAATATCATGGTCATGTTTTCTATCATGATTTTACCTTTCTATAGAGATGAAACATGGCATGGATAGCATTATCCATCTAAACGATATTAAGTTGGGGGTGTTCGGCTGGCCTTACAATGATGTGAGTGAATGCGTTATGATCATCCCTTTGCTACGATGTCGAAAATACATCTCCCATGAATATTGGATCGATGCAAACCCCAATATTCATCACTGACCACAGTCTTCAGAGTGTCTGAGACAAGTCCTTTGAAAAGAGGAAGCCCTTGCATCGGAAATGTACTTATCCGCCTCTGAGTATGCAAATTCTAGACTTGTTGGCTGGTTCTCATCAGATTCTTTGCTGAATTTACCTGACCATGGCAGGAGGCCCTACGTCAATAGAGGTTGAAGTGTCAGCTCTTTCTCACTTTTCTAGTTATAATCCTATATGTTCAATGTGAGGGTGATATGTCCCCTCTCCAGAGATGTCTTTTTGGATTTTACAATTTTTCTTTACGACAGGGTGCAAAATTACCCTCCCCACCCCCAACCAGGATCAAACTGGGGTGTCTGGGGCCCCAATAGGAATTGATTCTAGGGGCCCACACTACAGCTGTATATGAAAACCTGTTAGCCATTATCTCGATTATAGTGGAGCGTCGGCTGTAAAATACAGGAGGCTCCTGCACCTCTTACTGTGCGATACCATAACTGGGATGTACAATTACGGTAATTTGCAGTAAAGGACTTTGTTGGTGAAAACAAGTTATGACCATAGGATCCACAGGAGAGGTGATAACTCCATAGGATCCACAGGGGAGGTGATATCTTATTGGTCAGTGATTGATTGGTCTGACCATTTGGGACTGTACCGACTGGAAGAATGGGGAATTTTTATCCCTGACAGGGCACTTTTATTCCTATTGTAAAATGGAGCGGCAGATCGGGTGTGTCATCTTCTCTGCCAGAAAAAGCCAACTGCAGTGCTCATATAAAATACATATAATACAGACTGTCTTTGATGTGAGCTCAGGAGCAGATGATGGGAGTGTTACAGATTCCCCTTTAAAAAGGACCTTTTGCTGACAGCCTCTTCACATGGAAGCTCTGTGCTTTGCTCCTGCTCTGCATCCTTTCATTTCCACCTATTAGCAGTGAAATATTGATTCCTTCACACCAAAGGCTGGGGGAAAGTACACAGAGAAGCTTTAAAGTGCACTCACACATGACCAGAAGCAAGCATCAGAAGGAGCAGAGTCCAGATAGTGGGCCTTCCAACATGGCGCCTCCTCCCCCACACCAGCCAGAGTGAGAGATGCTGAGGCTGCTGCAGCAAAGCTGGGGAGATCTGCCAGACTGACCTTAGATTCTGACCCTTCAGATGATTTACAACCTGATCAGGTATGCTCACAGAGGAAGAGAGATACAGAGACTGTGCAGGGGAGGCAATGTGGCACCACTCTCACAGCAACAGTTAAACAGAGAAGTGCAGGAAATGCAGAGCACTAACAACACCTATGGAGAAGTCAATGATTCTGGGCAAGAGCCTACACGACAAGATGTTTTCTCTGCTGGAAAATCCTGTAGCTTCTCATTAGAAATTCTCAACAAACACATGGGAGGGCTTAGAGAGGACAATAATCTCATCACACAAAACATGAAGAAAATAAACAGCCGAGTCAATGAGTTGGAGGAAAGAGTGAGTTCTGTTGCGGACCAAATGCCAAATATACATAAATATCTCAGGAGAGGTCTTCAGAATATCAATGCCCTTCTCAAGAAGGTTGATGACCTAGAGAATAGGCATCGGCGAAATAACATACGTTTAGTCGGGGTTCATGAAAAAGCGGAGGGTCGTAATTCAGTTGATTTTTTTTGAATCCTGGCTGACTATAATGTTCGGCAAAGACACTCTCTCTCAATTTTTTGCAATTGAAAGAGCTCACAGAGTTCCTACACGTCCTTTGCCACCGGGTGCTCCACCAAGACCTGTACTCATCAAATTACAAAATTTTAAAGAGAGAGACCTTATCCTACGAAAGGCCAGGGACCACTCTTCACTTACCCTTGATGGAAGGAAAATATCTATTTATCCTGACTTTTCAACAGAAGTTCAGAAGAAGAGGGTCAAGTTCTGGGATAGAAAAAGGAGGCTCTGTGAAAAGCAAATTTCTTATTCTATAATCTACCCTGCTCGGCTCAGGGTGGAGTTCATATGTTTGACTCCCTTCCAGATGCTTTATCATGAATGGATGCCAATAAGAGATCTCTGCGAAATGGAGCTGGATGAGAGACTTCTCCTTGAGGCGGTTTTCTCCAAGCACTTTTCATATACCATTATGAAAAAATGCCTATCCCTGAATCTATTCCGTTATTCTATTATGAGCGGGAAATGTTGAGCTATGATGAGTTATGTACCTGCCTTATTGTACATACAAAGTATTCTTATTTTGTGAGTGGAGCATCTGTGGAGAAAATCTCTTTTGACAGAAAACTTCATCCACTATACATTTACTTTCAATTATTTGGGTATTTTTCTTGTTTTTGGTTTCTCTTTATCCACTATAAGTTCATGCTCAAAACGTATAATTCTGCTCTCCATCCGGCTAAACAAGTCTACTTTACCACTCTCATCAGATCTCTAGCCAACAATCCTAAATGACTCTTTGAAACCTTCCACTCCCTCCTGAGCTCTAAAGTACAGACCCCCGTCACCAACCTAAGCACTGACGATCTGGCCACTTATTTCCTACAAAAAATCAATCATATCTGTCAAGACATTTTTACACAATCCCCTCAGAGTCTGGATTCCCTTCCCTCCCGCACCTCAAGTTCACTTTCCATCTTCGAGATGGTCACAGAAGAAGAAGTGACCAGACTCCTCACTTCTTCCCACCCTACAACCTGCAACAGTGACCCTATTCCCTCACAGCTCATTCAGTTCCTTTCCCCAGCTGTCACTGTGGAGGTTTCACCAATTTAAGATATACTAGGTAACTGCTCTCCTCCTAATTAAAGATGTCCGAGTGAATGCAAATCAACCAAATTTGCTAATATGGTTGAAAAACTTGACTCAGAGACTAAACCACGCAAAATGACGTACTTTATTATGTAGACATGGGGTCATATAGTATTCTACTTCTAGGTGGGATTAGTAAAATTCATTGCTCCTTCTGATAACTTGGCACACTGCAATTTGCTCATCCATGTATCTCCTGGCCTCAGTAACACCTTAGGAATTCTGATGGGAGGGGTGAAGTCGTCTCTCAGCGCCATCTTTGCCAACTCGACATGAATCTCTCTGTTATCAGCCATGCACATGCATACGTCATTCCCAGGAAATCATTTAGTTGTTCATGTCTACAATAAGGCTGTGTGCCCACGATGCGTTTTTTAAGCGTTTCCGCAGCGGCAATTCTGCTGCAGAAACGCTTAAAAAACGCTTGGTAGAAGGCCTGCCATGTTCCCCAATGATAATCCGCATGTGCTGTGCACATGCTGCAGAAATTTCCGCTGCGTCTTATCATTGCGGAGAAAAACGCAGCACGATCAATTATTTTGCGGAAGCGCTGCGTTTTCGCTGCCATTGACTTGCATTGGAACGCATGGAATCCGCATCACTGGATCTGTACATGTGCATTCCTTGCATTTCAATGTGCGGATGGTACCCGGGTCTGGAGAAGAGGAGACTCTCCTCCGGACCCAGGTACCATAGTACCTGTAAAAAAAGAATAAAAAAAAAAATAAATATTATACTTACCTTCTGATGGCCCCCGGTGTGCTTGTCTTGGCTTGCCGGCAGATCACGGTGGACTCAAGGACCTGCGCTGACGTCATTTAGTCATGTGACGGCAGGTCCTTCAGTGTACCGCAAACTGACGGCAAGCTGAGACGCATCGGATAAAGACACCGGGGGCCATCAGAAGGTAAGTATGACATTTATTTTTTATTTTTTAACATTCTCTCGGACACACTATATAAATGCATGCCGTTTGCATGGATTTATATAGTGTGACCAAGTTGTCAAGCACTTTCCAAGTGATGTTAAAATCGCTTGGAAAGCGCTTTTCAATGCGCATGCGGAAATGCATGTGAAGAAAGCTTCACATCCGCTTGTCCCTGGCAGGAAAAAGGCATGTAAAATCCGCATGTACAATCAACATGTAAAATCCGCATGTAAAATCCGCATACATTTTTTCTGCCAGGGAGATGCAGAAACGCTCAGGAAAAATCCGGAGCATTTCTGCATCGTGGGCACATAGCCTGAGAACAGAAACTGTTATATATCATTAACTATTAACATAATTAATGTGCATATACACATTTGCATACATACATACACATAGATTATTCCATCATCTCTATATTAATTCACACTGATTAGGTAATCTATTAAAATAAACGAATTGATTTTCTATAATATATATATTTTACCTTGACATCACTACCCACCTAACTAAAATATTTGACCTCTCTCTTTCTTCAGGTATCTTTCCCTCCTCACTTAAACATGCCATCATAACCCTTTTACTGAAAAAGCCATCCCTGGACCAGAACTGCACTGCTAACTACAGACCGGTCTCTAATCTTCCCTTCATCTCTAAACTCCAGGAACGCCTGGTCCATTCCCGCCTAATCCGCTATCTCTCAGATAACTCTCTTCTCGACCCTTTACAATCCGGTTTCCGCTCCTCACACTCTACTGAAACTGCCCTCACTAAAGTCTCTAATGATCTACTAACAGCTAAATCTAATGGTCACTACTCCCTGCTGTTTCTCCTGGATCTCTCTGCTGCTTTTGACACTGTAGATCATCAGCTCCTCCTCACTATGCTCCGCTGTATAGGCCTCAAGGACACCGCTCCCTCCTGGTTCTTCTCCTACCTCTTACCGCTCCTTCTCGGTATCTTTTGCCGGCTCTTCTTCCTCTAATCTTCCTCTTACTATCGGGGTTCCACAAGGATCAGTCCTAGGTCCCCTCCTCTTCTCTTTGTATACTGCTCCTATTGGACAAACCATCAGCAGATTTGATTTCCAGTACCATCTCAATGCTGATGACACCCAACTATACACCTCTTCACCTGACATCACCCCCACTCTAATACAAAATACCAGTGATTGTCTGTCTGCTGTCTCTAACATCATGTCTTCCCTCTATCTGAAACTGAATCTCTCCAAAACTGAACTCCTTGTTTTTTCTCTCTCTACTTACCTACCTATACCTGACTTTTCAATTTTCTTGGGTTGCGCCACCATAACCACCAAGCAGCAAGCTCGATGTCTTGGAGTCATATTTGACACACAACTTTCCTTTATCCCCCATATACAATCATGTAATGCAGGTGCGGGAATGCAACCCACAGAGACACAAGGCGAGAACAGTCTGAGATGAAAATAAACAATTTTATGCAACAGGTATTCTGAACAAGGGATTAGTAACAAGGGTAATGAACAGTAATTCAATATATCAGCAAAAGGCAAAATCTCTCAAAATAAGACGCAGTCTCTCAAAGTAAGGTGAAGCCTCTCAAAGTAAGGTGAAGTCTCTTAAGTAAGGTGCAGTCTCTTTAGTACGGTGAAGTCTCTTAAGTAAGGTGAAGTCTCTTAAGTAAGGCAAAGTCTCTTAAGTAGGGTGATGCCCCCAGTCATGGGAGACACCACGTAAGTTCTTTAACTGTACATTTGGCCCTAGCGGGGGTCACCGGCGACGTCGGGTTCCGCGAACTCACTCAGCACCGCAATCAGGTTCCTAGTCTCCTCAGCAGGCACAGCACTCAGGTAACATCCGCGAGATATCCGGAGCTCTTTTACCGGTGCCCGGCTGTGGCACCTCACAGGCCTCTGGCTTAGGCCTGTCACGCGGGGTTTCTCAGGATGCAGGGAACACGTCTGCTCCTTTCTGCTGCTTGGCGCCAAAGACCCCTCAGGTTTGGCGCGCTGGCCTCTTATTTTCCGGAACTCCTTCCTGGAAGTCACCTGATCAGGTCCAGCGTCTGAACTTGCTCTCCCTGCAACTTCCCTTGCATATCTTGGTTCCACTTGACTACGTCTGGCTAGTAGATGGCAGTCTCTTTCCATCCTTGAAACATCATGTAGAAGTTCTTTTACAAGCTCTCTTGACTGGGCTACATTCCTCCCTCCTTTTTGCTCGCCAGTCCTCGGGCGAGTGGGCTTCTCGCAGAACTGATGCCTCCTTCCAGGAAGTGCAAGCTCAGACAGGAGTTGGGCACACTCCTGCGTTTTCTGTTGGATTTGAGACCAGATGAACACTTCCTGAGCATACCGGTTAGGAGGGATTCCGGCATTAGCCCGCTCAGTTCTGCAGAGCTCTTCTTGCGGACGTGACTCCGGGAGATCCGAGGAATCAACCACTGGGGATTGCAAATCATTTCCCGACTCATTTGGAATTCCACTCGGGGTTGGCATCAACGGTTCTGACGGGCCCAACTGCATTGTGGCCCATCCTTCTTCATCCCCTAAGGTTCCTGCATGTGGCACTTCAGCCAATACGTCTGGAGGCCCAACTCCGTTACAGACTTCTGCTTCAGAGGAGCAAGGTCGCAGCATATTACGGTGCAACACCCTGGGTGTCGCGGCGTCATCTCCTTCGGGCCTAACCTCGTAGACTGGGTTGTCTGGGTGAACTTTCTTCACCACCCAATATGGTATCGCCTCCCAACGATGGTCCAGTTTACTTCCAAATCATTTAGCCCTCACCAGCACTCGGTCTCCTGGCTGAAGTGATCCACCTGTCGTCGGGGGCTGAACTGCATGCTCTACTTCCTGAAACGTCTGAGCAACCAGTCTTCTCACTGTATAGAGCCGACGCCGGTGTTCTCGAATCCAGGTACTTTTCAGTGGTTTCTCGGCCACTTCTTCCAAACAGCAACATGTAAGGGGTGTAGCCGGTGGTCGCATGAACTCGATTATTATACACCCACACCAGCTCGGACACATATTCGGGCCACTTCATCTTTTTGTCCGCTTCCAGCGTTCGCAACATTTGTAACAGGGTTCGGTTAAAGCGCTCTCATGCGCCGTTCCCTTGTGGGTGGTAGGGCGTTGTTCGGGAACAGTCGATTCCATAGATGCGGTACAACTCATCCATCACTCGCCCTTGGAAGCAGGCCCCCTGGTCAGAATGTATTCGCTTCGGGCACCCATAAGTCCGGATGAAATCTTGACAGATGGCCTTAGCTGCGGCTTCTGCTGTCTGGTCTTTAGTAGGCATCACTACTGCGAACTTGGTGAAGTAATCAGTCATGACCAAACAGTGTCCATAACCATTGTATGAAGTTCCTATCATCAAGTAGTCAATCATCAAGACCTCCAAGGGGGCAGAAGTTCGGATGGTCTGAATGGGAGCTCTTTGTTCCGGCGGCTTATTCAACTCTCACTGGCGACATGCTCGGCAGACTCCCTTGACTTCTTGCTGCAGTTGAGGCCAATACACCAGCCGTTGCAACCACCGAAAGGTCTTTTCTACTCTGAAGTGAGCACCTCTTCTATGAGCTTCTTGGGCTAGCTGTGTTACTAGCGCTCCTGGAACTACCACCTGCCAGGTAACATCAAACTCTCGCGGCAGCTGGATTCTTCGGCATAGCAAGCCGTCCTTCAGGTGAAGTCTCTCCCACTGACCTAGGATTTGTAGGGTAATTGGAAGTGAAACGGCTCTGGTTTCCTGGTCGGGTCTTTGATTAAGGGCGACCCATTCCCTCAATTTTGCTAACTCCGGATCGGATTGCTGCAGATGTATCCATTCGTCTCTTGAACGGCCCAGAATCTGAGTGGGCTTCGGCTCCTCTCTGGTCTCTTGGGCAGCGACGAACTGGCTGAAATCCGGAATCTCGTCGCCTTCGAGCTCCTCATCTCTGTCCTCCTTCGGCCCTGCCTGAGTGACCCGGGACTGGGCATCGGCATGGGTGTGGACCGATAGGCAATCTTATACTGGTATTTGGACATCCTTGCAACCCACCGCTGTCCTAACGCGCCCAGTTTGGCGTTCTCCAAGAGGGCAAAAGGGTTGTTATCTGTCCGCACTTGCACTTCTGACCCTGAAAAGTACTCAGCAAATTTCTTGGTCATGGCCCACACCAGTGCTAGTAGCTCCAGCTTAAACGAACTGTAGTTCTCCGGATTCTTCTCCGTATCTCGGAGTGACCTGCTGGCATACGCGATCACTCGCTCTTTTCCTCCTTGTACTTGAGCCAGCACTGCTCCCAGTCCATGCAAGCTTCCATTGGTGTACAACATGAAAGGCTGCGAAAAGTCGGCGTAGGCCAAGATTGGGGCATCTGTTAGCGCCATTTTCAATGCTCGGAATGCCTCTTCTTGTTGTGGGTCCCACTGGATGGGCTGTCGCTTGGCTCCCCCAGCTGTTCCTCTCAGCAATTCATTGAACGGGATCGCAATCTTAGCGAAGTCTTTAATGAATCTGCGGTAGTATCCAGCAAGCCCCAGGAACGCCCTCAGTTCCCTTAGGTTGGCGGGCGTGGGCCACTTCTGCACGGCAGCTACTTTCTCTGCAGTGGGGTGTACTCCTGCACTGGACATAGTGTGCCCCAGATACTCAATTTCTCGTTTGAAGAGACGACACTTTCGAGGCTTAATTTTCAGGCCGTGTCTCTGAAACCGTTCTAACACTTGTTCCAATCGGCGGAGATGATCCTCAAACGTAGCGGAATAGATAATTATATCGTCCAGATATATTAAAGTGGCTTCAAAGTTGAGGCCCCCCAAGCATCTCTCCATCAGCCGTTGGAAGGTCCCTGGCGCATTTGTTAGTCCGAACGGCATCCGATTGAACTCAAACAGGCCCATAGGGAGAACAAAAGCGGTCTTCGGGCGATCCTTCTCAGCTACTGGGACCTGCCAATAGCCACTGGCCAGGTCGAGGGAAGAGAAGAATTTGGCGCTCCCTAGTGCAGATAGAGACTCTTCAATTCGGGCGAGTGGATAGGAGTCCCGGACTGTACAGGCATTCAGCTTTCGATAGTCCACGCAAAATCTCAGGGTACCATCCTTCTTTCGGACCAGCATGATCGGAGCCGCCCAGGGGCTCTGACTTTCACGGATCACACCGTTCCGCAACATGTGGGCCAACAGCTCTTTCACCTCCTGGTACATTTGAGGCGGGATCTGCCGATATCTCTCTCGGATGGGAGCAGTATTTCTGGTGGGTATTTCGTGCTGAATGTCCCGAGTGCACCCGAAATCATCTTCATGCTGTGCAAGCACTCCCTGATATCGCTGTAGAAGTTGTTCGATCTGCGTTACTTGCCCAGCAGAAAACTCAGTCAGATTAGCCTCCATTTCTTCCAGAAGGTGGCGTCCAGCCAACGGTTCTCTTCCATTCTCCTGGCTGTTGAGGGACACCTCCAGGGTCCATGGTTTTCCTTCCACAGGTGCCAGCCCTATAGCGTCAGCTCTAGTAAGGGCCTCTGGCATTATGTACACTCGCACCACCTCTTGTCGGGGCAACAACTGTAAACTGGTGCCACCTAAATTGATGCAGCGCACGGGTACTCGGCCGTGCCGCACGGTGCCCAGGGTTCGAACAATCAGTAGTCCAGAGGGCGCTTCTTCTCCTTCCATCGGTTCAGTTTGAATGTCCACGCCCTCTAAGCACACATGTGCCAGCACCGGCAACGTGAGTACAGTCTGTCCCACCGGCAGTGTCATTGTGGCTTCGGGCGGTATCGATACCTTGCCAAGGTACTGAGAGGTAGCAGGCAATTTTTGAATCTGGTTGACCCGCACGAGGTGTTGGAACACTCTCTTGCTAGCTGGGTCTCGAGTGGCGCGGGTCCAGTTGTTTTTGCTACAGCCCTCAGCCAGGAACTGTCCGACTTCTTTCAGCACATTCATGCCCAGGGTTACAATGGGCCCATCGCCTCCGGGCCCTGTGGTTAGTACGATCCCTTTTCGACCGAGGTCCTTTCCACATGCCCGCATGGACATCCATACTACTCCCGCTACTGGGATAGGTAGTTGATTGGCCGCCACCAATTTGACAGTGGGTTCCTGACAGGAACGAGTGACTTCAGGAAAGTGACTTTGGAAATACGTCTCAGGCATAGTGGTCACTTGAGACCCGGTGTCCATCAAACAGCGGATCCGCTGCCCATTGAATTCAGCCCAGATGATGGTCCTCTCGGAGACAATGTCTTCAGAGCTCCCTCTTCTACTCTCTGAAGCACGAGACCCCACGGTATGCTCCACAACCGTGGGGCATTTTAGTTTAACGGCTGTCCCCTCCTCCTCCTTTCTCGGTAGGGACAGTCATTGGAGATATGCCCCCTACCTTCGCAAGTCCAGCACTCCGGTCCTCTTTCTGCCGATAGGTCGGGTACATGCCGTGCTGGGGCCGGGTAGGAGCGTCTCTCTCGTTCTGGTCTCCGTCCGCGTTGAGCAGTACGGTCTGTCTTCAAGGGGGCAGTAGGGGGCTTTCTAATAGCATTCAGCTCACCCCGAATGTCTCGATTTTCCTGACGTATTTCCCATACCCAATCAGGCTCTTGGTTGGTGAATCCAGGAGCAATTGCCTCTTGACTTCTAACTGTGGCTTTGAGAACAGGAACTTCTGTCTCCAGCACTCTAGCTTCAGCCCCTACCTCCAGGAAGCCCATATCAGGGCTCAATCGCAGCCGCTCCTTCAGGATCTGCCTCAGGGAAGGGTCTTTCAAGCCAGCAATCAGTTGGTCACGCAACACCTCATCCAATGTTCCCAGTCCTCGGTTCCCATCTCGAGCTTTCTTAGTGATATGGGCCGTCACTTCCTGCAACGCATTAACATACTGATTTACTGTCTCATTTTCCCCTTGGACCCGCTGGAACAACTGTAAGCGCGAGTGTCCCAAATCTGTAGTGTCATCGTGCATGTCCTCTAAAATTTTTATCACTTTATCCACGGTGTCACGGTCCCCAGGTAGGCGGTACATAACAGTCTGTCGGACCTCTCCATCAAGGGTTAGGAGGGCCAGCTCCACCTGGGCTAGGGGATCAAGGGGGTACATCCGTAGCATACTTCTCAGTCTTTCTACCCAGTCCCACAGTGACATGCCATCCCCTGAAAACTTGGGAAGATGGCTGAGCATAGCCCCCAGGGGTATATGGGTCCGACCGGACCCAGCCACAGACTGATCCCCCATCTCTGCGTCTGAATGTTGCATCCTGCCGACTACGCCAAATGTAATGCAGGTGCGGGAATGCAACGCACAGAGACTCAAGGCGAGAACAGTCTGAGATGAAAATAAACAATTTTATGCAACAGGTATTCTGAACAAGGGATTAGTAACAAGGGTAATGAACAGTAATTCAATATATCAGCAAAAGGCAAAATCTCTCAAAATAAGACCCAGTCTCTCAAAGTAAGGTGAAGCCTCTCAAAGTAAGGTGAAGTCTCTTAAGTAAGGTGCAGTCTCTTTAGTAGGGTGAAGTCTCTTAAGTAAGGTGAAGTCTCTTAAGTAAGGCGAAGTCTCTTAAGTAGGGTGATGCCCTCAGTAATGGGAGACACCACGTAAGTTCTTTAACTGTACATTTGGCCCTAGCGGGGGTCATCGGTTATTCACGCTAGGCCGTGAGTCTCTTCCGCATAAATTCAATTAGATCACGTTGTGCTCCTTTAGTCCCAACCGTTCCCCTCCCAACCTGATTATCTAAACCCAATTGTCCCCGGTACTGTGGGTGAACAGTGGAAGTGACGGCCCTGTTCACGTATGCAGCTCCACCGCTTCCGCTGGCGTGAATTTCCTGGGGCAACCGTCTCTCAACTCCTCTCTGCTTTGCTGTTGGAGGCAGTCTCTCGAGCCTTGGATAGAGGGGTCCAGGCCTCGTCTGTCGGCGGGCGACGTCGGGTTCCGCGAACTCACTCAGCACCGCAATTAGGTTCCTAGTCTCCTCAGCAGGCACAGCACTCAGGTAACATCCGCGAGATATCCGGAGCTCTTTTACCGGTGCCCGGCTGTGGCACCTCACAGGCCTCTAGCTTAGGCCTGTCACGCGTGGTTTCTCAGGACGCAGGGAACACATCTGCTCCTTTCTGCTGCTTGGCGCCAAAGACCCCTCTGGTTTGGCGCGCTGGCCTGTTATTTTCCGGAACTCCTTCCTGGAAGTCACCTGATCAGGTCCAGCATCTGAACTTGCTCTCCCTGCAACTTCCCTTGCATATCTTGGTTCCGCTTGACTGCGTCTGACTAGTAGATGGCAGTCTCTTTCCATCCTTGAAACATCATGTAGAAGTTCTTTTACAAGCTCTCTTGACTGGGCTACAATCACTCACTCACTCATGTCACCTGCACCTTAAAAACATCTCCAGAACCCCACATTTTCTCACCTTTGATACTTCAAAAACTCTTACTGTCGCTCTTATTCACTCTCGTCTGGACTACTGCAACTCTCTTCTAATCGGTCTCCCTCTAAACAAACTCTCTCCTCTCCAATCCATTCTGAATGCAGCAGCCAGGGTCGTATTTCTATCAGGCCGCTTCACCAACGCCTCTAACCAGTGCCAGTCATTGCACTGGTTACCCATTCACCACAGAATACAATACAAACTCATCTCTCTCACCCATAAAGCCCTCCACAGTTCTGCACCACCCTATATCTCATCCCTCATTTCTGTCTATCACCCCTCCCGTGCCCTCCGTTCTGCAACTGATCTAAAACTAACATCCTCCTAAATCCCAACCTCGCAGGGGGAGGGGATTTTACCACCTACCTCCACCCTTTCTGGGATAAATTCCATACTGGAAATATTTTTCAAAATGCACAATATACATCTCTACATTATCTGCTAGAGGAGGTAGGCATAGTGGACCTACGGAGAATACGGCACCCTGATGTCAGACAATATTCCTGTTACTTCGCCTCCCATCATTCTTTGTCAAGAATAGACCAAGCTATTGGCTTTGAATCAATCATACCCTATATTAAATCGGTGAGGTATCTGCCAAGGAGTGTCTCTGACCACTCGCCTATACAGGTACAACTGCAGATGGGTGCTGTGAGGTCTCCGGGGGAATATACATGGCACATCAATGCTTTTTTGGCTGCAACTAATTGGTCCTACTCTTAGCTCTAGAATCTTAGAATATTTTCGTTTTAATGATGGGTCGTCATCTACGAGATTTATATGGGATGCTATGAAAGCATATGTATGGGGAATATGCATAGGGGAGATCAATAAGATAAAATCCAAAATAAAGGAGTTAACCCAAAAATTGCAACAGAATGTTTGCGAAAAGGAGGCACAAGTAGAATGAAATGGGAAAATGCAAAGAAAATATTGCCTGATCATTTGCTATCATTAGCTTCTCAGAAACAACTGTTTGTTAAGCAAAGATACTTTATAAAGCAAGGGTCTCAAACTCGGCTGGGTAGATTGTCCGCATTCTTTGCATGACAAAATGACATTTTTAGTGATATCATTTTTTTTTCTATACACCTTTTGAATTTGTCCTCATCTTGTATTAACCCCTTTACAGCCCATGACGTACTAATACGCGTCTGTGCCCTGGGCTTTAAGAGCCTGACCCGTATTAGTACGTCATGGCGATCGTGCGGGCACACAGGCTGTGCGGGCGCGATCGCCGCCGGGTGTCAGCTGATTGTCACAGCTGACACCCGGTACTATGTGCAGGGAGCGGTCCCGCACCGCTCCCGGCACATTAACCCCCACAATGCTGCGATCGAAGTCGATCGCAGCATTGCAGTGGCAAGGGGAGGTGATCGCAATACTCACCTCCTCTTCCGGCCTCCAGCGCTGTCTGCCGCTGCTTCCCGGGTGTTGCCATGATGACCCGATGTCGTCATGACAACATCCGGGTCATCAGACAGCAGGAAGATTGTTTGGTCATGCGCAGTGCATGACCGAACAATCTTCTCACTGTGCAGCGATGACTGCCTGCATGGCTCAGGGATGGTGCTCCATCCCTATGCTATGCAGGCGATCAGAATAAAAAAAGTGAAAGTCCCAGAGTGGGACAAAGTAAAAAAGTGTAAAACCTCTCAGAAAGTGAAAAAAAATTTTAAAAAAATTTGTAAAAATATTTAAAAAAAAATAAAAAAAATAATCCACCAAAAATAAAAATATAATGTACCCATCAATAAATATTATTATGAAAAAAAAAAAAAAAACAATAAAAGTACACATATTTGGTATCGCCGCGTCCGGAACGACCTGATCTATAAAACTGTCCCACTAGTTAACCCCTTCATTGAACATGGTAAAAAAAAACAAAAAGAAAAAGAAGCAAAAAACAATGCTTTATCATCATACCGCCAAACAAAAAATGGAATAACACGCGATCAAAAACATGAATATAAATAAAAATGGTACCGCTGAAAACGTAATCTTGTCCCGCAAAAAACAAGCTGCCATACAGCTCCATAATCTGAAAATTCAAAAAGTTATAGCTCTCAGAATAAAGCGATGCAAAAAAATATTTTTTTCTATAAAATGTCTTTTATTGTGTAAAAGCGCCAAAACATAGAGAAAAGATATAAATGTGGTACCGCTGTAAACGTACTGACCCGAAGAATAAAGCTGCCTTATCAATTTTACCACATGCGGAGTAGAATAAAAAAAAAAAAAAAAAAAACAATTCCTGAATTGTAGGTTTTTGTTTATTATGCCTCCCAAAAGCTGGAATAGAAAGCGATCAAAATATGTCACGTGCCTGAAAATGGCACCAATAAAAACGTCAACTTGTCCCGCAAAAAAAAATCCATCACATGACTCTGTCGGCCAAAATATGGAAAAATTATAGCTCTCAAAATATGGCGATGCAAAAACTAGATTTTACAAAATATGTGTCTTTTAGTGTGTGACAGCTGTCAATCATAAAAACCCGATATCATTCTGGTATCTCTGTAGTCGCACCGACCCGAAGAATAAGGCCGTCTAATCACTTATACCGCATGAGGAACGGCGTAAAGAATAAACACTAGGGCTGGGGTTGGGGTTAGGGTTGTGCTAATGTTAGGGTTGGGGTCAGGGTTGGGCTAGGGTAGGGTTAGGGTTGGGGGCAAGGGTTGTTTGCCCCCAAGATGACGATATGGCAACTAGTGTTGAACACAAGTGCTCGCTACTTGAGTTTGCATCGGGTACTCGGGTATGCATTGAGTATCGCGGGTGCTCGAGTCTCTGCCCCATATGCTTCGCGGCCAAAATAACCTCGCGGGGATTGCCTACCATGCTCGAGCGATCCCCGCATGTTTTTTTGGGGGTGTCTAATAACCGTGAAACATGCGGGAGGGGACTCGAGCATTTCACTTGAGCACCTGTGATACATGGTGCATACCTGAGTACCCGATGCAAACTCAAGTAGCGAGCACTTGCGCTCAAGACTAATGACAACTTATTCAATATGATGACCTAATGTCATTAAATTTTGTGTCGTACCTCTGGGTTCAAAATGTTCACTATACCCCTTGATAAAATCCTTGAGGGGTGTAGTTTCCAAAATGGGGTCACTTGTGGGGGGTTTCAACTATTTAGGCACATGAGGGGCTCTTCAAACGCGACATGGCGTCCGCTATCGATTCCAGCCAATTTTGCGTTCAAAAAGTCACACAGTGCTCCTTCCCTTCTGAACTCTGCCGTGCGCCCAAACACTGTATTTTCCCAACATATGGGGTATTGGCGTACTCAGGAGAAATTGCACAAAAGTTTTTGGGGTTCATTTTCTCCTCTTACCCTTGTGAAAATAAAAAAATTGGGGCTAAAACATCATTGTTGTGGAAAAAGTTAGATTTTTTTATATTCACGGCTCCATGTTATAAACTTCTGTAAAGGACTTGGGGGTTCAAGGTGCTCACCACACATCTAGATAAGTTCCCTGAGGGGTCTAGTTTCCAAAATGGTGTCACTTGTTGGGGGTTTCTACTGTTTAGGCACATCAGGGGCACATCCGCTAATTATTCAAGCAAATTTTACAATCAAAAAGTCAAATGGTGCTCCTTTCCTTCCGAACCCTGCAGCGCACCCAAACAGTGGTTTGCCCCCACATATGGGGTATCTGCTAACTCAAGAGAAATTTCACAACAAACTGCATAGTGCAATTTCTTCTGTTACCCTTATGAAAATGCAAAAGGGGGGGCTGAAAAACATTTTTTGTGGGAAAAATGTGAAAATTTTATTTTTACGGCTTAATGTTATAAACTTCTGTGAAGCACCTGGTGGTTCAAGGTGCTCACCACACATCTAGATAAGTTCCCCGAGGGGTCTAGTTTCCAAAATGGTGTCACTTGTGGGGGGTTTCCACTGTTTAGGCACATCAGGGGCACATCCGCTAATTATTCAAGCAAATTTTACAATCAAAAAGTCAAATGGTGCTCCTTTCCTTCCGAACCCTGCAGCGCGCCCAAACAGTGGTTTTCCCCCACATGTGGGGTATCTGCTAACTCATGAGAAATGGCACAACAAACTGCATAGTGCAATTTCTTCTGTTACCCTTATGAAAATGCAAAAGGGGGAGCTGAAAAACATTTTTTGTGGGAAAAATGTGAAAATTTTATTTTTACGGCTTAATGTTATAAACTTCTGTGAAGCACCTGGTGGTTCAAGGTGCTCACCACACATCTAGATAAGTTCCCTGAGGGGTCTAGTTTCCAAAATGGTGTCACTTGTGGGGGGTTTCCACTGTTTAGGCAAATCAGGGGCACATCCGCTAATTATTCAAGCAAATTTTACAATCAAAAAGTCAAATGCTGCTCCATTCCTTCCGAACCCTGCCACACGCCCAAACAGTGGTTTGCCCCCACATATGGGGTATCTGCTAACTCATGAGAAATTGCACAACAAACTGCATAGTGCAATTTCTTCTGTTACCCTAATGAAAATGCAAAAGGGGGGGCTGAAAAACATTTTTTGTGGGAAAAATGTGAAAATTTTATTTTTACGGCTTAATGTTATAAACTTCTGTGAAGCACCTGGTGGTTCAAGGTGCTCACCACACATCTAGATAAGTTCCTCGAGGGGTCTAGTTTCCAAAATGGTGTCACTTGTGGGGGGTTTCCACTGTTTAGGCACATCAGGGGCACATCCGCTAATTATTCAAGCAAATTTTACAATCAAAAAGTCAAATGGTGCTCCTTTCCTTCCGAACCCTGCAGCGCGCCCAAACAGTGGTTTTCCCCCACATGTGGGGTATCTGCTAACTCATGAGAAATGGCACAACAAACTACATAGTGCAATTTCTTCTGTTACCCTTATGAAAATGCAAAAGGGGGAGCTGAAAAACATTTTTTGTGGGAAAAATGTGAAAATTTTATTTTTACGGCTTAATGTTGTAAACTTCTGTGAAGCACCTGGTGGTTCAAGGTGCTCACCACACATCTAGATAAGTTCCCTGAGGGGTCTAGTTTCCAAAATGGTGTCACTTGTGGGGGGTTTCCACTGTTTAGGCAAATCAGGGGCACATCCGCTAATTATTCAAGCAAATTTTACAATCAAAAAGTCAAATGGTGCTCCTTCCCTTCCGAACACTGCCGAGCTCCCAAACAGTGGTTTTCCCCCACATAAGGGGTATCTGCTAACTCGGGAGTAATTGAACAACAAACTGCATAGTGCAATTTCTTCTGTTATCCTTATGAAAATGAAAAAGTGGGGGCTGAAAAACATTTTTGTGGGAAAAATGTGAAAATTTTATTTTTACGGCTCAATGTTATAAACTTCTGTGAAGCACCTGGGGGTTCAAGGTGCTCACCACACATGTAGATAAGTTCCCTGAGGGGTATAGTTTCCAAAATGGGGTCACATGTGGGGGGTTTCCACTGTTTAGGCACATCAGGGGCTCCCCAAATGCAATATGGCGTCCGCTAATTATTCAAGCAAATTTTACATTTAAAAAGTCAAATGGCGCTCCTTCCCTTCCGAACCCTGCTGTGCGCCCAAACAGTGGTTTTCCCCCACATATGGGGTATCTGCTTGCTCAGAAGAAATTGAGCAACAAACTGCATGGTGCAATTTCTCCTGTTACCTTTATGAAAATGCAAAAGTGGGGGCTGAAAAACATTTATGTGGGAAAAATGTGAAAATTATATTTTTACGGCTCAATGTTACAAACTTCTGTGAAGCACCTGGGGGTTCAAGGTGCTCACCACACATCTAGATAAGTTCCCTGAGGGGTCTAGTTTCCAAAATGGGGTCACTTGTGGGGGGTTTCCACTGTTTAGGCACATCAGGGGCTCCCCAAATGCAATATGGCGTCCGCTAATTATTGAGGCAAATTTTACATTTAAAAAGTCAAATGGCGCTCCTTCCCTTCCGTACCCTGCCGTGCACCCAAACAGTGGTTTTCCCCCACATATGGGGTATCTGCTTACTGAGGAGAAATTGATCAACAAATTTTGGGGTCTATTTTTTCCTGTTACCCCTGCAAAAATAAAAAAAATTGGGTCTAAAGTAACATTTTTGTGAAAAAAGTTAAATGTTAATTTTTTTCTTCCACATTCCAAAAATTCCTGTGAAGCACCTGAAGGGTTAATAAAGTTCTTGAATGTGGTTTTGAGCACCTTGAGGGGTGCAGTTTTTAGAATGATGTCACTTTTGGGTATTTTCTGTCATAAAGACCCCTCAAAGTGACTTTAAATATGATGTGGTCCCTAAAACAATGGTTTTCTAAATTTTGTTGGAAAAATGAGAAATCGCTGGTCAACTTTTAACCCTTATAGCTCCCCAGTAAAAAAAAATTTTGGTTCCAAAATTATGCTGATGTAAAGTAGACACGTGGGAAATGTTATTTATTAACTATTTTGTGTGACATATCTCTCTGATTTAAGGGCATAAAAATTCAAATTTTGAAAATTGCAAAATTTTCAAAATTTTTGCCAAATTTCCATTTTTTTCACAAATAAACGCAAGTGATATCGAAGAAATTTTACCACAATCATGAAGTACAATATGTCACGAAAAAACAGTCTCAGAATCAGGGAGATCCGTTGAAGCGTTCCAGAGTAATTACCTCATAAAATGACAGTGGTCAGAATTGTAAAAATTGGCCTGGTCATAAATGTGCAAACCACCTTGGGTTGTAAAGGGGTTAATGACTCATCCTGCTCCTCATCTTGTAGTAATGCCTCATCTAATGCCTAATCCTGGTCCTCACCTTGTAGTAATGTCTCATCCTGGTCCTCATCTTTTAGTAATGACCCATCCTGGTCCTCAGCTTGTAGTAATGCACCATCCTGGTCCTCATCTTGTAGTAATGCCCCATCCTGGTCCTCAACTTGTAGTAATGCACCATCCTGGTCCTCATCTTGTAGTAATGCCCCATACAGGTCCCCATCTTGTCGTAATGTCCCCCATTCAGGTCCCCATCTTGTCGTAATGTCCGCCATCTAGGTCCCCATCTTGTTATAATGTCCCCATCTTGTAGGAATGTCCCCCATCCAGGTCCTCACATTGTAGAAATGTTCCTATCCAGGTCCCCACATTGTAGGAATGTTCCTATCCAGGTCCCCACATTGTAGATATGTCCCAATCCAATTCCCCATATTGTAGATATGTCCCCATCCAGGTCCCCACATTGTAGGAATGTCCCTTTCCAGGTACCCACATTGTAGATATGTCCCCATCCAGGTCCCCATATTGCAGGAATGTCCCCATTCAGGTCCCACATTGTAGGAATGTCCCCATCCAGGTCCCACATTGTAGGAATGTTCCTATCCAGGTTCTCATATTGTAGGAATGTCCCCATTCAGGTCCCAATATTGTAGGAATGTCCCCATCCAGGTCCCACATTGTAGGAATGTTCATATCCAGGTCCCCATATTGTAGGAATGTCCCCGTTCAGGTCCCTATATTGTAGGAATGTCCCCATCCAGGTCCCACATTGTAGGAATGTTCCTATCCAGGTTCCCATATTGTAGGAATGTCCCCATTCAGGTACCACATTGTAGGAATGTCCCCATCCAGGTCCCACATTGTAGGAATGCTCCTATCCAGGTCCCCATATTGTAGGAATGTCCCCATTCAGGTCCCACATTGTAGGAATGTCCCCATCCAGGTCCCACATTGTAGGAATGTTCCTATCCAGGTCCCCATATTGTAGGAATGTCTCCAGTCAGGTCCCACATTGTAGGAATGTCCCCATCCAGGTCCCACATTGTAGGAATGTTCCTATCCAGGTTCCCATATTGTAGGAATGTCCCCATTCAGGTCCCTATATTGTAGGAATGTCCCTATCCAGGTCCCCACATTGTAGATATGTCCCCATCCAGGTCCGCATATTGCAGGAATGTCCCCATTCAGGTCCCACATTGTAGGAATGTCCCAATCCAGGTCCCACATTGTAGGAATGTTCCTATCCAGGTTCCCATATTGTAGGAATGTCCCCATTCAGGTCCCTATATTGTAGGAATGTCCACATCCAGTTCCCACATTGTAGGAATGTTCCTATCCAGGTCCCCATATTGTAGGAATGTCCCCATTCAGGTCTCTATATTGTAGGAATGTCCCCATCCAGGTCCCACATTGTAGGAATGTTCCTATCCAGGTTCCCATATTGTAGGAATGTCCCCATTCAGGTCCCTATATTGTAGGAATGTCCCTATCCAGGTCCCCACATTGTAGATATGTCCCCATCGAGGTCCGCATATTGCAGGAATGTCCCCATTCAGGTCCCACATAGTAGGAATGTCCCCATACAGGTCCCACATTGTAGGAATGTTCCTATCCAGGTTCCCATATTGTAGGAATGTCCCCATTCAGGTCCCTATATTGTAGGAATGTCCCCATCCAGGTCCCATATTGTAGGAATGTTCCTATCCAGGTCCCCATATTGTAGGAATGTCCCCATTCTGTTCTCTATATTGTAGGAATGTCCCCATCCAGGTCCCACATTGTATTAATGCTCCTATCCAGGTCCCCATATTGTAGGAATGTCCCCATTCAGGTCCCACATTGTAGGAATGTCCCCATCCAGGTCCCACATTGTAGGAATGTTCCTATCCAGGTCCCCATATTGTAGGAATGTCTCCAGTCAGGTCCCACATTGTAGGAATGTCCCCATCCAGGTCCCACATTGTAGGAATGTTCCTATTCAGGTTCCCATATTGTAGGAATGTCCCCATTCAGGTCCCTATATTGTAGGAATGTCCCTATCCAGGTCCCCACATTGTAGATATGTCTCCATCCAGGTCCGCATATTGCAGGAATGTCCCCATTCAGGTCCCACATTGTAGGAATGTCCCCATCCAGGTCCCACATTGTAGGAATGTTCCTATCCAGGTTCCCATATTGTAGGAATGTCCCCATTCAGGTCCCTATATTGTAGAAATGTCCCCATCCAGGTCCCACATTGTAGGAATGTTCCTATCCAGGTCCCCATATTGTAGGAATGTCCCCATTCAGGTCCCACATTGTAAGAATGTTCCCATCCAGGTCCCACATTGTAGCAATGTTCCTATCCAGGTCCCCATATTGTAGGAATGTCCCCATTCAGGTCCCACATTGTAGGAATGTCCCCATCCAGGTCCCACATTGTAGGAATGTTCCTATCCAGGTCCCCATATTGTAGGAATGTCCCCATTCAGGTCCCTATATTGTAGGAATGTCACTATCCAGGTCCCCACATTGTAGATATGTCCCCATCGAGGTCCGCATATTGCAGGAATGTCCCCATTCAGGTCCCACATTGTAGGAATGTCCCCATCCAGGTCCCACATTGTAGGAATGTTCCTATCCAGGTTCCCATATTGTAGGAATGTCCCCATTCAGGTCCCTATATTGTAGGAATGTCCCCATCCAGATCCCACATTGTAGGAATGTTCCTATCCAGGTCCCCATATTGTAGGAATGTCCCCATTCAGGTCCCACATTGTAGGAATGTCCCCATCCAGGTCCCACATTGTAGGAATGTTCCTATCCAGGTTCCCATATTGTAGGAATGTCCCCATTCTGGTCCCTATATTGTAGGAATGTCCGCTGTTCCATTCTTCACATACATATATAAGAAAAAAAAAGTCTCTTCTCACCTGTCCTCCGTTCCCTCGATGTCCTTTCTGCATATGCAGGCGCAGGCACCATAGACCCCTTGACGATCGCGGCCTGGTCCAGGAGCTTCCGGCAGCTGCGCTTTAGTTCAGTGTATTGCTGCGCAGAGACCAATGCCTGCCACCGGCCTATCAGAGGCCAGCAGCTGACATCTGCCCATGTTAGTGATGTCATGCACCGCTGCGCTGGGACGCGGATGTCCGCTGCTGGCCTCTGATAGGCCGGTGGCTGGCATTGGTATTGTATCATGCAGAGAGCCGGTCTCTGCGTAGCAATACACTGAACTAAAGTGCAGCTGTCGGCAGCTCCTGGACCGGGCCGCGATCGGGGTCTATGGTGCACACAGGCCGCATGAACCAGTCTGAAGGGCCACATGCGGCCCCCATGTTTGAGACCCCTGGTTTAGGATGAGTCTGTCTCTCATACTCTGCTGACCTCACCCCTCCTTGGATAAACCCCCTTCCCACTGCCCCCTTTACTTTTTCCCTGCCCCTCTTCAGGGACGCCTGGAGCTGGTGCTCCCACACTATCATACAAGTCACCACTCAATAAAGGTAATATGAAGCAATTAAAGTAGTGAAAGAGGTTAAAACATAACCTTTAATGAATACGTAGGTAAAAAAGAAATAAAACGTCACTAGGACCTAAAATCCAGTTAATGCCTGCCAATGGTAGTAAAACAAAGCTACCTATCATAAATATGTACTCGTTATAAACAGGAATTTATATGGCATGAACACCAAATGTATCCAACCTGTATATTTAACAAGACAGTGGCAAGAAAAATGATAGAGCTGTCAATAACACATCTCAATAAGCATGCAACATATCCGACGACCAGTCCTCACGCTGTACTCACACAGTGGGTCCTCACACTGTATGCAGGAGGCTGTGTGGGTCCTCACACTGTATGCAGGAGGCTGTGTGGGTCCTCACACTATATGCAGGAGGCTGTGTGGGTCCTCACACTATTTGCAGGAGGCTGTGTGGGGACTAATACTGTATATAGGAGGCTATGTGAGGGCTCATACTCATATAGGAGGTTGTGTGAGGGCTCACATTGTATATAGGAGGCTATGTGGGGCTCACACTGTACAGTATATGGAAGGCTATGTGGGGCTGTAAAAAGGTGACTATGTGGTGGCTCCTGTTCAGCAGCCACAGAATATTCATCTGACCACTGGACCACGGTTCTACAAATTGCTCATCTCTATATACCAGTCATACTGTATATTCTCCTATATATATTGTACTGTATGTGGCATACTATGTATACTATGTGCACGGACATCAGATGAAGCACTCAAGATAATTAGTGACTGCTACATCATATACTATTATGTGGAGTTGAAGTTTACAATGATGATTTCATTGATCAAGTATGTTTGAAAACATATACAAAATAATAATTCATAGGTATCTATCTAGCAGACCTGGGCTTATGTGTGACCACCTTTACTCTGCTGATATGTTATTTTAGGAGTGTAGAAAAACACAGCGTACTACACAGGGGCGGACACAGACTGTAGTGGGCCCCTGTGCAAGAATTTTTTGGGGGCCCCCCCCGCCCTTCATAGGGGGCATGAAGGGCCCCCCCCCCCCGTGCATCTCTCATCCCCCCGTGCATCTCTGATTCCCCCCACTCCAAGTTAATTAATTGTATGTAAAAAAAATACAACTTGTTATACTTACCCCCAGGGCCAGCTCCAGGTTTTTGTGGGCCCTGGGCGACAGAGTTTCAGTGGGCCCCTTTAACACATACCATGATTCATGATGCACAGATACCGCAGAGAAATATATATATATAGTACAAGGCCAAGGATTTCACTTACTACATTACATGAGCGATATCTATTGTAAATTCTACAATAGCTCAGAAACCGGTGAATCCTCACAACGCACAGTGCAGACCGGACAGTATAGTCCTCCATACAGTATTATGGGCACCATATCATGCTCCATACAGGATACTGACCCCCTTATAATGCTCCATACAGGATACTGGTCCCCATATAATGCTCCATACAGAATACTGGTCCCCATATAACGCTCCATAGAGGATACTGGTCCTCATATAACACTGCATACAGAATACTGGCCCCCATATAACGCTCCCTACCGAATACTGTCCCCCATATATCACTCCATACAGAATACTGACCCCCATTTAACGCTCCATACAGAATATTGACCCCATATAACGCTCCATGCAGGCTGTTCCCTCCTTATAATGCCCCATTATACAAGCGATATCTATTGTAAATTCTACAATAGCTCAGAAACCGGCGAATCCTCACAGAGCACAGTGCAGACCGGACAGTATAGTCCTCCATACAGTAATATGGGCACCATATAATGCTCCATACAGGATACTGACCCCCTTATAATGCTCCATACAGGATACTGGTCCCCATATAATGCTCCATACAGGATACTGGTCCCCATATAACTCTCCATACAGAATATTGGCCCCCATGTAACACTCCATGCAGGCTGTTCCCCCCTTATAATGCCCCATGCAGGATGACACCCGTCTTTTAATGCGCTATGCAGGATGTCACATCTACCCCCCATAAAATGCCCCATGCAGGATGTCACCTCTTCCCCCCATATAATGCCCCTTGCAGGATGTCACTTCCCCCCTTTTCAATGCCCCATGCAGCATGTCAGACCACCCCCTCCCTTATAATGCCCCATGCAGGAGGTCAACCCCCCCTCCTTATAATGCCCATGCGGTCTGTCACACACCCACCCTCTATATAATGCCCCATGCAGGATGTCAATTCCCCCCTCCCCCCTTATAATGCCTCATGCAGGATGTCACACCACCTCCCTTATAATGCCCCATGCAGAATGTCACTCCCCCCCTCCCTTATAATGCCCCATGCAGGATGTCACTTCCCCCCTTCCCCTCTTATAATGCCCCATGCAGGATGTCACTTCCCCCCTTCCCCTCTTATAATGCCCCATGCAGGATGTCACTTCCCCCCTTCCCCTCTTATAATGCCCCATGCAGGATGTCACTTCCCCCCTTCCCCTCTTATAATGCCCCATGCAGTATGTCACTTCCCCCTTCCCCTCTTAAAATGCTCCATGCAGGATGTCACATCCCCCCACCCCCATATAATGCCCCCATGCAGGATGTCAATTCCCCCCTCCCCCATATAATGCCCCATTCAGGATGCCAATCCCCCCCCCTATATAATGCCCCATGCAGGATGTCACACCACCTCCCCCATATAATGCCCCATGCAGGATGTCACACCCACTCTCCCCCCACCATTAAATGCCCCATGCCCCGATACATATAAAAAAAAAATCAAATACTCACCTCACTTTTTACTTGCTGCTAATCCGGACTCCAGCATTGCGCGCGTCTTCCCGCTCTGTGATGTGACAGCTCAGGAGAGAGCGCGCGGTGTAAAGACCTGAGACGTCACAGTCAGAGGACGCTGCAGATGCTGCGGAGGCACGGGGAGGGGTAAGTATTGTGCCGGCGCCGTCACATGACCGGAGATGTCCCTGTGCTCAGCATGGGGCCCATGCTGAGCGCAGGCACATCTCCGGTCATGTGACGGCGGGGGGTCCTGCGGGGGGGGGGCCCCATGAGGAGACGCACAAGAGGGGGGCTCCGAGGGGGCCCCAACCGGCCGGGCCCCATGCTGGAGTCAGGGCAGTCATGCCATGATGGCGGCCCTGCTGGAGGCTGGAGGGTCCCCCTCTCCCTCGGGGGCCCCCATTCAATGAACTGGCTGCACGGGCTGTAGGTCCGCCCCTGGTACTACATCTCTAAAAAGGTATATCTGCTTTAAAAATAGTAATTCATAAGAATAATATGTACTATGTCTGACCACTGCAAACACTCATCTGAACTGGTCCAAGTGCTGTCAGCTTTTTTCACGGGCAACACTTAGACAATACGGTCGTGTGAATATAGGCTTATAATGCATCTGGTAATAAACATGTTAAGGATGGGCCGCTACTCATGGGCCACTGCTGTGTGCTTGCCCCCCAGGCTAAAATGTGCCAGCCAGCCCCTGCTGCATCGGGTGCCAGAAAACCTAGATACACCTTTGGAATAGGTATCTTGCAAAGTAAGGATGGGGTTTGGTGTTTTTAAGTGATTTTATTGACTCTGTGCATTTATATTTTGTATCAATAATATGATATGGTTATATATATCTTCTGGATATCAGGAGGGCTTATCCCTGTGCATTGACTCTCTCCTTCTCCTTCGATGTCCTGTATAGGCCAAAAAAAACTACGCGTTTCGAGGACTCACAGTTCCTCTTCGTCAGCTTCTCGCTGGTAGTCAATAGAGATGAGCGTTGTTCTACTCGAACTGTTCGCCAATCTCAAATTCGAGCTGTTTTGGGCGGTGTTCAAGCCGTTCGGCGAACACGAACAATTTGAGAAAAATTCGGCTGTTCGAGGTTATGTTCGATAACTGTTCGTGCACCAAAATCATAACTGGATTTTTTCTCAGTAATGATGAAAATTAATGTTAATACGCAGTTTGAGTGTACAGCGGGGTGGGGCAGGGGATAGTAACATAGTAACATAGTTTGTAAAGCCGAATAAAGACTTGCGTCCATCAAGTTCGACCTGTTAGTTCTGTAATTGCTAAAGTTGATCCAGAGGAGGGCAAAACCCCCAAATGATTTAGCCAATCTTCACCTGAGGAAAAATTCCCTCCCGACTCTGAAACCAGCAGTCAGAATAAATCCCTGTATCAACCTACTATTTTATTCTATTTTTAAGTATATGCAGAAATCTGCCTGGTATCTAGAAATGCATCCAGTCCAGGCTTGAACTGGTTTAGTGAATCCGACATTACCGTCTCCTCACTCAGTGAATTCCATATTCTCACTGCTCTTACCGTAAAGAACCCCTTCCTATGCTGGTGCTGAAACCTTTTCTCTTCCAGTCTTAGTGAGTGCCCTCTTGTTACCGTAATATCCCTCCTTTTGAACAAATCCCGGGCAAGGTCTCTATACTGTCCCCTAACATATTTGTACACATTTATTATGTCCCCCCTCAACCTTCTCTTTTCCAGGCTGAATAGTCCTAGTTTTGCCAACCTCTCTGGGTATTGCAGTCCCTCCATTCCCCTTATTAATTTTGTTGCCCTCCTTTGTACCTTTTCAAGCTCATTTATATCCTTTCTATATATTGGGGCCCATAACTGAGCACAGTATTCCAAGTGTGGTCTGACCAGTGCTTTGTACAGTGGAAGAACAATGTTCTCATCCTTTGCAGCTATACCTCTTCTGATACATCCCATTACCCTGTTTGCCCTTACAGCAGCGGCCTGACTTTGGGCACTCCAATTTAGTTTGCTATCAATCAAGATGCCCAATCAAGATCTCTGCAGGAACAATGAAGATCTCCATTTTTTTTTCTCTTTCCCGCATTTACAGTGGGGAGGTGCAATCTGTCAGCCTATCAGCAGCGCACACACGGAGCGAAGTGCTTTTTGTCACACAAGCAAGGGCATGTGTCATTGGCAGTGTATGTCACATGTCCTTGCCCTATAAGACCAAGCCATTTTCCCCGTCACCACCATTTTCTCACTGCTGCAGCTGCGTGTTAGACGGCACCGCTGTTGCTGTGTGCGCTATACCTTGTTAATTTCAAGCCAATTTTCGCACAAATCTACAGATAGCTTGGGAGTAGGGAATAGTTGTGATTGCAGTCCTTTTAAGGACTAGGTTACAGCATTTCCTACGACTTTTATCAGGCTGGTCTGTGCTCTTAAATAGATAGATTGTGGGAGTAAAGACTAATTGTAATTGGAGTCCTTTTCAGGACTAGGTTACATCAGTTCCTATCACTTTTTGCCAGGCAGTTCTGTGCCAGTGCTGTGCAAGTTTTTTTCACAGCATTTGGCTGAATCTAGCAAAGCTAATCCTTTTTGGCCTATTGCAGAGTGTGTTAGTCAGTGGAGTAGCCTATCTGTGTTGCAAGATATACCACCTGTGTATAGAATACCAATTTTTTTACTGCACCTAGTGAAGTAAAATCTTTTGGGCATAGCATCATTCTATTAGTCCATCTATACTGACCTCCATCAGGTTGCAAATTGAATATAATTTTTTTCTGCATCTACCTCTGAAAAAATATTGGGCTTCTAGCTGTGTGTGGGACTTGTTCTATTAATCCATCTATACAGACCTCCATCAGGTTGCAAACTGAATATATTTTTTTCTGCATCTACCTCTGAAAAAATATTGGGCTTCTAGCAGTGTGTGGGACTTGTTGTATTAGTCCATCTATACTGACCTCCATCAGGTTGCAAACTGAATATATTTTTTTCTGCATCTACGTCTGAAAAAATATTGGGCTTCTAGCTGTATGTGGGACTTGTTCTATTAATCCATCTATACAGACCTCCATCAGGTTGCAAACTGAATATATTTTTTTTCTGCATCTACCTCTGAAAAAATATTTGGCCTTCTAGCAGTGTGTTGGACTTGTTCTATTAGTCCACCTATACTGACCTCCATCAGGTTGCAAATTCAAAATAATTTTTTGTCTGCATCTAGCTCTGAAAAAATATTTGGCCTTCTAGCAGTGTGTGGGACTTTCTCTATTAGTCCATCTATACTGACCTCCATCAGGTTGCAAACTGAATATATTTTTTTTCTGCATCTACCTCTGAAAAAATATTTGGCCTTCTAGCAGTGTGTGGGACTTTCTCTATTAGTCCATCTATACTGACCTCCATCAGGTTGCAAATTAAAAATAATTTTTATCTGCATCTACAGTACCTCTGAAAAAATATTTGGGCTTCTAGCTGTGTGTGGGACTTGTTCTATTAGTCCATCTATACTGACCTCCATCAGGTTGCAAATTGAATATAATTTTTATCTGCATCTAGCTCTGAAAAAATATTTGGCCTTCTAGCAGTGTGTGGGACTTTCTCTATTAGTCCATCTATACTGACCTCCATCAGGTTGCAAATTTAATATAATTTTTATCTGCATCTAGCTCTGAAAAAATATTTGGCCTTCTAGCAGTGTGTGGGACTTTCTCTATTAGTCCATCTATACTGACCTCCATCAGGTTGCAAATTAAAAATAATTTTTATCTGCATCTACCTCTGAAAAAATATTTGGGCTTCTAGCTGTGTGTGGGAATTGTTCTATTACTCCATCTATACTGACCTCCATCAGGTTGCAAACTGAATATATTTTTTTCTGCATCTACCTCTGAAAAAATATTGGGCTTCTAGCTGTGTGTGGGACTTGTTGTATTAGTCCATCTATACTGACCTCCATCAGGTTGCAAATTACAAATAATTTTTATCTGCATCTACAGTACCTCTGAAAAAATATTTGGGCTTCTAGCTGTGTGTGGGGCTTGTTCTATTAGTCCATCTATACTGACCTCCATCAGGTTGCAAATTGAATATAATTTTTATCTGCATCTAGCTCTGAAAAAATATTTGGCCTTCTAGCAGTGTGTGGGACTTTCTCTATTAGTCCATCTATACTGACCTCCATCAGGTTGCAAATTAAAATTAATTTTTATCTGCATCTAGCTCTGAAAAAATATTTGGCCTTCTAGCAGTGTGTGGGACTTTCTCTATTAGTCCATCTATACTGACCTCCATCAGGTTGCAAATTAAAAATAATTTTTATCTGCATCTACCTCTGAAAAAATATTTGGGCTTCTAGCTGTGTGTGGGACTTGTTCTATTAATCCATCTATACAAACCTCCATCAGGTTGCAAACTGAATATAATTTTTTTCTGCATCTAGCTCTGAAAAAATATTTGGGCTTCTAGAAGTGTGTGGGACTTTCTCTATTAGTCCATCTATACTGACCTCCATCAGGTTGCAAACTGAATATATTTTTTTTCTGCATCTACCTCTGAAAAAATATTGGGCTTGTAGCTGTGTGTGGGACTTGTTCTATTAATCCATCTATACAGACCTCCAACAGGTTGCAAACTGAATAAAAAAATTTTCTGCATCTACCTCTGAAAAAATATTTGGGCTTCTAGCTGTGTGTGGGACTTGTTCTATTAGTCCATCTATACTGACCTCCATCAGGTTGCAAATTGAATATAATTTTTTTCTGCATCTAGCTCTGAAAAAATATTTGGGCTTCTAGAAGTGTGTGGGACTTTCTCTATTAGTCCATCTATACTGACCTCCATCAGGTTGCAAACTGAATATATTTTTTTTCTGCATCTACCTCTGAAAAAATATTGGGCTTGTAGCTGTGTGTGGGACTTGTTCTATTAATCCATCTATACAGACCTCCAACAGGTTGCAAACTGAATAAAAAAATTTTCTGCATCTACCTCTGAAAAAATATTTGGGCTTCTAGCTGTGTGTGGGACTTGTTCTATTAGTCCATCTATACTGACCTCCATCAGGTTGGAAATTGAATATAATTTTTTTCTGCATCTAACCCAGCCAATAGTTTTGGCCTAATACCACAGTTTGGCCACTCAGCTCTGCTCGGTTCCCATCCATTGTTTTTTTGTGCAAACAACTCCAGAGTTGTGAATTAGTTAACCACCAAAATGAGTGGAAAAAGGCCTGCTGCTGGTGGAAAGGGGAATAGGCGTGTTGGGAAGGGGAAAAAAGGTTGTGTCCGTGGGGTAGGTGTTAAAGCAACAGTAACATCTGCAGAAGAAAGACCATCTTCCAGCCAAACTAAAATGTCTACTTCTTTTAGCGGACAATGTGATAAGATCCCTTTCTTACGGCCACGCCAATCGCTACAAATTCCAGATGAGGCACAAAAACAGCAGGTGCTTCAACGGATATCAAGTGCTCCTTTAAGTGGGCTCTCCTCCACATCAACTTCAACATCACAAATACTCCAGTCCTCAAAGGTGTCACCCCAATCGCACTTGCTTCCTCACAGCTCCCAAATCTCCAGCTGCCCGTCTGAGTATGAGGTAGAACAGATGGTTGAGTCTGCAGAGCTGTTTACTCATACTATAGCCTGGTAATCAGAGGTCGACTCCAGCGCTTCTGTGAATCCAGACGAGGAAATGATCTGCACTGATGCCCAGAATCTTTGAATCTTTATGAGTCGGATCCTGGACCAGACGCAGAAGGTTCTGACCATAATGTAGACCCTCATTCCCAAACTGTAACTCCTGTTGGTGGAGACAATGAGGAAGACGATGATAAGACTCAAATACCTGATTGGAGCGACAACTTTAGTTTTTTGTCAGGGCAGGAACAGGTTGGCTCTGAGGACGACGGGTGTGATAACGCACAGGGTGATGATGATGAGGTTGGAGATCCCACTTACTGTCAACCCACAGTCAGCCAAGAGATGAGGTCAGCAGAGGAGGTGGAGGAAGATGCTAGTGACGACGAGGTCAGATTGAGCCTTCCTGGACAGAGACGTAGTACTGGAAGCACGTCAACAACTGCATCCTCAAACACAACTCTGCCTCTCACCACAAGTCGTGGTGGCTCTTCAGGTCGCATGGGTGCTAAGCCTTGCATAGCCTGGGCATTTTTTCAGATCGATAAAGATGACCCAACTCATGTTATCTGTAACATTTGTCAGCAAAAGCTAAGTAGAGGCCAAAAAATACATAGTTTGAGTACTTCATGCATGAACCGGCACATGGACATGAAGCATAAGTTGCAGTGGGAAGCTCAGTGTGCTACAATGCGGCCTAGCCGGCCGGGCCAACCACCGTCTGCCATATCTTGTGCATCCGCGGCCTCTTCATCCTCTGTGACTGGGGGGACAGCAGTCACACCTGTTTTGGGGCGCAGACCTGCCACCTCTTTACCCGCAACAGCCAGCGTGATTGGCAGGTCATCATTTTCTTTGGAGGTGGTAACACCAGCTGGTGTTGAGCGCTGTCCGACATCAATAGCACCACCTTTGGATCAAGGCAACCTAACATGTCCGCCAGCATCTTCCTCACAGACCGGCAGTTTGCCGGGGACACCCTTATCAACCCCGTCTAAGCACAATAGCCAGCCCTCGGTCCCTCAGATGTGGACAAGTAAAAGACCATTTCTTCCTAGCCATGAGAAAGCTAAGAGGTTGAATTTCACCATCTGCAAGCTCTTGGCTACAGAAATGCTGCCTTTCCGCCTGGTGGACACAGAGGATTTTCGAGACCTTATGTCCGTCGCAGTGCCCCAGTACCAGATGCCCAGTCGGCACTACTTCTCAAAGAAAGGTGTGCCTGCGCTCCACCAGCATGTCGCACACAACATCACCGCTTCTTTGAGAAACTCTGTGTGTGACAGGGTGCATTTCACCACAGACACTTGGACGAGTAGGCATGGACAGGGGCGTTACATGTCGCTGACTGGGCACTGGGTAACTATGGTGACAGCAGGACAAGGGGCTGCTGTCCAAGTCTTGCCGTCCCCACGAGTTGTGCGTCAATCCTCTTTATATCAAAGTTCCTCCACTGCTTCTGCCTCCTCAACCTCCTCTCGGTTTTCCACCTGCACCCAAAGCCTGTCTGGTCATGCCACAAGCTTTCTAACTGCGCAGAAGGGATCCTGCACACCTCCTTACTATGCTGGCAGTAGGGCTCAACGTCATCAGGCGGTTTTTACATTGAAATGTCTGGGAAATGTGAGTCACACAGCTGAGGAGTTGTGGTCAGCGCTGGAGAACCAATTTCATGAATGGTTGTCTCCACTGGACCTGAAACCAGGGAAGGCCGTGTGCGACAATGCTGCAAACCTGGGTGCGGCCCTTCGCCGGGGCAATGTCACACACGTGCCTTGTATGGCTCACGTGTTGAACCTGGTTGTCCAGCAATTTTTAGCCCACTATCCCAGACTAGATGGCCTTCTGCAGAGGGCACGGTCGCTGTGTGCTCACTTCCGCCGTTCGCATCCCGCAGCTCAGCGACTTACATCTCTACAAAAGTCGTTGGGCCTGCCACTTCACCGGCTAAAATGCGATGTGCCTACCCGGTGGAATTCAACTCTGCACATGTTGCAGCGACTGTGGCAGCACCGACAAGCCCTGGTGCAATACGTTCTGACGTATAGCCTGGGCCAACGAGATCCAGAGGTGGGGCAAATCACGCTGGAGGAGTGGTCTCAGATCAGGGACCTATGCACCCTTCTGCACAGTTTTGAAATGGCGACGAAGATGTTTAGTGCTGACGATGCCATTATCAGCATGACTATTCCGGTGATTTACATGCTGGAGCACATGTTAAACAGAATTCGGAGTCAGGTGGTGGCACAAGAGGAGGTGGAGGAAGTAGAGGAGGAGGAGTTGTATGCAGAAGGGCTAACATCTGCAAGGTCCAGACGGTCGGCAGCACCAAGGCGGCAGGCATGTGAGGGTGGGGGAGATGGTTTTACCAGGGTGCATGGTAGCAGCCAAACTAGTGAGGAAGGTGCAGGAGCCCAGGAAGAAGTGGAGGACGAACTGATGGAAGACTCATCAGATGAGGGAGACCTTGATCACATTTCTGTTGTGCGAGGTTGGGGGGAGAGGACAGAGGAAGGAAGCATGATTGTTACCTCGCCACCAACACAGCAGGGACTTGGTGCTCCTGGATGCGCAACACACATGAGTGCCTTCTTGCTGCACTACCTGCAACATGACCCTCGAATTGTGAGAATTAGAAATAATCCTGACTACTGGGTTGCCACACTGTTAGATCCCCGGTACAAAAGTAAATTTGCAGAAATTATTCCTGCCATTGAAAGGGATGCACGCATGCAGGAGTATCAGCAGAGACTGTTGCAGAATCTTACATGTGCTTTTCCACAAAATACCAGTGGTGCACGTAGTGAATATCACAGTTCCAACTTGCCAACCGTGGGACCGTCAAGTGTTCAGCACTCAAACCGTAACAGAACCACAGTATCTGCTGGTAACATCAATTTTGCGGAATCATTTCACCACTTTTTTAGCCCATCCTTTGTAAGGCCACAGGAGACAAGAAGTCTGACACATAGTCAATGCCTAGAGGCGATGGTACAGGAGTATCTCCAAGTAAACATTGAAGCCATGACTGTGTCACTGGACCCTTGCTCTTTTTGGGCTTCCAATCTGGATAAATGGCCGGAGCTAGCCACTTACGCCTTGGAGATCTTGTCATGCCCCGCAGCCAGCGTTCTGTCTGAACGTGTGTTCAGCGCTGCTGGTGGTGTGCTGACAGATAAGCGCACGCGGCTCTCCACTGATAATGTAGACAGACTCACGTTCATAAAGATGAACAAATCATGGATCCGAAACGACTTTTCTACCCCTGTGTCATCCTGGGGAGAGTAAAAGCTTGATGATTGGTTAAAATCACCCTACCAACCGTTTTAAGCTTTCAAATTACTAATCATGTTTATCTGTATCTTAGCTGGAAAATAATTTGGGCTTTGTAGCAGTGTGCAGCACTGATTCTATTAGGCCATCTATAATAAGCTCCACCAGATTTAAAATTACTAATCATGTTTATCTGTATCTTGACTGGAAAATAATTTGGGCTTTGTAGCAGTGTGCAGCACTGATCCTATTAGGCCATCTATACTAAAGCTTCACCAGATTTAAAATTAATAATAATTTTTAGCTGCATCTAGCCCGGAAAATAATTTTGGGGCTCCGAGATGCGCAAGACACATAAGTGCCTTCTTGCTGCACTACCTGCAGCATGACCCTCATATTGTCAGAATTCGAAGTAATCATGACTACTGGGTTGCCACACTCTTAGATCCCCCAAACTTTTCGATCAACCTTTTCATTTTAATAAAGACCAAAAAAATGGTCATTTTTGAAATTATAAGCATTAGCAGGTTGTTAGAAACTGAAATCAAACAGTTTTCAACTCAAAACTTTATTCTAGGTGATGTTACATTTTCACAAAGGACCCCTTGTTCGAAAGGAGCTTCTGAACTCTCTCGTCCATTGAATTTGTCAGGTTTTGGATGGTTTCTGCTTCAATTGTTTTGCATGAGGACAGAATACCCTCCCAGAGCTGTTGCTTAGATGTGAACTGCCTCCCGCCATCATAGACACTCCTTTTAATGATGCTCCAAAGGTTCTGAATGGGGTAGAGGTCAGGGGAGCATGGGGGTCACACCATAAGTTTGTCCCCTTTTATGCCCATATCAGCCAGAGATGCAGATGTTTTATGTGCAGCATGAGAAGGTGCATTATCATGCAAAAAAATGATCTTGCTGTGAAATACACGGTTCTTCTTCTTGAACCATGGCAGGAAGTGCTGTTTGAGAAAATCCACATACATTATGGAGTTCATCTTTAGCGCCTTCAGGGATCCTAAAGGGGCCGACAATCTCTCTCCCCATGATTCCAGCCCAAAACATTACTCCACCTCCTCCTTGTTGGCGCTGTAGCCGTGTTTGCGTGGGGTGTCCATCAACCAGCCATCCTCCACTCCATCCATCTGGACCATCGAGCGCTGCACGGCACTCATCCGTGAACAAAACAGTTTTGAAATCAGTCTTCATGTAATGTTTGGCCCACTGGAGCCGTTTCTGCTTGTGTGAAGTGGATAGAGGAGGTCGACAGGATGGCGTATGCACAGCTGCAAACCTCTGAAGGACCCTGCATCTTGTTGTTCGGGGGACGTTGGAGGCACCAGCAGCTTCAAAAACTTGTCTGCTGCTATGACAAGGCTTTTTTGCCGCTGCTCTTTCAACCTGACGTAATTGCCTGTAGGAAAGAGTCCTCAATTTGCCCTTATCAGCACGCACACGTGTGTACTGTGAATCAGCTACATACTTCTTGATTGCCAAGACACTTCATCCTGATCATCGCACAATGTTGATTGTAGTCATGCCTTGACCTAAACACTCCACAATTTGTTGCTTCTCAGCAGCCGACACATCCTTTTTCTTTCCCATTTTGGCAGAAAATGTAGGCTGCTTAATAATGTGAGACAGCCTTCTTAAGTAGTCTTGCCTTTCATTGGACACACCTGCCAAACTAATTTGCACAGGTTTCTGCAATTGCTTACAGTGATATAAAGAGCCCTGACACACATCACCATCAATGAGTTTAACTGACAAACAAACAAATTCTTCCCTTATCACTCCTAAACACTTTTTGCATAATAATTTGGAACACAGTGTACATGTGCTTTTCCACAAAACACCAGTGGTTCACGTAGTGAATCTTACAGTTCTAACTTGCCAACCGTGGTCTGTATGGAGTTGTTCAATAAAGGGCCCAAAATTAAGATAACATAGATGGGAGAGGTCTCTATGAATAGGAATTCCTAAGTATTTGATACCCTGTGAGGGCCAGGCAAAGGGAAAGTTGGACTGGATGGAATCCTATATGGATTTAGGGAGGGAGACATCGAGGGCCTCAGACTTCGCTGCATTGATTTTAAAATTTGACCATGTAACAAAGTGATCTATTTCAGCCATAACAGCAGGGATGGATATATGTGATTGAGTGATCTATACTAGGACATCATCAGCAAATAGAGAGCACTTGTACTCGGTGCCTCCCACCTCAATCCACCTAATATTGGGGTTATGGCGAATTGATGAGAGCAGGTGCTCCGTCACTAGGATGTATAAGATAGGGGACAGAGAACATCCCTGCCTTGTCCCATTGGTGATTGTGAAAGGTGATGAAAATGTTCTGACGCGCCCCCTGGGCCTTGGGACACCCGGAGCCGGACCCTTTTTGGTGAATGCTGGTGGTTGTAGTCTCCATGGCGGCGACCCGGTTCCGTGGCTCAGGGCGGTCAAACCAGTGGCGGAACTATTTATGTGGTTTTGATGTTTAAATGTCCGACTACGCCACCTGTGGATTGCGGTCAGAGTGAACCGCCGCTCCAGGGCAGACCGCTGAGGCTGGTGTTGTGGGTGCAGCAGAGTGTAGCATAACTCCCCACGGGAGGAGTATAGCCTCAGGGCAGTGTATGCGGAGGATGGGGGAGATGGTGCAGGGCAGCAGCAGTAACGACACGGAGTTAGTGATGCAGTCCAGGGCCTTTACTCACAGTTCTTATTATCCAGACCACGTCTGTAGGTAATGGCTGCCCACGCCTTACTGTGCTCACCAGGTGAGGGGCTCAGACAACTCCCAGATAACTTTGGAGCGCTTCACAGGACCCCCTTTGTGTGTCCTTTGTCTGGCCTTTCTTACCAACCCTTCTGTCCGGCTGCCTCGGGCCTCCTCTTGGTAAACTTGGCGCCAGTTTCCCTGACCCTATGTGGTGCCTTCCTAGCGGGTGTAGCGAGGGGCTGCGCCACATAAAATGTCACAGCCTCCTGTTTCTAGCTGAGGGTCGTTTCCTGCCTCCACTAGTTTCGGGGACCGGTCTCCCCCTTTGGCCTGACCCCTCCACGCAGGTGGATTCGGGCGTGCGGTGGCGACTCGCCCGTCCGCACCCCTGGGATCCCTTCGTTCCTCATTCCTAGAGCCTTCTCCGCTCCTCTTCCTTCCTTCTCCCTCTTCCAGGCCTGGGCCTCTGTTACTAGGCCCGCCTCCGGAGCAGAGCTCATGCAGAGCCCCTGCTCCCTGCCACTTCTGCTCAGACTTCTCTGCACTGAACTAAGATGGTGCCCACCTTTTATACTCCCTTCTCAATGCACCCAGGAACTGCTTCCTCCCTGCTCCTGCACTACAGGGTTCCCCTTCCTCAGTGTTCCCTCCCCCCACTCCAGCCAGGGACAGGGACTGTCGTGCCCATCTCAGGGACATATTGGTCGCCCTGCCCCACGGCAATGTGGTGTAATGCATGCAGGTGTCGGGTCCTGATCCACACTACATCCTTACCTGAGAGTGAGATATCACACCTCTGGGTGAGGTGCAATACCTCTGTAGCAACCGAGCCCTCAGGGTGCTACAGTTCCATTTATCTTCAGCCTAGGTGACGTATTGCGATACAGGGCCGTGATTTTGGCTATAAAAGGGTCCCCTAGACCCCTACCCCAAGCTTTTTAAGAGAATCATATATGGCGTGCCAGGAGACTCTATGGAATGCTTTCTCAGCATCCAACGAGAGTATCTAATTACAAATTTTTAACTGCATCTAGCCCAGGAAATACTTTGTGCCTAGTAGCAGTGTCTGCTAGTCAGCGGATTATCCCGGCTGTTAAGCAAGCTACACCACCTGTAGTTTGGACACTTAATTTTTTCAAAGGAAATGCTTCGGGACCACGGGATACTCAGTGAAGAGCATCAGGAGGCACCCCAAGGCATAGGGGCTGGGACTGGCAGTAGGATGCCTTGCGGTGGACAGCCGAGCTCGATCCTTATAAAAGCTTTTTAACTGCAGCAGCTTTAGTGGACGCTACTGGAGCTGGAATTACGCGGCTGCTGGCATGAGACTTGCCCTCCAATAGATCCTTGTAAATGGATTTAAAGTGTATTCATTCAAATTAGAGAGACAATTTAAATTAAAAAGCTTAGAGCTGCCTCCACCACAGGGGGGCTCGCTCGACCCACCAACGGACAGGCACCAGTATTGGGAGAGGGGGGCTGGCCGTCAGGGTTCACCGCGGCTCTGGCACAAACCCGGCGACGCGGAGGTGGCACGGGCAGGAGCGGACTGAACGTGTCGGCTTCTCACTTTTTGGATTTTAGAAGGGCATGACATGCCTATATCTGTGTCTCCCCCTCCTTTTACTCCTCCACCTCTTTTCTTTTCGCATGACTATATGTACTTGTCACTTTTCCATGTGTTAGTTGTTTCTTCTGAGCAGTTTGTCAGCTTTTGGACACCTTTGAAGGTGTTTTCTATGTGTTTCTATGTGTTTTTGTTTGCCTGCCATTGATTTTAACGGTGTTCGAAGGTGTTCGACGAACAGTTCGACAGTAGTCAAACTGGTAACCTAATAAAGTCCAAACGCCCCCCACAAAGATAATACAACCAAAGAAATGGAGGAAGATCCAATACTATCAAGATGGTGCAAAAGGACATATGGAGGTGCAATAGAACTAAGATAGAATTCCAATAAGAATAGACTGTGTGTGAAAAAAATAATAATAAAAAAGACTTTGTTCAAACTTTCACAATTAGTTAAAAATGAATAAAAATGATACACTTATATTTCTGATGGCTATAAAAAACAGTCTGTTAATCAGTGTATATTACCAGGATAGTATAAATTCGGCACTTAGTACCATCCAGAGATAAAAAGGAAAAAATGAAGTAGAAAAATAAAAACATTATATTGTATCTCCAATAGGGGTATCAATGTATAGAAACAAATACATATATAAAATAGGTGGATTCAAAGGAATATATCCAAAAGACATATTATATTGATAAAATATAAGGAGGTTCATAAAAGTGCAATGTAAATGTTCAATTGGTACTGGGATAAAAAATACATACAGTATATACCGCTGCGAGTTGAAGGCATACAGCTGACTCTCGTGATTAAGGCCCTTCAGAGCCAAGCTATTTAATGTGAAGAACCATTTGGATTCCATCCGCGACATTAATCTCAGGTAATCACATCCCCTCTATTTTCTGGGGACTAATCGGATCCCACAAAACTTAGTGCCCTTATAAGATTGGTTGTGGAACTTCCGGTAGTGCCGGGACAGTGGATGCCCTTCAAATCCTTCATTCAAGTATGGCCCGGACTGCATCCCCCCATAGGGGGCTTAAGGGGAGGGCCGCATGACTCAGGAGGTCTGCTAGGCCGTAATTTGGGGTGGTAAGGGGTTAATGTAAGGAATAGAGTTTTGGGCGTGAATTTGTAGGGGAGGAGTATAGGGGCAGGGGGATAGTACAGGGTTATCTGATTGGCTAGTGGGGGGTATCTCTGTGGGGGGTATATAAGGTGAGGGGTGGTGGGGGTAGTCCATTCGGGAAAAGTTTAACATACCTGAATCTCCTGCCCACCCGCCCTATTTGCTTAGCAATTTTGCATATTGTTCCTTGTTAAATTGTCAAAGCGGTTGGCGGAAAAGGAGGGGGGTTTTGAAGGCGGTTGCTTACATCGAAGGAGGACGGGGGAGCCCACTGCAGGGATGGGTGACTCCCATCGGTGTTAAGCGAGTGTTAAAAATTTAAAACGGGTCCCTACTGAGCGAGGTCTCAGCGGGACATTTCTGGATGGGCAACAGTCAGCTGGGTCCCCCTGGGCCGGTTGCGGTGCGGCTAGGGGTGGCATGGTGGAGCTGTTTGTTGCAGTTTTCAAAATGTATGGGCAACAGTCAGCTGGGTCCCCCTGGGCCGGTTGTGGTGCGGCTGGGGGTGGCATGGTGGAGCTGTTTGTTGCAGTTTTTCTCCAAAAAATGGTGGAGCCTTCAATTCCCCCTCCTCCTTTTCAGAGTTAATTTAATGTTAATTAATGTTATTTATGTTTACATGCTGTTATATAATAAATGAGGCTGCTGTGGCCATTATATCCAATGTCACAGTGTGGTGGTTTTTATTCATAGTGAGTGGGGGGGTTCAGTGGGCTGTGTATAGTAGGCCGTATAGTCATACATTCCGAAGTCATGTTGATAAAGTGTTCCTTCAGCCTTTTGATAACTTGCACTTTGTACAGACATCTCCTCCTGCCAAGGTATAAAAAGGGCGTGGCTTGGGGTGTGGATAGGGGCGTGGCCAGACTACGCGTGCCGCATGGTTTCGCCCTCTTTCTAGTCCTCATAGGTTGGCGGTATGCTGGTACTGAGGAGATCTGGGATATCAGTGATTAGGTCCCATATTGTGCACTGTAAGGTCTGGAAAAGCTCCTTCTATCCGTCTCTGTAGCACCAGAGGAAGAACAGAGGGGAAAAGACAGGATTTTCTACATGTCGCGTTATGTAGATGTTCTGCAGATTTATCACAACCGTCCACAAGAAGAAACTGCCATCACAGAGCCGCCTTTAGCTGTTGGAAAAGTTTAAACTTAGTTTTGAATAGTTGCTATAGGCAACAAGGACTTTCTATTTACGCTGGGTCACATGATGCTGGTGCTGGGTGATGTCATGTGACGGAATGTTGTGGGTGATGATGTCACAGAGGGCGTTGTGATGTCACCCTTGGGGTATATAAGGGGGCTCCATCCACCTGCAGCTCATATCTCATTGGCCATATCTTGGTGCTGAGATACCCCTGGAGACAATGAGGATCGCCATATTGTTTCTGTGCTGTACCCTGTTCTACCCTGTGAATTACCATAGGCTGCCGGTGAGTACCTGTCTATTATTACATATGGAGGACGTTTAGAATCAGCTGCGGCAGGGGAAGGGGATGGGGAGGGGGGTCCTGTAAGAATTTACCTGCGGGAATAAGAGGTTATGGCAGGGAAAGGAGCTTAGGAAGTGACAGTCAGAGGGGATATAAGTGTGGGGTGACCCCTCTGACTCCCACATTCCTGCTTTGTCCTTGTAGTGATTAATGACTTTGGTGTTGTCCCTTATATATCACTTTGCAGTCACCAGTGATCGCTCCGCACTGTGATCCTAAACTACAGTCTCATTTACCTTTTTGCAAACGCCCAGAAGGGGAGGAGTGACATCACACCCATGTGAGCAGATCCCGCCCACTTTTACTGCAGTCGTAATGCGAGCTAGCTGTATTCTGTTTTCATGGAAATGTCAGCAGCTGCTCCCCCTAGTGTTTACAAGATGAAAACATCAAAATAGTTAAAATATTTTTTTCAGATTTTATACCATTAAAACCTTTTTAAATATATATGTGTATTTATATATAAATATAAATACTTTACAATTTTACAATTGTAAAAAAATTGCTGACACTTTCCCTTTAAAAGATCTAAAGACATTCTGCTTCATGTGCCACTGTGACCAATCACAGCACAGATTATATTTTTTAAACTTTTCTTGAAAAACTGAAGCTGCTCCGTGATTGGAAATCATGTGGAAGGGTTCTCTTTAAGACATTTAGTTAGGTCCAAAGTATCAGTGACATGATGGATAGAACTGTGCAATGATGTCACAGAGGGCTTTGTGATGTCACCCCTGGGTATATTAGAAGCCTCGGCCCATCTGCAGCTTGTATCTCATTGACCATACCTTGGTGCTGAGAGACCTCTGGAGATGATGAGTATCATCCTATCATTTCTGTGCTTTACGTTGCTCTACCCCCCACATTACAGTACACTGAGGGCGAGTATGTTCTCATCAATATGGAGGTCACAAGGATCAGCTAATGAGAATATCGCCTCTTGCAGGACTTCTCATACTGGACACGTGACCGTCCGTCACATGAAAGTCCAACTGTAAATAATATTCCATGGACCCTGGAGGTGAATCCCAAACTTCTTCCTGATCTTCTCAATGGGATATTTCTGAAAGTTGCTTGATAATGTATCCATCACTGTATAATAACAAGGGCTCTCTGTTTGACTGGATTGGGTATAAATATACAGGACTTTATTATGTTTTTTTTCTTTATTATAGGATGACCCACTACCCGTGGATCTCAGGAGAAGCACCTATCAAGCTTCCATCAATCTTCCTCTTTGGCTCTTCCGTGACGCAGTTTTTGTTGCGGTGATGACACTACTGACAATACTAGAGTATTTGGCCTTAAGTCTTGTCCTGAGCAAGTGGGCAATGTCTGAACCTGGTGAAACAATCAGAAAACTCCTGAGAACAAAACCATTCTGAAGGAACAAAGTGCTTGTAAGGAGTCGATTTGCATCCTTCAGATTCAGGAGCAAGACTCCAGGAGAACACCTGTCCTGCCCAATGGCAAATGTTCTACTCCATCCATGGCTCCTGCACCGCAGGATGCGAAAAAGGTTCCTAGTTGCAACTATAAAGTGGCTTTCAGTGATATTGTCTGGGTCAGAACGATCCCTCACAACAATATAGGAAGAAGAGCTCGAAGTTCCACGGAGCATAAAGAGAGGTTACTGATTTTTCAGAGAAGCCAACAACCCAGAATTCCAGAGCCAAGAGCACCAGAACCTAGAACACCAGAACCTACCATGTCAGAACCTAGTATGTCAGAACCTAGAATGCCAGAGCCTGAAATGCCTACAACACCTCCACCCAAAATCAAGAGGAGAAGATGTTTCCTTAGATGTCTTAGAGGCGAGGAAGATTGAGAAGGCAACTGCTTGAACTTTCCCATTGCTCGTGTTTTCATCTCAGGTTAGTCCTATACATGCTGTCTGATGGGCACCATCTTACTACATACAATGCAGCATTGCACCTGAAATCGAATGGATATTTCGCCACACACTTGCACTTTAGCACCTAATCATATATCTATGAACGCTTTGCTAAGTATCACTGTCTAGTATGTGCTTCTGATGAACTTATTTTAGGAAAACGTGTCGAGGTTTGGCATACTATGTACTTGAGTTTGGCGTACTATGTGCTTGTTGGTAAATTCTATTGCCCTCTATAATCTACTAGATATTATAATGTCTCTGGTGGGATGTCCCATGCCGAATTGTTGATAACTGACTATGAGCATTGTCCTCTATTTCTTATCTACTATGGTTACAGGTTGATGTGAAGAGAGCTGTGCCATTGGTAGCGATTTTTCTACTGATTTGTCAGTTATATTTATGTTAGTTTAGCAAATTTCTGCTTGTAGGGTCTAATGTTTTAGCATAGTGTATGTTCTGTGAGCTAAATTGTCATACTTATGCACTAGATAGATTATAAATTGTGATGCTTATGTACTAGATAGATTATTAGTTTAATCGGTGATTTTTTAAATATTTTTTAACATCAGGGGACTCAAGAATCGCATCTTACAGAAGACAAGAAGCCTAAATGCCGAAGGGTGATGACCTGTTAATGGCCCACAGCTGGAGGGTCATTACCTCTTGATGGCACAAAACTGGACAGAAGATAAAAACATTTGATGGCACACAGCCGGAGGGTGATGACCTATTGATGGCCATAGCCAGAGGGTCATTACCTGTTGATGGCACACAGCCGGACAGAGGATCATTACCTGTTGATGGCACACAGCCGGATGGTCATTACCTGTTCATGGCGCACTGCCGAATTGTCATTACCTGTTGATGGCACACAGCCGGAGGGTGATGACCTATTGATGGCCATAGCCAGAGGGTCATTACCTGTTGATAGCGCACTGCCGGATGGTCATTACCTGTTGATGGCACATAGCTGGAGGGTGATGACCTATTGATGGCCATAGCCAGAGGGTCATTACCTGTTGATGGCACACAGCCGGACAGAGGATCATTACCTGTTGATGGCACACAGCCGGATGGTCATTACCTGTTCATGGCGCACTGCCAGATGGTCATTACCTGTTGATGGCACACAGCCGGAGGGTGATGACCTATTGATGGCCATAGCCAGAGGGTCATTACCTGTTGATGGCGCACTGCCGGATAGTCATTACCTGTTGATGGCACACAACTGGACAGAGGATAATTACCTGTTGATGGCACACAGCCGGTCAGAGGATAAGATCTTTTGATTGCATACACCGGGTCGCTCACTGATAACAAGGAACCCTGGGGAATACTGGTCATCTTGATCCCCCACTGACTATATACTTGCTCCACCTCAGCCTACACCATCATGGAGGACACTTCCACCTGTGTCCACTGTAAGGTTGGACTTTGTTTTATAATTACAGCAGATTAATAAACATCATAAAGCTGTAAAACTATCGAGTAATTTATTATAAATTATTATAAAGAAATATAAAGTATAATAGATAGCTATAGAAGGCACAGAAGACGACTAACTTTAGAAAGCATGGTATCGCCTGATATATACTGTATATTCTAGATGGCGCTATTACACTAAATACATCACAACCTCCAGGGTGATATTACCGTACAATGCGAGATCACTAATAATGGCCACAGATTATGAGAAAATGCATAGTCCTGGAGTTATTATAAATGTCTCTAGTGTGAGGCAGGGACTGGACGAGTGTTGGAGGGAGGTGTATTCCCCCAGGACGTCCTTTATGTATCCATGCTGTAGAATCTGCCGTATACTTCTGTTCTAGCAGTCAGACATTTCACTCTGCAAATCACAGGCTCAACATTGTGTAAAACTACCACCGTATATAAGAGCACTCAGAATAAAAACTAGCGGCATGCCGTGCACTGCCCACGTCATGTGTACGGGATACAGGACCTGCAGGACCTGGTACGGCCATTATAGTTGATAGATTAATGATACCTGTGCAGATGAAGGGAAAAAAAATATGTGCAACAACAGGAGGAGAAAGTCTCAAAATGTAATTTGAAGAGTATAATTGAGAAATGGGAAACTTCTGGAGATGCAGATAAGTGGTACCAGGGCGAAACGTAAGTGTAGTCAGACAAGGGTAAAGTGCAAATGATCCAGCGTGAAGGTTTGTTTAGTAGAAAAAATATTAAAACTTAGCTTTTATTAGCCATATAAACCACTGCTCCACAAAGAATACAGCAAATGTGCAACTATCATAGCTTACAGACCTACGCGTTTCAACAAATCATGTCTTAATTATGGCCCTACTACTAGAATGACAAAAAGGCATATATATATATATATATATATATATATCTCCACGTGCCTGTATGACCTCCCTACAATGCCTGGGCATGCTCCTGATGAGGTTGCGGATGGTCTCCTGTGGGATCTCCTCCCAGACCTGGACTAAAGCATCCGCCAACTCCTGGACAGTCTGTGGTGCAAAGTGACGTTGGCGGATGGAGCGAGACATGATGTCCCAGATGTGCTCAATCGGATTCAGGTCTGGGGAACAGGTGGGCCAGTCCATAGCTTCAATGTCTTCATCTTGAAGGAACTCCTGACACACTCCAGCCACATGAGGTCTGGCATTGTCCTGCATTAGGAGGAACCCAGGGCCAACCGCACCAGCATATGGTCTCACAAGGGGTCTGAGGATCTCATCTCGGTACCTAATGGAAGTCAGGCTACCTCTGGCAAGCACATGGAGGGCTGTGCGGCCCTCCAAAGAAATGCCACCCAACACCATTACTCACCCACTGCCAAACCGGTCATGCTGAAGGATGTCGCTCTCCACGGCGTCTCCAGACTCTGTCACATCTGTCACATGTGCTCAGTGTGAACCTGCTTTCACCTGTGAAGAGCACAGGGCGCGAGTGGCGACTTTGCCAATCCTGGTGTTCTGTGGCAAATGCCAAGCGTCCTGCATGGTGTTGGGATGTGAGCACAACCCCTATCTGTGGACGTTGGGTCCTCATACCACCCTCATGGAGTCGGTATCTAACCGTTTGTGCAGACACATGCACATTTGTGGCCTGCTGGAGGTCATTTTGCAGGGCTCTGGCAGTGCTCCTCCTGTTCCTCCTTGCACAAAGACGGAGGTAGCGGTCCTGCTGCTGGGTTGTTGCCCTCCTACGGCCCCCTCCACATCTCCTGGTGTACTGGCCTTTCTCCTGGTAGCGCCTCCAGCCTCTGGACACAGCCAACCTTCCTGCCACAGCTTGCATTTATGTGCCATCCTGGATGAACTGCACTATCTGAGCAACTTCTGTGGGTTGTAGAGTCTGTCTCATGCTGCCACGAGTGTGAAAGCACAACCAACATTCAAAAGTGACCAAAACATCAGCCAGAAAGCATTGGTACTAAGATGTGGTCTGTGGTCCCCACCTGCAGAACCACTCCTTTTTTGAGGATGTCTTGATAATTGCCAATAATTTCCATCTATCGTCTATTCCATTTGCACATCAGCATGTGAAATTGATTGTCAATCAGTGTTGCTTCCTAAGTGGACAGTTTGATTTCACAGAAGTTTGATTTACTTGGAGTTATATTCTGTTGTTTTAAGTGTTCCCTTTATTTTTGGAGCAGTGTATATAGATGCATACAGTGAGTACGGAAAGTATTCAGACTCCTTTAAATTTTTCACTCTTTGTTTCATTGCAGCCATTTGATAAATTCTAAAAAGTTCATTTTTTTCTCATTAAAGTACACTCTGCACCCCATCTTGACTGAAAAAAACAGCAATGTAGAATTTTTTTGCAAATTTATTAAAAAAGAAAAACTGAAATATCACATGGTCATAAGTGTAACATACCTGGCGGCGTCCTTGCATAGTGGTCCATCTCCCACTGTGCAGGGGCGCGCACTTGTTCTCCAGTCCAGAATGTCTCTCTGGTTTCCCTCCATGCTGTCTGTTTGTGTCTGTTTCTGCTGCTTAAGGGCGGCGCCCGATCACTTCCTGATTTTTGTACCTGCTGTGGGTCACACCCCTTGTGCGTCCTCAGCCTATTGCTGTCTGTCCCCTGGTATATAACTCAGCTGCTCCAATCAATCCCTGCCTGAGCATTGTGTTTCATTCAGTGTGTGCTTGCACTCTGAAGGTGCCAGGTCCCGTTCTGTGTTCTCTTGTCTGCCTTAGTGTTGAGCCACCCCTGTAGTGTTCGAGTTCGGTTCGGTTCGTCGAACACCCGTGTGTTCGCTGAACTGTTCGTCGAACTGTTCGTCGAACACCTTCGAACACCGTTAAAACCAATGGCAGGCAAACAAAAACACATAGAAACACATAGAAAACACCTTCAAAGGTGTCCAAAAGCTGACAAACTGCTCAGAAGACACAACTAACACATGGAAAAGTGACAAGTACATATAGTCATGCGAAAAGAAAAGAGGTGGAGGAGTAAAAGGAGGGGGAGACACAGATATAGGCATGTCATGCCCTTCTAAAATCCAAAAAGTGAGAAGCCGAGACGGCCAGTCCGCTCCTGCCCGTGCCACCTCCATGTCGCCGGGTTTGTGCCAGAGCCGCGGTGAACCCTGACGGCCAGCCCCCCTCTCCCAATACTGGTGCCTGTCCGCTGGTGGGTCGAGAGAGCCCCCCTGTGGTGGAGGCAGCTCTAAGCTTTTTAATTTAAATTGTCCCTCTAATTTGAATGAATACACTTTAAATCCATTTACAAGGATCTATTGGAGGGCAAGTCTCATGCCAGCAGCCGCGTAATTCCAGCTCCAGTAGCGTCCACTAAAGCTGCTGCAGTTAAAAAGCTTTTATAAGGATCGAGCTCGGCTGTCCACCGCAAGGCATCCTAGTGCCAGTCCCAGCCCCTATGCCTTGGGGTGCCTCCTGATGCTCTTCACTAAGTATCCCGTGGTCCCGAAGCATTTCCTTTGAAAAAATTAAGTGTCCAAACTACAGGTGGTGTAGCTTGCTTAACAGCCGGGATAATCCGCTGACTAGCAGACACTGCTACTAGGCACAAAGTATTTCCTGGGCTAGATGCAGTTAAAAATTTGTAAGTAGATACTCTCGTTGGATGCTGAGAAAGCATTCCATAGAGTCTCCTGCCACGCCATATATGATTCTCTTAAAAAGCTTGGGGTAGGGGTCTAGGGGACCCTTTTATAGCCAAAATCACGGCCCTGTATCACAATACGTCACCTAGGCTGAAGATAAATGGAACTGTAGCACCGAGGGCTCGGTTGCTACAGACGTATTGCACCTCACCCAGAGGTGTGATATCTCACTCTCAGATAAGGATGGAGTGTGGATCAGGACCCGACACCTGCATGCATTACACCACATTGCCGTGGGGCAGGGCGACCAATATGCCCCTGAGATGGGCACGACAGTCCCTGTCCCTGGCTGGAGTGGGGGGAGGGAACACTGAGGAAGGGGAACCCTGCAGTGCAGGAGCAGGGAGGAAGCAGTTCCTGGGTGCATTGAGAAGGGAGTATAAAAGGTGGGCACCATCTTAGTTCAGTGCAGAGAAGTCTGAGCAGAAGTGGCAGGGAGCAGGGGCTCTGCATGAGCTCTGCTCCGGAGGCGGGCCTAGTAACAGAGGCCCAGGCCTGCAAGAGGGAGAAGGAAGGAAGAGGAGCGGAGAAGGCTCCAGGAACGAGGAATGAAGGGATCCCAGGGGTGCGGACGGGCGAGTCGCCACCGCACGCCCGAATCCACCTGCGTGGAGGGGTCAGGCCAAAGGGGGAGACCGGTCCCCGAACTAGTGGAGGCAGGAAACGACCCTCAGCTAGAAACCGGAGGCTCTGACATTTTATGTGGCGCAGCCCCTTGCTCCACCCGCTAGGAAGGCACCACATAGGGTCAGGGAAACTGGCGCCAAGTTTACCAAGAGGAGGCCCGAGGCAGCCGGACAGAAGTGTTGGTAAGAAAGGCCAGACAAAGGACACACAAAGGGGGTCCTGTGAAGCGCTCCAAAGTTATCTGGGAGTTGTCTGAGCCCCTCACCTGGTGAGCACAGTACGACGTGGGCAGCCGTTACCTGCAGACGTGGTCTGGATAATAAGAACTGTGAGTAAAGGCCCTGAACTGCATCACTGACTCCGTGTCATTACTGCTGCTGCCCTGCACCATCACCCCCATCCTCCGCATACACTGCCCTGAGGCTATACTCCTCCCGTGGGGAGGTATGCTACGCTCTGCTGCACCCACAACACCAGCCTTAGCGGTCTGCCCTGTAGCGGCGGTTCACTCTGACCGCAATCCACGGGTGGCGTAGTCGGACATTTAAACATCAAAACCACATAAATAGTTCCGCCACTGGTTTGACCGCCCTGAGCCACGGAACCGGATCGCCGCCACGAAGACTACAACCACCAGCATCCACCAAAAAGGGTCCGGCTCCGGGTGTCCCAAGGCCCAGGGGGTGCGTCAGAACATTTTCATCACCTTTCACAATCACCAATGGGACAAGGCAGGGATGTCCTCTGTCCCCTCTCTTATACATCCTAGTGACGGAGCACCTGCTCTCATCAATTCGCCATAACCCCAATATTAGGTGGATTGAGGTGGGAGGCACCGAGTACAAGTGCTCTCTATTTGCTGATGATGTCCTAGTATATATCACTCAATCACATATATCCATCCCTGCTGTTATGGCTGAAATAGATCACTTTGTTACATGGTAAAATTTTAAAATCAATGCAGCGAAGTCTGAGGCCCTCGATGTCTCCCTCCCTAAATCCATATAGGATTCCATCCAGTCCAACTTTCCCTTTGCCTGGCCCTCACAGGGTATCAAATACTTAGGAATTCCTATTCATAGAGACCTCTCCCATCTATGTTATCTTAATTTTGGGCCCTTTATTGAACAATTCCATACAGACCACGGTTGGCAAGTTAGAACTGTAAGATTCACTACGTGAACCACTGGTGTTTTGTGGAAAAGCACATGTACACCGCGTTCCAAATTATTATGCAAAAAGTGTTTAGGAGTGATAAGGGAAGAATTTGTTTGTTTGTCAGTTAAACTCATTGATGGTGATGTGTGTCAGGGCTCTTTATATCACTGTAAGCAATTGCAGACACCTGTGCTAATTAGTTTGGCAGGTGTGTCCAATGAAAGGCAAGACTACTTAAGAAGGCTCTCTCACATTATTAAGCAGCCTACATTTTCTGCCAAAATGGGAAAGAAAAAGGATGTGTCGGCTGCTGAGAAGCAACAAATTGTGGAGTGTTTAGGTCAAGGCATGACTACAATCAACATTGTGCGATGATCAGGATGAAGTGTCTTGGCAATCAAGAAGTATGTAGCTGATTCACAGTACACACGTGTGCGTGCTGATAAGGGCAAATTGAGGACTCTTTCCTACAGGCAATTACGTCAGGTTGAAAGAGCAGCGGCAAAAAAGCCTTGTCATAGCAGCAGACAAGTTTTTGAAGCTGCTTGTGCCTCCAACGTCCCCCGAACAACAAGATGCAGGGTCCTTCAGAGGTTTGCAGCTGTGCATACGCCATCCTGTCGACCTCCTCTATCCACTTCACACAAGCAGAAACGGCTCCAGTGGGCCAAACATTACATGAAGACTGATTTCAAAACTGTTTTGTTCACGGATGAGTGCCGTGCAGCGCTCGATGGTCCAGATGAATGGAGTGGAGGATGGCTGGTTGATGGACACCCCACGCAAACACGGCTACAGCGCCAACAAGGAGGAGGTGGAGTAATGTTTTGGGCTGGAATCATGGGGAGAGAGATTGTCGGCCCCTTTAGGATCCCTGAAGGCGCTAAAGATGAACTCCATAATGTATGTGGATTTTCTCAAACAGCACTTCCTGCCATGGTTCAAGAAGAAGAACCGTGTATTTCACAGCAAGATCATTTTTCTGCATGATAATGCACCATCTCATGCTGCACATAAAACATCTGCATCTCTGGCTGATATGGGCATAAAAGGGGACAAACTTATGGTGTGACCCCCATGCTCCCCTGACCTCTACCCCATTCAGAACCTTTGGAGCATCATTAAAAGGAGTGTCTATGATGGCGGGAGGCAGTTCACATCTAAGCAACAGCTCTGGGAGGGTATTCTGTCCTCATGCAAAACAATTGAAGCAGAAACCATCCAAAACCTGACAAATTCAATGGACGAGAGAGTTCAGAAGCTCCTTTCGAACAAGGGGTCCTATGTGAAAATGTAACATCACCTAGAATAAAGTTTTGAGTTGAAAACTGTTTGATTTCAGTTTCTAACAACCTGCTAATGCTTATAATTTCAAAAATGACCATTTTTTTGGTCTTTATTAAAATGAAAAGGTTGATCGAAAAGTTTGGGGGATCTAAGAGTGTGGCAACCCAGTAGTCATGATTACTTCGAATTCTGACAATATGAGGGTCATGCTGCAGGTAGTGCAGCAAGAAGGCACTTATGTGTCTTGCGCATCTCGGAGCCCCAAAATTATTTTCCGGGCTAGATGCAGCTAAAAATTATTTTTAATTTTAAATCTGGTGAAGCTTATTATAGATGGCCTAATAGGATCAGTGCTGCACACTGCTACAAAGCCCAAATTATTTTCCAGTCAAGATACAGATAAACATGATTAGTAATTTGAAAGCTTAAAACGGTTGGTAGGGTGATTTTAACCAATCATCAAGCTTTTACTCTCCCCAGGATGACACAGGGGTAGAAAAGTCGTTTCGGATCCATGATTTGTTCATCTTTATGAACGTGAGTCTGTCTACATTATCAGTGGAGAGCCGCGTGCGCTTATCTGTCAGCACACCACCAGCAGCGCTGAACACACGTTCAGACAGAACGCTGGCTGCGGGGCATGACAAGATCTCCAAGGCGTAAGTGGCTAGCTCCGGCCATTTATCCAGATTGGAAGCCCAAAAAGAGAAAGGGTCCAGTGACACAGTCGTGGCTTCAATGTTTACTTGGAGATACTCCTGTACCATCGTCTCTAGGCGTTGACTATGTGTCAGACTTCTTGTCTCCTGTGGCCTTGCCAAGCATGGGCTAAAAAAGTGGTGAAATGATTCCGCAAAATTGATGTTACCAGCAGATACTGTGGTTCTGTTACGGTTTGAGTGCTGAACACTTGACGGTCCCACGGTTGGCAAGTTGGAACTGTGAGATTCACTACGTGCACCACTGGTATTTTGTGGAAAAGCACATGTAAGATTCTGCAACAGTCTCTGCTGATACTCCTGCATGCGTGCATCCCTTTCTATGGCAGGAATAATTTCTGCAAATTTACTTTTGTACCGGGGATCTAACAGTGTGGCAACCCAGTAGTCAGGATTATTTCTAATTCTCACAATTCGAGGGTCATGTTGCAGGTAGTGCAGCAAGAAGGCACTCATGTGTGTTGCGCATCCAGGAGCACCAAGTCCCTGTTGTGTTGGTGGCGAGGTAACAATCATGCTTCCTTCCTCTGTCCTCTCCCCCCAACCTCGCACAACAGAAATGTGATCAAGGTCTCCCTCATCTGATGAGTCTTCCATCAGTTCGTCCTCCACTTCTTCCTGGGCTCCTGCACCTTCCTCACTAGTTTGGCTGCTACCATGCGCCCTGGTAAAATCATCTCCCCCACCCTCACATGCCTGCCGCCCTGGTGCTGCCGACCGTCTGGACCTTGCAGATGTTAGCCCTTCCGCATACAACTCCTCCTCCTCTACTTCCTCCACCTCCTCTTGTGCCACCACCTGACTCCGAATTCTGTTTAACATGTGCTCCGGCATGTAAATCACCGGAATAGTCATGCTGATAATGGCATCGTCAGCACTAAACATCTTCGTCGCCATTTCAAAACTGTGCAGAAGGGTGCATAGGTCCCTGATCTGAGACCACTCCTCCAGCGTGATTTGCCCCACCTCTGAATCTCGTTGGCCCAGGCTATACGTCAGAACGTATTGCACCAGGGCTTGTCGGTGCTGCCACAGTCGCTGCAACATGTGCAGAGTTGAATTCCACCGGGTAGGCACATCGCATTTTAGCCGGTGAAGTGGCAGGCCCAACGACTTCTGTAGAGATGTAAGTCGCTGAGCTGCGGGATGCGAACGGCGGAAGTGAGCACACAGCGACCGTGCCCTCTGCAGAAGGCCATCTAGTCTGGGATAGTGGGCTAAAAATTGCTGGACAACCAGGTTCAACACGTGAGCCATACAAGGCACGTGTGTGACATTGCCCCGGCGAAGGGCCGCACCCAGGTTTGCAGCATTGTCGCACACGGCCTTCCCTGGTTTCAGGTCCAGTGGAGACAACCATTCATGAAATTGGTTCTCCAGAGCTGACCACAACTCCGTAGCTGTGTGACTCACATTTCCCAGACATTTCAATGTAAAAACCGCCTGATGACGTTGAGCCCTACTGCCAGCATAGTAAGGAGGTGTGCAGGATCCCTTCTGCGCAGTTAGAAAGCTTGTGGCATGACCAGACAGGCTTTGGGTGCAGGTGGAAGACCGAGAGGAGGTTGAGGAGGCAGAAGCAGTGGAGGAAAAATGACATAAAGAGGATTGACGCACAACTCGTGGGGACGGCAAGACTTGGACAGCAGCCCCTTGTCCTGCTGTCACCATAGTTACCCAGTGCCCAGTCAGCGACATGTAACGCCCCTGTCCATGCCTACTCGTCCAAGTGTCTGTGGTGAAATGCACCCTGTCACACACAGAGTTTCTCAAAGAAGCGGTGATGTTGTGTGCGACATGCTGGTGGAGCGCAGGCACACCTTTCTTTGAGAAGTAGTGCCGACTGGGCATCTGGTACTGGGGCACTGCGACGGACATAAGGTCTCGAAAATCCTCTGTGTCCACCAGGCGGAAAGGCAGCATTTCTGTAGCCAAGAGCTTGCAGATGGTGAAATTCAACCTCTTAGCTTTCTCATGGCTAGGAGGAAATGGTCTTTTACTTGTCCACATCTGAGGGACCGAGGGCTGGCTATTGTGCTTAGACGGGGTTGATAAGGGTGTCCCCGGCAAACTACCGGTCTGTGAGGAAGATGCAGGCGGACATGTTAGGTTGCCTTGATCCAAAGGTGGTGCTATCGATGTCGGACAGCGCTCAAGACCAGCTGGTGTTACCACCTCCAAAGAAAATGATGACCTGCCAATCACGCTGGCTGTTGCGGGTAAAGAGGTGGCAGGTCTGCGCCCCAAAACAGGTGTGACTGCTGTCCCCCCAGTCACAGAGGATGAAGAGGCCGCGGATGCACAAGATATGGCAGACGGTGGTTGGCCCGGCCGGCTAGACCGCATTGTAGCACACTGAGCTTCCCACTGCAACTTATGCTTCATGTCCATGTGCCGGTTCATGCATGAAGTACTCAAACTATGTATTTTTTGGCCTCTACTTAGCTTTTGCTGACAAATGTTACAGATAACACGAGTTGGGTCATCTTTATCGATCTGAAAAAATGCCCAGGCTATGCAAGGCTTAGCACCCATGCGACCTGAAGAGCCACCACGACTTGTGGTGAGAGGCAGAGTTGTGTTTGAGGATGCAGTTGTTGACGTGCTTCCAGTACTACGTCTCTGTCCAGGAAGGCGCAACCTGACCTCGTCGTCACTAGCATCTTCCTCCACCTCCTCTGCTGACCTCATCTCTTGGCTGACTGTGGGTTGACAGTAAGTGGGATCTCCGACCTCATCATCATCACCCTGTGCGTTATCACACCCGTCGTCCTCAGAGCCAACCTGTTCCTGCCCTGACAAAAAACTAAAGTTGTCGCTCCAATCAGGTATTTGAGTCTTATCATCGTCTTCCTCATTGTCTCCACCAACAGGAGTTACAGTTTGGGAATGAGGGTCTACATTATGGTCAGAACCTTCTGCGTCTGGTCCTGGATCCGACTCATAAAGATTCTGGGCATCAGTGCAGATCATTTCCTCGTCTGGATTCACAGAAGCGCTGGAGTCGACCTCTGGTTCCCAGGCTATAGTATGAGTAAACAGCTCTGCAGACTCAACCATCTGTTCTACCTCATACTCAGACGGGCAGCTGGAGATTTGGGAGCTGTGAGGAAGCAAGTGCGATTTGGGTGACACCTTTGAGGACTGGAGTATTTGTGATGTTGAAGTTGATGTGGAGGAGAGCCCACTTAAAGGAGCACTTGATATCCGTTGAAGCACCTGCTGTTTTTGTGCCTCATCTGGAATTTGTAGCGATTGGCGTGGCCGTAAGAAAGGGATCTTATCACATTGTCCGCTAAAAGAAGTAGACATTTTAGTTTGGCTGGAAGATGGTCTTTCTTCTGCACCTACCCCACGGACACAACCTTTTTTCCCCTTCCCAACACGCCTATTCCCCTTTCCACCAGCAGCAGGCCTTTTTCCACTCATTTTGGTGGTTAACTAATTCACAACTCTGGAGTTGTTTGCACAAAAAAACAATGGATGGTAACCGAGCAGAGCTGAGTGGCCAAACTGTGGTATTAGGCCAAAACTATTGGCTGGGTTAGATGCAGAAAAAAAATATTTTTAATTTGCAACCTGATGGAGGTCAGTATAGATGGACTAATAGACCAAGTCCCACACACCGCTAGAAGCCCAAATATTTTTTCAGAGCTAGATGCAGAAATTTTTTTTATTCAATTTGCAACCTGATGGAGGTCAGTATAGATGGACTAATAGACCAAGTCCCACACACTGCTAGAAGCCCAAATATTTTTTCAGAGCTAGATGCAGAAAAAAATTATTTTTAATTTGCAACCTGATGGAGGTCAGTATAGATGGACTAATAGACCAAGTCCCACACACCGCTAGAAGCCCAAATATTTTTTCAGAGCTAGATGCAGAAAAAAATTATTTTTAATTTGCAACCTGATGGAGGTCAGTATAGATGGACTAATAGACCAAGTCCCACACACTGCTAGAAGCCCAAATATTTTTTCAGAGCTAGATGCAGAAAAAAATTATTTTTAATTTGCAACCTGATGGAGGTCAGTATAGATGGACTAATAGAACAAGTCCCACACGCTGCTAGAAGCCCAAATATTTTTTCAGAGATAAATGAAGAAAAAAATTATTTTTAATTTGCAACCTGATGGAGGTCAGTATAGATGGACTAATAGACCAAGTCCCACACACTGCTAGAAGCCCAAATATTTTTTCAGAGCTAGATGCAGAAAAAAATTATTTTTAATTTGCAACCTGATGGAGGTCAGTATAGATGGACTAATAGACCAAGTCCCACACACCGCTAGAAGCCCAAATATTTTTTCAGAGCTAGATGCAGAAAAAAATTATATTCAATTTGCAACCTGCTGGAGGTCAGTATAGAAGGACTAATAGAACAAGTCCCACACACCGCTAGAAGCCCAAATATTTTTTCAGAGCTAGATGCAGAAAAAAATTATATTCAATTTGCAACCTGATGGAGGTCAGTATAGAAGGACTAATAGAACAAGTCCCACACACTGCTAGAAGCCCAAATATTTTTTCAGAGCTAAATGAAGAAAAAAATTATTTTTAATTTGCAACCTGATGGAGGTCAGTATAGATGGACTAATAGACCAAGTCCCACACACTGCTAGAAGCCCAAATATTTTTTCAGAGCTAGATGCAGAAAAAAATTATATTCAGTTTGCAACCTGATGGAGGTCAGTATAGATGGACTAATAGAATGATGCTATGCCCAAAAGATTTTACTTCACTAGGTGCAGTAAAAAAATTGGTATTCTATACACAGGTGGTATATCTTGCAACACAGATAGGCTACTCCACTGACTAACACACTCTGCAATAGGCCAAAAAGGATTAGCTTTGCTAGATTCAGCCAAATGCTGTGAAAAAAACTTGCACAGCACTGGCACAGACCTGCCTGGCAAAAAGTGATAGGAACTGATGTAACCTAGTCCTGAAAAGGACTCCAATTACAATTAGTCTTTACTCCCACAATCTATCTATTTAAGAGCACAGACCTGCCTGATAAAAGTCGTAGGAAATGCTGTAACCTAGTCCTTAAAAGGACTGCAATCACAACTATTCCCTACTCCCAAGCTATCTGTATATTTGTGCGAAAATTGGCTTGAAATTAACAAGGTATAGCGCACACAGCAACAGCGGTGCCGTCTAACACGCAGCTGCAGCAGTGAGAAAATGGTGGCGACGGGGAAAATGGCTTGGTCTTATAGGGCAAGGACATGTGACATACACTGCCAATCACACATGCCCTTGCTTGTGTGAAAAAAAGCACTTCGCTCCGTGTGTGCGCTGCTGATAGGCTGACAGATTGCACCTCCCCACTGCAAATGCGGGAAAGAGAAAAAAAAATGGAGATCTTCATTGTTCCTGCAGAGATCCATCCCCTGCCCCTCCCCCCGCCCCGCTGTACACTCAAACTGCGTATTAACATTAATTTTCATCATTACTGAGAAAAAATCCAGTTATGATTTTGGTGCACGAACAGTTATCGAACATAACCTCAAACAGCCGAATTTTTCTCAAATTGTTCGTGTTCGCCGACCGGCTCGAACACAGCCCAAAACAGCTCGAATTTGAGATTGGCGAACAGTTCGAGTAGAACAACGCTCATCTCTAGTCTGCCTATCCTGAAGGCTGTATTTCCAGGCCTGTCTGAACACGCTCCTAGCCTGTTCCTACCGCCTTCTAGGGGCCGATTACCTAGACCCGCTCCTGTATCTTGTCTGTCCTGTCTGAACACGCTCCTTGCCTGTTCGTCCCGCCTCTCTGGGGGCCGTATTCCCAGACCCACTCCTGTATTCCGCTGCAGTGTCGGTCTCCTCTGTACACTCAGTTCCAGTCTGAACTCTCTCCTATCTTTTACCTGTTTTGCCTCTATGTCCGTTCCCTTCCTTTTTCTGCAGAGTCTGAACTCGTACCTAACTCATGCTTGTTGTCTCTGTACTCCCGTTTGTGAGTTCGTGGTCCACTCGCTACTTCACTACAAGTACCCTGTGGGTATCTGGCTCTGCCTTTCCCTTCCTGTCTGTTCCGTGTGAATAGAGCCTTGTCCCCCCTGCTCTGCCTTGCTCAAAGCTCCGGCGGTTCTAGCCTGCTCTGCCTTGCTCCGCTCTGACCCTTTTGCTCACTGCTCCGGCAGTCTCGCTCCGCTCTGACTCCCTTGCTCACTGCTCCGGCAGTCTCGCTCCGCTCTGACTCCTTTGCTCACTGCTCCGGCAGTCTCGCTCCGCTCTGACTCCTTTGCTCACTGCTACGGCAGTCTCGCTCCGCTCTGACTCCCTTGCTCACTGCTACGGCAGTCTCGCTCCGCTCTGACTCCCTTGCTCACTGCTCCGGCAGTCTCGCTCCGCTCTGACTCCCTTGCTCACTGCTCCGGCAGTCTCGCTCCGCTCTGACTCCTTTGCTCACTGCTCCGGCAGTCTCGCTCCGCTCTGACTCCTTTGCTCACTGCTCCGGCAGTCTCGCTCCGCTCTGACTCCTTTGCTCACTGCTCCGGCAGTCTCGCTCCGCTCTGACTCCTTTGCTCACTGCTCCGGCAGTCTCGCTCCGCTCTGACTCCTTTGCTCACTGCTCCGGCAGTCTCGCTCCGCTCTGACTCCTTTGCTCACTGCTCCGGCAGTCTCGCTCCGCTCTGACTCCTTTGCTCACTGCTCCGGCAGTCTCGCTCCGCTCTGACTCCTTTGCTCACTGCTCCGGCAGTCTCGCTCCGCTCTGACTCCTTTGTTCACTGCTCCGGCAGTCTCGCTCCGCTCTGACTCCTTTGTTCACTGCCCCGGCAGTCTCGCTCTGCTCTGACCTCTTGCTCACTGCTCCAGGCGGCCTTGTCCTGCTCTACTCTTGCTCGCCGCTCCAGGCGGCCTCGTCCTGCCCTGCTCTCGCTCACCTCTCTGGGCGGCCTCACTCTGCTGTGTTTGTCCGCCACATCTGTGGTTCTGTTCCTGAGTCCCAGTGTGTACTGGGTCCTATCCCGCCTGTGTTCCTACCTGCTAGTGCCTCCCTGTCTGCACTCTAGCTGTGCTTGCCTGTACCCCTCTGCCTGCATTGTTCCAGAGTCCCAGTGTGTACTGGGTCCTATCCCGCCTGTGTTCCTACCTGCTAGTGCCTCCCTGTCTGCACTCTAGCTGTGCTTGCCTATACCCCCCTGCCTGCATACCCGCCTGCCTGCATACCAGTCGTGCCTGTCTATACCCACCAGTCTGTGCGCCAGCCTAACCAGTCTGTTCCTGTATTCCCCTGTGTGGGTCAACAGCCGTGTCCGGGGTCTGTCCTGGAGTAGCACCTCGTCCCTCTGCTCGGTTCCTCCTTGGTGCACTGGCGTCGTATGCCGTCGTGCGACACTGGTCGGAACGGGTGAATACCTAGTTACGCCCCTCCAGGCATTCACTCTCCGGCACGGTCCAGTGGAATCACTCGCACACGCCGCTCAGCCCGGGCGTGTGCATTACAGCATGCTCAGGCCATGGTTCCTGTTGAGCCCCACGGCCTTCGCTCTCTGAGAAGTTTTCCAGCGAATACATGCATTAAAAATAAATAAATAAATTTTTTTCCCCTTAGCTGAGTTCCAGGCGAATTACGCACCCGTCCAGATGGATCTATCTGCTCTCATTCCTGCGGATCCGCCACGTTACTATGGGGATCCAAGACAAAGTCGTGCATTTGTGGAGCAATGCATGTTACACTTCAAGTTCTACCCTCTATGTTTTCCCACCGATCGGGTTAAGGTGGCATTCATTATGTCTAACCTAGCGGGTGATGCCTTGGAATGGATCAACCCCCTATGGGAGACACAGGATCCTATCGTCCTGGACATAATGGCCTTCCTGGTGGCCTTTCTAATGGTCTTCGATGATCCTAACCCGGAGGCTCCTGCTGAAGCTTCACTTCCCAATATCCCGGAGCAGCCCCGATGGGTAATGTGTGTGGGTAGCGCAATAGTCCTCCAGCCCAATGAGACTACTGCCCACCCAGAATCCTCACAGGGTGACTACGCTCTCCGGAATACTTCTCCCAACCTCAAGAGGCAGTCCAGACGTGCTAGACGTAGAGGCAAGCCGTCACGTCAGGGTCTGTCCTCCCTGAGACCTCCTGACCCCAACCTTGAAGTCCCTACTGAAGCTTCATCTCCCTGTATCCCGGAGAAGCCCCAACGGGTAATGTCCGTGGGTAGTGCACCAGTTCTCCTGCCCGAAGAGACTACTGCCCATCCAGACTCCACACAGGAGAACTTCCTGCACCCGGTATCTGATGCTTCACCCACTTTTTCCGGTGTGCATGTCCAAGGATGCTCCGAAGCTGTGATTACCTCAGAGTCTGTGCACCTCTACTACCTGGCGGAGGACCTCCTGTTGCCTCCAGAATCCTCCGGGATACCACTCGATGACAAATGGAGAGAGACTTCTCTACACCCGGTACTCGATACTTTGTCCGCTCCGTCCTGTGAGCCTGACAATGGGTACCCCAAAGTGGTAGTTACCCCCGAGTCTCTACACCCCTCTGACCAGGCGGAGGACCTCCAGTTGTCTCCAGAACCCTTCAGGGTGCTACCTGGTAGCGAAAGGACAGAGACTCTCCTATACTCTGTACCTGATACCTCGCTCGCTTCGTCCAGTGAGTCCAACCTAGTGTACTCCGAAGCAGAGGTTACTCCCGAGTCTCTACACCCCTCCGACCAGGCGGAGGACCTCCAGTTGTCTCCAGAACCCTTCGGGGTGCCACCTGGTGGTGAATGGATAGAGACTTTCCTATTTCCTGGCTCTGATACCTCGCTTGCTTCTTCCAGTGAGTCCGACCTAGTGTACTCTGAAGCAGAGGTTTCCCATGAGTCTCTACACCCCTCTGACCAGGCGGAGGACCTCCAGTTGTCTCCAGAACCCTTCGGGGTGCTACCTGGTAGCGAAAGGACAGAGACTCTCCTATACTCTGTACCTGATACCTCGCTCGCTTCGTCCAGTGAGTCCAACCTAGTGTACTCCGAAGCAGAGGTTACTACCGAGTCTCTACACCCCTCCGACCAGGCGGAGGACCTCCAGTTGTCTCCAGAACCCTTCGGGGTGCCACCTGGTGGTGAATGGACAGAGACTTTCCTATATCCTGGATCTGATACCTCTCTTGCTTCGTCCAGTGAGTCCGACCTAGTGTACTCTGAAGCAGAGGTTACCCATGAGTCTCTACACCCCTCTGACCAGGCGGAGGACCTCCAGTTGTCTCCAGAACCCTTCGGGGTGCCACCTGGTGGTGAATGGACAGAGGCTTTCCTATACTCGGTACCCGATACCTCGCCTGCTTCGTCCAGTGAGTCCGACCTAGTGTACTCTGAAGCAGATGTTTTCTCTGAGCCTCTGCACTCTTCTGACCCGGCGGAGGACCTCCAGTTGTTTCCTGAAACCTCCAGGGGTACCGCCAGATAACAAAGAGACAGTGACTCTTCCTCATCCTGTACCTGATAACCCGTCTATTTCTTCCTGTGAGCTTGACAAGATGTACCTCGAAGCAGAGATTACCCCCAAGTCTCTGCTCCCCTACAACCCGGTGGAGGACTTCCAGTTGTCTCCTGTACCCTCTGGGGTGCCACCTGAAAGTATGTGGAGAGAGACTTCCTTGTGTGCTGTTCCTGGTACTCCACCCATTTCGTCTGTTGCTAAGGGTGGCTGGATGGGAGGTAGCATCCTAGCTACCCAGAGGAAACCAGTTTTTCCAGTGGACAGTGGAAGTGATCTCTTCGAAGTGAAGAATTGGCCCTCGAATTCCCTGCGGAAGATTCTGGCAGGCCTGAAGAAGAGGGGGCGTAAGGGGGGGGTACTGTAACACACCTGGCGGCGTCCTTGCATAGTGGTCCATCTCCCACTGTGCAGGGGCGCGCACTTGTTCTCCAGTCCAGAATGTCTCTCTGGTTTCCCTCCATGCTGTCTGTTTGTGTCTGTTTCTGCTGCTTAAGGGCGGCGCCCGATCACTTCCTGCTTTTTGTACCTGCTGTGGGTCACACCCCTTGTGCGTCCTCAGCCTATTGCTGTCTGTCACCTGGTATATAACTCAGCTGCTCCAATCAATCCCTGCCTGAGCATTGTGTTTCATTCAGTGTGTGCTTGCACTCTGAAGGTGCCAGGTCCCGTTCTGTGTTCTCTTGTCTGCCTATCCTGGAGGCTGTATTTCCAGGCCTGTCTGAACACGCTCCTAGCCTGTTCCTCCCGCCTTCTAGGGGCCGATTACCTAGACCCGCTCCTGTATCTTGTCTGTCCTGTCTGAACACGCTCCTAGCCTGTTCCTCCCGCCTTCTAGGGGCCGATTACCTAGACCCGCTCCTGTATCTTGTCTGTCCTGTCTGAACACGCTCCTTGCCTGTTCGTCCCGCCTCTCTGGGGGCCGTATTCCCAGTCCCGCTCCTGTATTCCGCTGCAGTGTCGGTCTCCTCTGTACACTCAGTTCCAGTCTGAACTCTCTCCTATCCTTTACCTGTTTTGCCTCTATGTCAGTTCCCTTCCTTTTTCTGCAGAGTCTGAACTCGTACCTAACTCCTGCTTGTTGTCTCTGTACTCCCGTTTGTGAGTTCGTGGTCCACTCGCTACTTCACTGCAAGTACCCTGTGGGTATCTAGCTCTGCCTTTCCCTTCCTGTCTGTTCCGTGTGAACAGAGCCTTGTCCCCCCTGCTCTGCCTTGCTCAAAGCTCCGGCGGTTCTAGCCTGCTCTGCCTTGCTCCGCTCTGACCCTTTTGCTCACTGCTCCGGCAGTCTCGCTCCGCTCTGACTCACTTGCTCACTGCTCCGGCAGTCTCGCTCCGCTCTGACTCCTTTGCTCACTGCTCTGGCAGTCTCGCTCCGCTCTGACTTCCTTGCTCACTGCTCCGGCAGTCTCGCTCCGCTCTGACTCCCTTGCTCACTGCTCCGGCAGTCTCGCTCCGCTCTGACTCCCTTGCTCACTGCTCCGGCAGTCTCGCTCCGCTCTGACTCCTTTGCTCACTGCTCCGGCAGTCTTGCTCCGCTCTGACTCCTTTGCTCACTGCTCCGGCAGTCTCGCTCCGCTCTGACTCCTTTGCTCACTGCTCCGGCAGTCTCGCTCCACTCTGACTCCTTTGCTCACTGCTCCGGCAGTCTCGCTCCGCTCTGACTCCTTTGCTCACTGCTCCGGCAGTCTCGCTCCGCTCTGACTCCTTTGCTCACTGCTCCGGCAGTCTCGCTCCGCTCTGACTCCTTTGCTCACTGCTCCGGCAGTCTCGCTCCGCTCTGACTCCTTTGTTCACTGCCCCGGCAGTCTCGCTCTGCTCTGACCTCTTGCTCACTGCTCCAGGCGGCCTTGTCCTGCTCTACTCTTGCTCACTGCTCCAGGCGGCCTTGTCCTGCTCTGCTCTTGCTCACCGCTCCAGGCGGCCTCGTCCTGCTCTGCTCTTGCTCGCCGCTCCAGGCGGCCTCGTCCTGCCCTGCTCTCGCTCACCTCTCTGGGCGGCCTTACTCTGCTGTGTTTGTCCGCCACATCTGTGGTTCTGTTCCTGAGTCCCAGTGTGTACTGGGTCCTATACTGCCTGTGTTCCTACCTGCTGGTGCCTCCCTGTCTGCACTCTAGCTGTGCTTGCCTGTACCCCTCTGCCTGCATTGTTCCGGAGTCCCAGTGTGTACTGGGTCCTATCCCGCCTGTGTTCCTACCTTCTAGTGCCTCCCTGTCTGCACTCTAGCTGTGCTTGCCTATACCCCCCTGCCTGCATACCCGCCTGCCTGCATACCAGTCGTGCCTGCCTATACCCACCAGTCTGTGCGCCAGCCTAACCAGTCTGTTCCTGTATTCCCCTGTGTGGGTCAACAGCCGTGTCCGGGGTCTGTCCTGGAGTAGCACCTGGTCCCTCTGCTCGGTTCCTCCTTGGTGCACTGGCGTCGTATGCCGTCGTGCGACCCTGGTCGGATCGGGTGAATACCTAGTTACGCCCCTCCAGGCATTCACTCTCCGGCACGGTCCAGTGGAATCACTCGCACACGCCGCTCAGCCCGGGCGTGTGCATTACAATAAGTATTCAGATCCTTTGCTCAGACACTCATATTTAAGTCACATGCTGTCCATTTCCTTGTGATCCTCCTTAAGATGGTTCTACTCCTTCAATGGAGTCCAAATGTGTTTAATTAAACTGATAGGACTTGATTTGGAAAGGCACACACCTGTCTATATAAGACCCCACAGCTCACAGTGCATGTCAGACCAAATGAGAATCATGAGCTCAAAGGAACTGCCCAAGGAGCTCAGAGACCGAATTGTGGCAAGGCACAGATCTAGCCAAGGTTATAAAAGAATTTCTGCGTTACTCAAGGTTCATAAGAGCACAGTGGCCTCCATAATCCTTAAATGGAAGAAGTTTGGGACCACCAGAAGTCTTCCTAGACCTGGCCGTCCAGCCAAACTGAGTAATCGTGGGAGAAGAGCCTTGGTGAGAGAGGTAAAGAAGAACCCCAAGATCACTGTGGCTGAGCTCCAGAGATGCAGTAGGGAGATGGGAGAAAGTTCCACAAAGTGAACTATCACTGCAGCCCTCCCCCAGTTGGGCCTTTATGGCAGAGTGGCCAGACGGAACCCTCTCCTCATATGAAAGCCCGCACAGAGTTTGATCAAAAACACATGAAGGACTCCCAGACTATGAGAAATAAGATTCTCTGGTCTGATGAGATGAAGATAGAACTTTTTGGTGATAATTCTAAGTGGTATGTGTGGAGAAAACCAGGCACTGCTCATCACCTGCCTAATACAATCCCAACAGTGAAACATGGTGGTGGCAGTTGTTAGAACCCTCCTGTTAGTTTTTTCTATTTTGTGGTCATGTGACCTTCTGCCTATTTATTCCAGCTCCGCCCTTCAGGCTTTACTGGACTTCAGTGTTACTTTGACTCTTAATCTAGCCAGGTGCTTTGTACCTACTGTATCTCTCTAGTTTGTTTGGTGCTTGGACCACTAAGTACTTTTGTCTGTTTGTCTTCTTCTGCTACTACTTCTGCCAGGAGGTGTCCAATTTTGTCCCAGTCCTTAGTTCTTTTAGGGACCCCTCCCTTTAATCTATAGGTCTGCGTTCAGACTAGCCGCGGACGAAGGCGGGTCTGTTCACAAGGAACAGGTTGCCCGCTGCATCGTAGGGAATCAGCTTAGTCCTATTGTATGGACAGATTTCCTCTCTTTCCTTAGTTCTTGTAGCAGATCATAACAGCAGTATCATGCTATGGGTGTGTTTTTCAGCTGCAGGGACAGGACGACTGGTTGCAATTGAAGGAAACATGAATGCGGCCAAGTACAGAGATATCCTGGATGAAAACCTCTTCCAGAGTGCTCTGCACCTCAGACTTGGCCAAAGGTTCACCTTCCAACAAGACAATGACCCTAAGCACAGAGCTAAAATAACAAAGGAGTGGCTTCAGAACAACTATGTGACCATTCTAGACTGGCCCAGCCAGAGCCCTGACCTAAACCCAATTGAGCATCTTTGGAGAGACCTGGTGGACTCAGTCCACCAACGTTTACCATTCATCCTGACGGAACTGGAGAGGATCTGCAAGGAAGAATGGCAGAGGATCCCAAAATGCAGGTGTGAAAAACTTGTTGCATCATTTCCAAGAAGACTCATGGCTGTACTAGCCCAAAAGGTGCTTCTACTCAATACTGAGCAAAGGCTCTGAATACTTATGCCCGTGTGATATTTCAGTTTTTCTTTTTTATTAAATTTGCAAAAATTTCTACATTTCTGTTTTTTTTTCAGTCAAGATGGGGTGCAGAGTGGACTTTAATGAGAAAAAAATGAACTTTTTAGAATTTACCAAATGGCTGCAATGAAACAAAGAGTGAAAAATGTAAAGGGGTCTGAATACTTTCCGTACCCAGTGTACATGCATGGAAATAAATGCAGAATTATATTTCTTAATACTGCAGTATCAGATCCTGTCTTGAATTTAACCCCTGTGGTATCCAATGTGAAAATCCACAGGGACTCCCGGTTCAGAAGTTTGCACTTATGATCTCCCCCTCGTGTGGATCTATATACCTTCTCTATCTCCATATATTTAAAGAATGAGGTGTCACCTTTATGAACTCTCGCAAAATGCCTCGATACTGCTGATGTATTTATGGCTTCCAAATTAATCGCATCAGAAAGATGTCTTCTGATACGGACTTTCAGCGCACCTGTGGTACAACCTACATAGTGGACCTTACACAAGGTGCATTCTATAAGGTATATAACCCCTGATGAATTACAATTGAGGAAATCATGAATTTTATATTCTCTATCATTACTTAAGGACATAAAACTATCTGTTTTAACCGCATGTAGACACGCTTTGCACCGATTGGCTCCACATCTGAAGAAACCTTTTGTGCTGAGCCAATTTGGTTGTTCAGTATTAGTCTCACTGGTGTATAAGCTAGGAGAAAGGATGGTTCCCAGAGCGGGCGCTTTCCTGGCTACAAAGCGGATGGCATTAGAAAGTAGGTTTTTTAGTTTCTTCTTCTGATATATAATAGGCTTATACTTTTTAATTCTAGATGTAATTTTATTATACTGAGGACTATAGGTGGTAGAAAACGTTACCCTAGTATCCAATGTGTTAATGTTATTTTTCTGTTTATTTCGGAGTATATCTTTCCGATTTATATTGGAGACAATTCTACTCGCTTTTCTTAAAGACCACTCGGGATAGCACCTATTGGATAGTCTGTTACAAATTTTTTCTGATTCCTTCTGAAAAGTGATGTTATCTGAACAATTTCGTATTGTTCGTATTAGCTCACCGTAAGGGATATTTCTCTTAATATGTGGCGGATGACAACATTTAGCTGATAGAATAGAATTTGAGGCTGTAGATTTTCTGTGGGGATTAATTTTGACCAATTCTTTCTCCTTGGTAGCCTCAAGTTCAAGATCCAAAAAAGTAATTTTGGATGAATGGTAGAACTAAGTGAATTTAAGATTAAAATGATTGCAGTTGATGTGACGCGCCCCTGGGCCTGTGTCGCGCTGCGTTGCGCACGCGGGAGCTTACCCGGAGCCGGATCTCTTGAGGGTTGTAGTCTCGTGGCGGTGACCCGGTCCGTGCCCAGGGAGTCAAACTGAGCGGCGATGCAACAGCGGTAGATGCAGGACGACTACGCCACCCGTTGAATGCAGCTATGGAGCCGCCGCTGCAGGACAGTCCGCTGAGGCCGGTGGATGGATGGTGCAGCGTAGATGGTATAACCCCCAACGGGAGGGGTATGGCCTCAGGGCAGCAGATATGGATGATGGGGGTAGCAGGAACCACTCAGAGACGGTGCGGTGTAATTCAGGGTCTTTACTGGTAACAACGATAGACCCTCCCGGAGTACTTGCTAGTGAACGGGGCCTGGTCAGTCCTTGAGCAGATGGGATCTCCCCTGGCCAGGCGGAGTTGTAGGCCTCCCAAACTGACTGTACTCTTCTGGCTACCTTGCTAGAAGCGGATATAAGTAGCCCACGTCCCTGAGTGTACCGTGTGGTGCTCACCCGTATGGCCGGTGACTCGGGGCCTTCTAATGGCTTCCGCTCCACGATGGCAGTGCTGGTCCCACGCGTGTGACCGTGCCTTCGGGTTTCTGGGCCTGAGGACCTGAAATCCCCTGCCGGTCGGCTTCTGCTGCTGGGTAAGAGTTAGTCCCCACAGCCTCGGACGCCGGGTCCGGTAAGAAAGCTTCTCAGTCAGGGCGAGCTCTGCAGCTGCCAGCCCCTGACTCGTAGTAGTATTGCTTCTGCTGTTTCTTGTCTCTACTCTCCTTGACTGCTAACCCTGCTTCAGCCCCGGGTTTATATAGGGGAAGTTCTTCCCCTCCCAAGACTGGGCAGGAGGTGTGGCATGCACAGGATCCCTGACCAAAGGACCTCCCACCTGCTCTCAGACATAACATTACATTACTGTGGAAACCAGACCCCTGGGGTGCCACAGATGTACTGTACAAATTGTACCACCTCCTCCTGTGTGCCCCCCACACCAGGAGGAGGTCATCAATAAATCTACCGTACCACACAATGTGTCCACTATATGTGTTATCATTATGGTAAATGAAAAGCTTCTCCACCTACACATCACTATGTTCGCTAGCGAAGGAGAAAATTTGCTGCCCATGCTGACTCCTCTTTTCTGTAAAAAAAAACCTTTTATCAAAGCTAAAATAATTACGCTCTAAGAGGAACTGTACTGCTATGACCAGAAATTCTTTTATTTCTATAGTGTACGAACTGTATGTGTCAAGGTGGTAGGTTAAACATGCTAAAGCAATATGGTGTGGAATTGAGGGGGTATAATGCCACCACATCACAGGACAATCATCCAAAGTTTTTTGGCCATTCAAATTTATCAAAAATGGTCACTATGAATTTTGAATCCCTAATGTAACTCGGAGTTTCCTGAACCAGAGGCTGTAGGTAAAAATCCATCCAGGCACTTAATTTTTCACCATGGGAACCAATCCCCACCACTATGGGTCTTAACCCCTTTACAGCCCAGGGCGTACTAATACGTACAGTACAGACCAAAAGTTTAGACACACCTTCTCATTTAAAGATTTTTCTGTATTTTCATGACTATGAAAATTGTACATTCACACTGAAGGCATCAAAACTATGAATTAACACATGTGGAATTATATACTTAACAAAAAAGTGTAAAACAACTGAAAATATGTCTTATAATCTAGGTTCTTCAAAGTAGCCACCTCTTGCTTTGATGACTGCTTTGCACACTCTTCTCTTGATGAGCTTCGCTGTAATCGCACCGACCCAAAGAATAAAGTCGTCTAATCACTTATACTGCACAAGGAACTGTGTAAAAAATAAACTCTAGGGTTAGGGTTGTGCTAGGGTTGGGATTTTTTTGAAAAGCAAAAAAAAAAAAAGATGACAATATGGCGACTAGTGTTGAGCACAAGTGCTCGCTACTTGAGTTTGCATCGGGTGCTCGGGTATGCATTGAGTATCGCGGGTGCTCGAGTCTCTGCCCCATATGCTTCACAGTCAAAAAAAACATGCGGGGATTGCCTGCCATGCACCAGCAATCCCTGCATGTTTGTTTTGGGTGTCTAATAACCGTGAAACATGTGGGCAGGACTCGAGCATGTCACTCGAGCACGTGCGATACATGGTGCATACCTGAGTACCCGATGCAAACTCAAGTGGCGAGCACTTGTGCTCAAGACTAATGACAACTTATTCAATATGATGACCTAATGTTATCAAATTATGTGTTGTACCAGGTTCAAAATGTTCATTATACCCCTTGATAAAATCCTTGAGGGTTGCAGTTTCCAAAATGATGTCACTTGTGGGGGGTTTCCACTGTTTAGGCACATCAGGGGCTCTTCAAACGTGACATGGCGTCCGCCCTCAATTCCAGCAAATTTTACTTTCAAAAAGTCAAATGGCGCTCCTTCCCTTCCGAACGCTACCGTACGTCTAAACAGTGGTTTTTCCCCACATATGGGGTATCTGTGTGGTCAGGGGAAATTGCACAACAAATTTTGGGGTCCATTTTTTCTTCTTAACCCTGTGAAAATAAAAAAAATTGGGTCTAAAGTAACATTTTTGTGAAAAAAGTTAAATGTTAATTTTTTTCTTCCACATTCCAAAAATTTCTGTGAAGCACTTGAAGGGTTAATAAATTTATTGAATTTGGTTTTGAGCACCTTGGGGGTGCAGATTTTAGAGTGGTCTTACTTTTGGGTATTTTCTGTCATAAAGACCCCTCAAAGTGACTTCAAATGTGATGTGGTCCCTAAAAAAATGGTTTTGTAAATTTTGTTGGAAAAATGAGAAATCTCTGGTCAACTTTTAACCCTTATAGCTCCCTAACAAAAAAAAATTTTGGTTCCAAAATTGTGCTGATGTAAAGTAGACATGTGGGAAATGTTATTTATTAACTATTTGTGTGACATATCTCTCTGATTTAAGGGCATAAAATGTAAAATTTTGAAAATTTCTAAATTTTCGCCAAATTTCAGTTTTTTTCACATATAAATGCAAGTGTTATCAAAGAAATTTTTACCAAAATCATGAAGTACAATATGTCACGAAAAAACAATCTCAGAATCAGGGGGATCCATTGAAGCGTTCCAGAGTAATTACCTCATAAAGTGACAGTGGTCAGAATTGTAAAAATTGGCCTGGTCATTAATGTGCAAACCACCTTGGGTAGTAAAGGGGTTAAAGGTGGTGGGAAAATATTTTTATGTATTTTTGGCAGCGAATGGTAAACTGGAACAATTGGGTGATCTACTTATAAATATTCCATTAATTTTTTTTTTAGGGCCCCTCAGTGCAAACCTTCGTTTAATAGATTATACATAGCAGCATTAAACTCAACAGTAGGATCTCGAGCTAACTCCAAATAAACATCCCTAGTTTCTAAATCCATCAAATTCAATTTTTTATACAATCCTGCATTCAGTACTATAGTGCCACCTTTATCCGCTGAGCGGACTAGTATGTCTGAATTATCCTTTAATTTTTTCAGAGCGTCTTTTTCTCTATATGTCAGATTAGAGTCCAAATGATTAGTAGAAGATAATTCATTCTTTAATTCCACTAGTTCTTTTTCAATTAAGTCCTGGAACTGATCCAGAACCAATGGTCTGGACTGAAGTGGGTAAAAGAAAGGATTACCAGCCCGAAAGTCGTCATTTAAATTTACATTTGGAATTAAAGATTCCGTCTCGAATTGTTTCATTTGTAATAAAGACTGTTGTTCTGTGAATAATAACATGGAATCCTGGCTTGTCCTAGGAGAAACTTCTTCTGAAGCTGTATTCTGTGGATTTTTCATGTCCATAAAATGACATCGGATGGTGAGGTTACGTGCTAGTTTGTTAACATCCAGAATTGTTCTGAAAATGTCGAATTCGTTAGAAGGTGAAAAGCTCAGGCCTTTAGTCAGGAGAGAAATTTGACTCTCAGATAAGATGTAGCTTGAGAGATTCCAAACAGGTGACTCTAATAATGGCGTTTTTTGCTCTGTGTTGGGTACTTGTTTGCATTTACACTTACGTCCCGCCCTTGTGTGACCCGCCACTAGCTGTTTCAGTAGCGGCTAGCCCTCCCTGGGAAAGGGGTGTACTCGGACGGCGGGCCCAGTTGGTAGAATGGGGAGGCAGTCGCGGCCTCAGCCCGGTCCGTGCCCAGGGCGCACACATTAAAAATAGGGGCCAGTTGATGAGTGGTAATTATGAGTGAATAAATGACTACGCCACCTGTGGTGTCTGGTGATGCGCCACCAGCGCTGCTGCAGTCCTCTGAGGCGGGATGTTGTGGCAGCCGATGGTAGTACTACTCCCCACAGGCGGACCAGGGCCTCAGGGCAGAGGAAAAAGGAGGATGAGGGGAGTTGTAGTAGGTGCAGTGGTGCGGTGTGGTGTTGCGCTGCAATAATGGACCAGAGGCAATGGATGTAGTCTTCCAAGCTTTACTCACGTTGTTAGAGGTCAGCTGCAAGGCTTCTCCTTGCTCCTCATGGCGTGCTGTGGCCACCAGAGAAGGGGGTTTGGCACACCCCGGTAGTTCAGGTGCGTCTATCAGGACCCCTAGCACCAGTGTGTTCCTAGAAATCTCCCCCTTGGGCTTCTTCTGTCCATGTGCGGTGCGTGTTGCAAGGCTGGGTCTCCCTCTGGCTATACACAGAACAAGGGCACGGGTGGCGACTGCGCTCCGTCCGTTACCCGGTGGGAACCACTTAACCTCCAGGCTTTTCCGACTGAGACGTGAAGTAACAAAGTGAGATATCGGGGGCCGGTACCCCTCTTGCAGCAGGAGTCCCACTAACTAGGCCAGAATGGAGAGTACAGGTGGCGTATGCCGCACCGTCCGTATTCCCTGGGATCCTTTTGCCTGCGGAGCTCTCCTCCTCAGCTCCCCTCCAGGCCTTCTTAAGCAGGGACCTTGACCGGGTAGAGACCTCCGTTAACTCTATCCTGCTCCTCGTCTCAAGGCCAGAGCATGAGGACCGTGCATCTCCAGCACGCTGCAGGCTCCTACACAAGGCCACTGCCAGCTGTGAAGACCACAATCAAACAACCTTGAACTTAAGATGGCTGGCTATTAAATATGTACTGTATCTACAAGTGTAACCTAAAAGTGCGTCCTCCACCCTCACCCACTACATGGTTCCCCTTATCTTTGGTTGCCTCATCTCCATTATCCTGCTGGGGCAGCACACTAGTGCATACTAGCCCCCCATAGGACAGGAGTGTGTAGTGTTGAGTGATGAGGTGGGGTCCTGACAGGTACTCCATCCTTACCTGGGAGAGGAGATACAACACCTCTTTCACAAGATGCAGTACCCCCCTGTGGCGACCGAACCTTCAGGGGCGCCACATTCCCCCCTGGTGAAACACCGCACGTCCGCGGGCTGCAAAGAGAGCAAAACATTGTACAGACTTTTTATATGCTTTTTCACAACAATCAACAATCTTCCCATTATGGGAGGCTCTGATTCTTAAACGTTGCAGATAAATAGTACAAAAGTATAAAAACATCAAAGAGACATTATGCATGTAGACAGCTTGGTAGGAAAATAGAAAAAGAGGCAGTTCAGCAGCAAGAGGGACCTGTCCCAAACCCTCAACGTAGGCCCCGGGGTGGCTGCAGGGCATGGAGATCCTGTGTTGGACCTCCAGGAGAGCCACTCCAGACAGGTTTTGCTTCTGAGGTCTGAGGTAGAAGTAGAAGTGGGTTTTGTATAAAACCAATAGGGAGTATGTAAATAGATGCATAACTATATACAATAGAGTCTGTCTACAGCCAGTCCGCAGGGACAAATGTCTCTCTAAACCGGGAGGAAAACATGGTAATAAACAAAAACAATCAACAAGTCAACTCAAAGGTACAGCCTCCGGGGCCGCTTACTCCAGGTACCTCCACCTAGGGAAAGGCTCGTTCTTGCTCATGGAGCCAGACCGGTCCCCTACCAGCAGGTGCGCAGGGGACTCACCCTGGAATACTCTATGCACATCCAGGGCGTACCACCCACGCTCCCCATGGTGGCAGGTGTACGACACCAAATCACCCGGGTAGAGATTCCAGCCAGGGTCATCCCTCCTCATTTGTGGCTCGAAGTCTCTGCGGTTCACAAATACGTCCTGAGCAAACTGAGGACTCCTGATGAAGCCCCACCCTGCCTCCTGGTGGAAGCGGACGATCAGCCCTTCCTCTCGGGGGCTTGAATGGGCTGCCTCCTCCTGGCAGGCCTTGGACTTGGCGGCCTTAGCGCACACCTCCAGGCGCTCGCAGCGTACCCGCCTCTCCCGCCGCTCCTTGTCCAGCTGGAGGAGATCCTTGCGGCAGAAGTCCTTACGCCTCCACGCTTCCACCCAGGTCTCCTGGGGGAAGCCCATTAGGTCCCCCCCTGGTTGTCCCAGACCATATCCTCCGTGGCCGGGCAGGTAACCAGAGGCGCTGACAGCGGCAAAAGCAGGGGTTGCTGCAGGTCCTTCGGTGACGTGGACCAGTCCAGGTTGGGGCAGGTGGTGTCCCCACTAAGCACAGGCTCTTCTAGGCCGGGAGTCGGGAGGCATTGCAGGCCTCCGGCGTAGAATGACACGTGGGCCTCCAGCTCCGGAGCGAAGATCTGCTCCCAAACAACGGCACCCGGGGACAGGGGCATCGGCATTAGATCCAATAGGGCCTCCGTGCGTCTCTCACCCGGGACAGGGGTTTGTATCTTACCCAGTCCTGGGCTGCACGCGGCCTCTGAGGTTTCTTCCTCCTGGATTGCTGCTCCGCTTTCTTGGCTTGCAGCACCTTGGCGGCGGGACCGGATCTTCTGCAGCACCTCCTCTCTCCATGTATCCATGCTGCGGACACCGCACGCTGGGCCTCTGCGACCCTCCGGGTCAGGTCCTGTGACTCCACTCAGAGGAACTCGGCCTCCTCCGGGGTCAGGTGTATCCCCCGTATTCCGAGCGAGGCAGCAGTTGGTGGGGTGGCATCGGAGCATCTTTCCTGCACTGCTTCCATCCTCGCTGCTGGGTGTGGAGTCTCTAGGATTGTTGTGGCCACACCTTGCTGTTGCTTACTCCTTCTTCTCTTGGGGCGGCTACAGGGCGGCTGGCTGACAGGCACTCCTTGGGATGTCCCATCCATCTTGATGGACACTACCTCGCGGACAGTCTCTAATGCAAGGGGCAGTTCTAGCTGTTGGCGCCATGGGGGAAGCCAGACCCACGATGGGAGATGCTGGGTGGTTGTCCTTTTTGCACACAATGGCGTCCGTTCTTCTTGGGCGGGCGCCATCTTGGGTGTTAAAGACAGTCTGTTGTAAAGGCGCGCAGTATCCGCTGGCAATGGGAATCACTTCTTCCGTTGCTGCGGGAACGCAATCCTGCCGACTACGCCAGTGATGTTTGACCCGCCACTAGCTGTTTCAGTAGCGGCTAGCCCTCCCTGGGAAAGGGGTGTACTTGGACGGCGGGCCCAGTTGGTAGAATGGGGATGCAGTCGCGGCATCGTCCCGGTCCGTGCCCAGGGCGTACACATTAAAAATAGGGGCTAGTTGATGAGTGGCAATTATGAGAGGATAAACGACTACACCAGCTGTGGTGTCTGGTGATGCGCTACCAGCACTGCTGCAGTCCTCTGCGGAGGGATGTTGTGGCAGCCAACAGTAGTACTACTCCCCACAGGCAGAGCAGGGCCTCAGGGCAGAGGAAACAAGAGGATGAGGGGAGTCGTAGTAGGTGCAGTGGTGCAGTGTGGTGTCCCGCTACAATAATGGACCAGAGGCAATGGATGTAGTCTTCCAAGCTTTACTCACGTTGTTAGAGGTCAGCTGCAAGGCTTCTCCTTGCTCCTCACGGCGTGCTGCGGCCACCAGAGAAGGGGGTTCGGCACACCCCGGTAGTTCAGGTGCGTCTATCAGGACCCCCAGCACCAGCCTGTTATCTCCCCCTTGGGCCTCTCCTGTCCATGTGCAGTGCGTGTTGCAAGGCTGGGTCTCCCTCTGGCTATACACAGAACAAGGGCACAGGTGGCGACTCCGCTCCGTCTGTTACCCGGTGGTAACCACTTAGCCTTCAGGCTTTTCCGACTGAGACGTGAAGTAACAAAGTCAGATATCTGGGGCCGGTACCCCTCTTGCAGCAGGAGTCCCAATGACTACAGGTGGCGTATGCCGCTCTGTCCGTATTCCCTGGGATCCTTTTGCCTGCGGAGCTCTCCTCCTCAGCTCCCCTCCAGGCCTTCTTAAGCAGGGACCTTGACCGGGTAGAGACCTCCGTTAACTCTATGCTGCTCCTCGTCTCAAGGCCAGAGCACGAGGACCGTGCATCTCCAGCACGCTGCAGGCTCCTACACAAGGCCACTGTCAGATGTGAAGACCACAATCAAACAACCTTGAACTTAAGATGGCTGGCTATTAAATATGTATCTACAAGTGTAACCTAAAAATGCGTCCTCCACCCTCACCCACTACATGGTTCCCCCTATCTTTGGTTCCCCCATCTCCATTATCCTGCTGGGGCAGCACCCTAGTGCATACCAGCCCCCCATAGGACAGGAGTGTGTAGCGGTGAGTGATGAGGTGGGGTCCTGACAGGTGCTCCATCCTAACCTGGGAGAGGAGATACCACACCTCTTTCACAAGATGCAGTACCCCCCTGTGGCGACCGAACCCTCAGGGGCGCCACACCCTCTTCCTCTGTTTTTTGTAATCGTTCCACCAGCACTAGATAATTTATTTTTGATAAAATACAATTGTTGCATTTCTCCCATTGAACTAATAGATGAATCTGAGTAATCATCAGGGGTGGCAGCAAAACAATTATCCGTAACATCATCATGCTCCTTAAAACTCCCTCTTCCAGATCTCTGAAAACGTTTGTGGGAGCGTTTTTTTAAGATGGATGGTAATTGTTTATTCCAACTATAAATCTTGTTCTGCGCATAGTCCTCACTGTCCCTTTTGAACTTGGATCTTTTTATATCCATAATGGTGTTCTCCAACTTGGCCAAATTAGATTTCAGTTTGTCATTACAAATATTAAATTCTTTTAGTTGCACATATTTCCCCAAAGACGATTGTATATTTTTAATATCCAATTTAATTTAAGTCAGTTCCAGTTCCTCATGTCTGATTATGAGGTGCATAAGATTCAGTGAATCGCATTCTGATCTTCTTGAAAACCGTCATTGTATATAGTGGTGGCGACTTTTTTTTAAACGCAGACCTCTAGGGATCATTTCCTTTTTTATATATGTGTCCAAGGTTGTGAGATCCCACCAAACTTTAAGCTCTCTGGTCATTTTGTTTTCCATCTGGAGCATGAGATCTTTAAATTCATCCGGTTCTGTTGTCACCACTGACGGTTTATTATCAAAAATAGATGCTAGTTTGTTCAGTCTAGCCGAACAATCCTCTGTGTCACTGAAATTCATTATGTCAAATTGAGGGGATGTGAAAATCCACAGGGACTCCCGGTTCAGAAGTGTGGACTTGCAGTCAGACAAGCCAATGGCCTGGTAACAGGGGCCAAGCAGAGCCGGGTAAGTGGTAATACAAGTGGGCAGTGGAATGAGTCGAGGTTTTGGTAATCATGGTGTAACAGATCGGGCAGACTGACAGGGCAGGAGAGAATTTCATGTTTTCTTGATTATAGCATCATGCGGAGAATTCCTGCTCCTTAATATTAAAAGGGGTTGTCCGGGACTTTTTTTTTTTTTTTACCATGGACCTAAGAACTAACAGGCAAGTATTTGCTAACTATGTGCCTGTTGTGCCAGGCGCCGATATTTGCTGGTTCAGAGTGGTCACGGAGTGCTCCTGACAGTGATTTTTCAGCTCCCGCTCTGATCTGTTGATGGGGTGTGACTGCCGGTGTCATGCTGATTGACAGCTTGCTCCCTGCTGCCTAACTGCAGGGAGCCGTCTGTCAATCAGCATAAAGTTGGCAGTCACGCCTCTTTGACAGAGCAGTCGGGAAGAGGAAGAGCTGTTCTGTTGACGTGAAGCAGCAGAATCGCTGTTAGGAGCAGTCCAGGAGCAATCTTAGCCACCACAGGGTAGAACAAGCACGTAATAAGCAATTACCTGCCTGATAGTTCTTAGGCCCATTGCATTTTTCTATCTCACCCTGTAGGAGTCACCTTCTCCTCAACCAAAAAGAGAAGGTGCATATCCACCGACATTGTGATACGCCAGCTTCCAGATCCAATTGCAGATAAAATTATGATTTTATTGTTAATCCATTAAAAAGATATACACATTGCAAAAATAAAATAAATAAAGGTGGAGACCTCTGTGAAACCTACACGTTTCGAACGCCAAACGTTCTTCGTCCTGCTATAGAAATACATGTAGGGAGTTATGACGCACCCCTGGGCCTGTGTCGCGCAGCGTTGCGCACGCGGGAGCTTACCCGGAGCCGGATCTGTTGAGGGTTGTAGTCTCGTGGCGGTGACCCGGTCCGTGCCCAGGGAGTCAGACTAAGTGGCGCTGTGTTAGCGGTAGATGTTGTACGACTACGCCACCCGTTGAATGCAGCGAAGGAGCTGCCGCTGCAGGGCAGACCGCTGAGGCCGGTGGTAGGATTGTGCAGCGTGATAGTATCACCCCCAACGGGAGGGGTATGGCCTCAGGGCAGCCGACGTGGATGATGGGGGTAGCAGGAACCACTCGGAGACGGTACGGTGTAGTTCAGGGTCTTTACTGGTGACAAAGATAGACCCTCCCGGAGTACTGGCTAGCGATTGGGGCCTGGTCAGTCCTTGAGCAGATGGGATCTCCCCTGGCCAGGCGGAGTTGTAGGCCTCCCAAACTAACTGTACTCTTCTGGCTACCTTGCTAGAGGCGGGTATAAGTAGCCCACGTCCCTGAGTGTACCGTGTGGTGCTCACCCGTATGGCCGGTGACTCGGGGCCTTCTAGTAGCTTCCGCTCCACGACGGCGGTGCTGGTCCCACGCGTGTGACCGTGCCTTCGGGTTTCTTGGCCAGAGGACCTGAAATCCCCTGCCGGTCGGTTTCTGCTGCTGGATAGGAGTTAGTCCCCACAGCCTCGGACTCCGGGTCCGGTGATAGCTTCTCAGTCAGGGCGAGCTCTGCAGCTGCCAGCCCCTGACTCCTTGTAGTACTGCTCCCACAGAGCTCCTGTTGTTTCTTCCTATGCTGCTTCTCTTCTCTGTCTCTACTTCTTCTCTACTCACTAACCCTGCCTCAGCCCTAGGTTTATATAGGGGAAGTCCTTCCCCTCCCAGGACTGGGCAGGAGGTGTGGCATGCATAGGATTCCTGACCAAGAGACCTCCCACCTGCTCTCAGACATAACATTGCTGTTACTGTGGAAACCAGACCCCTGGGGTGCCACATTCCCCCCTAGTGAAATTTAGTACTCCGGGACTAAACATATTTTTAAACATAACAAGGTATAAACAATAATAGTACAATAAGAAAAACATATAAAGATGGTCACGGCGTGTCCGCAACCGGGTGCAGTTTTTGAAGAAAAGCAAGGTGTCCATTTCACCAAAACAGGGAGACGTAACCAGGTAGGGGTCTGTCCTGCACCGAGTCCTTAACAGTCTTTAGTCCATTCCTAGGTTACGCTCCAACCATGTACAAGGATTCCCGGTAAATCCACCAAGGACTCCTATAAATAACTAGAAACACATAATTATACACAAGCAACAAGAAAAACAGGTAACCACAAATAAAACAGTTTATACACTTCAAATCCTCCAACATGCGGGTAACTGGCCTCTAGTGGCCCTAGTGGACCTACGGAGCTGACTGTCTAGCCCTGAACTACAGGGTGTAGGAGCTGTCAAGGGTAAACTGGGCAGCTGTCTACCGGCTCTTTGGCTCACTATGGGTACGGCAGGCTCACTATAAGCAGAGGGTTGATCCTCCTGTTCTGCTTGTGTGGAGTCTTCTGCCTCCTGGACCGGCTGCTCTTCCAGCTCTACCTGTTGCTCCGTAGGTACTTGGGATGCTGGTTGGAGGAACGTGAGGACGGGTACCACAACTGCACCATTGACTTGAGTCCAGGACCGAGGGAAGTCTCCGAGCACAGTACTAACCATATCTTCCCTTTCCTCTACGGGTCGATGGTCTTCTTGTTCCTCTTCAGGGTTCCGTAGCTGTTCAGGACACTTCTTCAGGTGATCCCGGGATACAATGGCTATGGTCTCCCCTCCGTCTTTACTGATGGTACACCCTTTTGGGTTCTCGTGGCTTGAGGGCAGTACGGTGTACGGGTCCTTCTCCCACTGGTCGTCCAACTTGTGGAGCCGTCTTTTCCTCTTCAATACCTGCTCTCCGGGTACCAGGGGAACAGCGGGAGCATACTGGTTGTAAGTTTTCTCTTGTCTTTCCCTAGCCTGACAGAGACTTCGCTCCACGCTCTCCTGTACTTTCCGGTACTGCTGCTGCCTCTCTGTGTCCCAGTCTGCCTCTGGTGAAGTGTCCTCAGGTGTCAGGACTCCCATTTCCAGGTCAACAGGTAACTTACCAGGTCTCGCCCTCATTAGGTAAGCCGGGGTACAGTTGGTGGAACCTACCGGGATGTGGTTGTATAGGTCCACCAGATCGGGCAGCTTCTCAGGCCACAGACTGCGTTCTTCCAGGGGCAACGTTTTCAGGAGATCCATTACCACCTGGTTCATTTTCTCACAAAGTCCATTAGTTTGCGGATGATAGGGTGTCGTCCTTATCTTCCAGCAGCCATAAAGATTGCAGAATTCCTGGAAGACCTCCGCTTCAAAGGCAGGTCCCTGGTCCGTCAGCACTTGGTCCAGGTACCCGTGTGGGCGGCAGAAGTGCTGCTGGAAGGCTCTAGCTGCTGTTTGAGCCGTTAAGTCCTTAACGGGGACGACAACCAAGAACCGGGAGTAATGATCCACAATGGTTAACGCGTAGACGTAGCCACTTCTGCTTGGGGTCAGTTTTACATGATCCAAGGCTACCAGTTCCAACGGCTGCCGGGTGACGATGGACTGCAGGGGAGTCTTCTGGCTGGCACGGTCCTTCCTTCTTAGGTTGCATGGGCCACAGTCTCTGCACCACCTCTCGATGGTTCCCCTCATGCCTACCCAGTGGAACCGCCCACGCAGCAGGAACTCCAGCTTCTTCCATCCGAAGTGTCCCTCTGGATCTTCTCCTACGTCCGGTAGGTTTGGCATCCTGGACAGGGCGTCCGCGTTGGTATTGGAGCGTCCTGCCCGGTATTTGATTGTGAACTCGTAGTTGGACAGACGGGCCATCCATCTCTGCTCTAGGGCACCGAGTCTTGCCGTGTCCAGGTGTGTCAACGGGTTGTTATCCGTGTACACGGTGAACCGGGAAGAAGCGAGGTAGTGCTTAAAGCGTTCGGTGACTGCCCACACCACTGCCAGGAACTCTAGCTTAAATGAGCTATAATTCTCAGGGTTTCTTTCGGTGGATCGCAGTTTTCGGCTAGCGTAAGCGATTACTCGTTCTTTCCCCTGCTGGATCTGGGACAGTACGGCTCCTAGCCCGATGTTACTTGCGTCGGTGTAGAGGATAAAAGGCTGGCTGTAATCAGGGTACGCCAGGATTTCATCCCCCGTGAGGGCCATCTTCAGCTGGCGGAAGGACTCTTCTTCTAACTTCTCCCATTTGAAGGGCGGCTTCTGGTTCTTGGCCTTCCTGGACTGGCCTATCAGGAGGTCCTGCATAGGAGCTGCCTTTTTGGTGAAACCGGGGATGAATCTGCGGCAATAGCCTACCAACCCGAGGAACTGCCGCACTTCCTTTACACTGGAGGGACTTGGCCATTCCTTAATTGCGGTGATCTTATCAGGGTCGGGAGCCACTCCGTCAGCGCTCACCACGTGTCCCAGGTACTGCACCTTTGGTTTCAAGAGGTGACACTTGGAGGGTTTTACCTTTAAGCCGTAGCTTGCCAGAGCTTCGAACACTTCCGCCAGGTGTTTCAGGTGGTCCTCATAAGTCTTGGAATATACGATGACATCGTCCAGGTACAACAGGACCGTCTCGAAGTTTCTGTGGCCCAGACAGCACTCCATTAATCGTTGGAAGGTTCCCGGTGCGTTGCAGAGTCCGAACGGCATACAGGTAAACTCGCTAAGTCCCATCGGGGTGGTGAATGCGGTCTTCTCCCGGTCCGCCTCTGCTACAGGAACCTGCCAGTACCCGCTAGTGAGATCCAAGGTAGAGAAGAAGTTAGCAGATCTTAAAGCAGCCAAAGACTCCTCTATCCTTGGTAAGGGGTACGCATCCTTGTGTGTGATACGGTTAATTTTCCGGTAATCTACACACATCCTCATGGTGTTGTCTTTCTTTTTGACTAAGACTAGTGGAGCTGCCCAGGGGCTACAGCTATCCCTGATCACCCCAGCCTCCTTCATGTCCCTAAGCATCCCCTTGGCGTGTTGGTAGTGTGCAGGGGGTACGGGTCGATACCTCTCTTTTATAGGAAGATGGTCTCCCGTGGGGATGTGGTGTTCTACCCCCATGACTCGCCCGAAGTCTAACGGGTGTTTACTAAACACTCTCTCGTACTCTTGAACCACCCGATAGACTCCCTGTTTCTGGTGTGAGGGAGTGGAGTCAGTACCCAAATGTAGTTGCTGACACCAGTCCTCCATTGTTTCCTTAGAGCCGTTACCTTCCTCCGGGGAAGATGGAGGCAAGGGTTCTACGGACTGTATGGAATTTTGATTGATGGTATACAATTTGGCTAGCGTGGCATACCGGGGCAGGTACACTTCCCTCTTCCCGATATTTATTATGCGAACGGGCACCCTCCCATGGCGTACATTGACCACCCCCCGTGCTGTCAAAATGGTGGGCCTACTGTCTGAGTAAACTGGTTCTACCATTGCCTGGTAATCTCTACCTCTCAGACCAATAGCTGCCCGGCACCAAATCATCATTTCACTTTTTGGGGGCATGGCAATAGGGAAAGGGTCACACATTCTTACGCTACCAATCTCACCACCGGAGAGTTCTATCTGTTGCCGTCGTATCAGTGCCCGGATCTCTTTCTGGAGCACTCGCTGCTGGCCGGAGCTGGCGTTCTTGGCAACCTGTTGTAAAAGGAAAATCACCTCTGCAAGACAATTTTCAATTACATTAGTTCCTAGAGTTATCTTTGGGTGACTCTCGTGTTTGTCAATGTCTACAATGATCAGTCCCTGTGCTGCCAGTTCGACTCTACCGATTTTAATGGTCACCTCTTTAAATCCAATCTGTGGCACGGGCTGACCATTGCTGGCGATGATACTCAAGTCGTCGTCAGGGTAGCGGGTGATATCCGAGTCATTCCAGTACTGCTTGAAGAGCACGTACGGGATAGTGGTAACCTGTGACCCGGTGTCCAGTAGGGCACTCATGGGGATGCCATCCAGTACCACGGGCAAGACTGGACGTCCTCCCACATATTTGTCGCGCCAGTTCGATGGGCCTGATGATCTTTTTCCTGGGGTTTGGCCCTCTACCCCAGGTTGTGCCAGTTTAAAGGACAGTACCTTGCCATATGTCCGGGTTGATTGCAGCGGCGGCAGATGGGTTGTCCGTCCTCGTTGTATCGGTCGCTGGGTCTTCCTCTGGCCGGTGGGGTCCTCCTTGGTCGACGCCACGGGATGTCCTCCGGTCCGGATGCCAGCTGGATCTTCCCTGGAGTGGAAACCTGTAAAGACTGCACAGTTCGGGTTAGCGCGGCAACGCTTTTAGCTAGCTCTTGGACCTGATGGTGCAGGTCTGGAGCCGGGTCATTGTTCAAAGCCTGCGCATCAGCTCCCACAGGCCCTGCCGACAAGGGTGCCGCCTCCTGGTGGTAAGTGGTAGTGGGGCGTCTGTGGGTCACAACGCCACCTGGTGCCGGTTCTCGGAGCACCCGGATGGCTCTGTCCTTGAACTGTGCAAATCCCAGATGAGGGTCCTGTAAGGCCATTGCCCGCAACTGGGTTCGGTGGGCATTGCAATATAAACCCTCTATAAATTGTTCAGTCAACAGCCTGTCCTCGTCTCCCACGCCGTCAGGGTCGGTCTGCTTAATGGCTCTCAGGGCCTCTTGTAGGTTCAGGGCATAGTCCCTTATACTCTCATGTGCCCGCTGTTTGCACCCGTAGAATCTAAGCTTGATCTCGGCTGAGGTGCGGGTATCAAAGGTGTCCCTCAGCCGGGTTAGTATCTCTGCGACAGTCCTCCTCCCAGGTGGCCAGGACTTTACCTCCCTTTGGGCTGCCCCGGTTAATTGGGCCACCAGGATGCTCACTTTTTGCTCCTCTGTGAGGGGATACACCTGGAAGAGGCTATCCAGCTTTTCTCTAAAGTCATGCAGGGTATGTGACTCCCCTGAGTACTGGGGTAGCCAGGCTGCCCCCGGGATATAGGGCATGGTGAAAGGCATGACCGCAACAGCGGTGGCGCTGGCGGGGGTTGAAGCGGTGAAGCTCTCCTCCGTATCCGACATCCTTCTCCCCCCTAGTGGACCGTGGCCTACCTTGCGATGATCCTCTTCCGTAGGCCGCGGCTCCGCAGTGGATCGTCAGGGTTGAGGACCTTCCGTCGCGCTCCTGTGACGTCGGCGTCTGCTGGGCTCCTTCCAGGACCTTACGCAACGTCCGGACGTGAGGCGGGGCTTCAGTTCTCGCGCGCTTTCGGAGTCCACGCCCCTCTTCTTCCCGCGCGGCGTCTTCAAGATGGCGTCCAACGGCGGGAAAACTCCACGGATGGCGGGAAGAAGGCAGAAGATGGCGCCGGATGGCGGGAAAACTTCGCGGATGGCGGGAAGAAGACAGAAGATGGCGCCGGATGGCGGGAATCTTCACCACTGGTAAGTTTGAACAGTCTTTTTCAGGCACGCAGTACCCGGTGGTTGCGGGCACGAGATCCTGCCGACTACGCCAAAAGTTGACGCACCCCTGGGCCTGTGTCGCGCAGCGTTGCGCACGCGGGAGCCTACCCGGAGCCGGATCTGTTGAGGGTTGTAGTCTCGTGGCGGTGACCCGGTCCGTGCCCAGGGAGTCAGACTAAGTGGCGCTGTATTAGCGGTAGATGTTGGACGACTACGCCACCCGTTGAATGCAGCGAAGGAGCTGCCGCTGCAGGGCAGACCGCTGAGGCCGGTGGTAGGATTGTGCAGCGTGATAGTATCACCCCCAACGGGAGGGGTATGGCCTCAGGGCAGCCGACGTGGATGATGGGGTGTAACGGGTCTGGGAGGCGGAACCTCTGGGCTACTATACAAGGGAGCGGTCCTTGTAAGGGAGCGGGTGGCGACCAGGCAGGCAGTCACAGCAGGTGACCGGGACAGTCTCTGGGTGTACGGGCAGGAGGTCACGGCAAGTGATCAGGGCAGTCTCTGGAAGAACGGGCTGGAGGTCACGGCAAGTGACCGGGGCAGTCTCTGGAAGAACGGGCTGGAGGTCACGGCAAGTGACCGGGGCAGTCTCTAGGTAAAGGGTAGGTACGACCTGTGATGGCTGAACCTCCAGGTAGGCTAGCAAGGCAGATGGAGGATGTGTGCTCCCAGGTGAGCAAGCGAGAGTCTCTGGAATAGCAGGTGGTCACAGCACGTGACGGCGGAGCCTCCAGGTAGGCAAGCAGGCAGGTAGCGGAGAAGCGCTCCCAGGTGAGCGGGCAAGAGTCTCTGGAATAGCTGGTGGTCCCAGCACGTGACAGCGGAACCCCCGGGCAGGCAAGCAGGCAGGTAGCGGAGAAGCGCTCCCAGGTGAGCGGGCAAGAGTCTGGAATAGCTGGTGGTCACAGCACGTGACAGCGGAGCCTCCGGGCAGGCAAGCAGGCAGGTAGCGGAGAAGCGCTCCCAGGTGAGCGGGCAAGAGTCTGGAATAGCTGGTGGTCACAGCACGTGACAGCGGAGCCTCCGGGCAGGCAAGCAGGCAGGTAGCGGAGAAGCGCTCCCAGGTGAGCGGGCAAGCTGGTCCATAGACAGACTGACCGGAGTTGTAAGGCAGACCGTCGGACCTCAGGCAAGCAGGCAGGTAGCTGATGTGCGCTCCCAGGTGAGCGGGCAAGTTGGTCCTTAGACAGACTGACCGGAGTTGTAAGGCAGACCGTCGGACCTCAGGCAGGCAGGCAGGTAACAGGAAATCAGGCAGGATTAGGACAGCAAGCTGGCAGGAATCTGGCAGGTAACTGGCAGGTAACTGGCAACGGGACCTGAGGGCTGAAGCAGAGTAGAACGGTGCAACAACATTGCTCGGGCACCTCCATTTTGGAGGAGGTGCCTTATATATGGTAAAGTCCTCCGGCCATTGGCCGGGGACTCCTTAGGACGGCGCGCGCGGCCCCTTTAAGAGGGAGGGAGGGCGCGCGCGCGCGCCCTAAGCACAGTGGCCGGGAAGGAGCGCGCGCTGCCAGCAGAGCGGGAGAGGGACGCCGGGCACGGAGCAGAGCGGTGAGGGGAACAGTGTCCCTGCCTAGCAGAGGGCAGGGACGCCGGCACTACAGTACCCCCCCCTTTAGGCCCCCCCTTTTTTAGGCCAGATAGAAATTTAGCTAGGATGAGAGGGGCATGGATGTTCTCCCGGGGCTCCCACGTTCTCTCCTCAGGACCAAACCCCTTCCAATCTACCAGAAAAAAGGTCTTTCCTCTTACCCTTTTGGTGGCAAGAATGTTCTCTACCTCAAACTCGTCCTCAGCAGAAACCGGAGCAGGAGGCGTACCTGTAGACTTGGAAAAAGAGTTAAGCACCACGGGTTTGAGGAGAGATACATGGAAGGAGTTAGGGATCCGTAAGTTGGCCGGGAGTTTCAATTTATAGGCCACCGGGTTGATCTGACTGATGACCTCCAGAGGACCGATGAACCGAGGCCCTAACTTGTAAGAAGGTATCTTGAGTCGAACATATTTAGATGAGAGCCAGACTTTATCTCCTGGACGAAATTGTGGAGGATCCAGGCGTTTTTTGTCAGCGTGTCTTTTCATACGCTCGGATGACAAAAGGAGTGCGGACCGGGTACTCTCCCATATGGAGGAAAATTTGCTAACGAGAGATTCCGCAGCCGGGTTGTCCACAGAGGTGGAGACAGGAAAAGGAATCCGAGGATGCTGACCAAAGACTACAAAAAACGGGGATTTGGAGGAGGATTCGCTCTCGTGATTATTATAAGAGAACTCGGCCCATGGTAGGAGATCCACCCAGTCAGAATGGTGGGCATTAACGAAGTGCCGGAGGTAACTGGTCAGGTTCTGATTGATCCGCTCCACTTGACCATTGGACTGTGGGTGGTAAGCGGAAGAGAAGTCCAGGGTGACGTCTAGTAGTTTACAAGTGGCTCTCCAGAAACGTGAGGTGAACTGTACCCCACGATCCGACACGATGTGGAGGGGCAGGCCATGAAGACGGAAGATGTGGCGGATAAAGTCTTTAGCCAGCTCGGGTGCAGACGGAAGGCCTGGCAGGGGAATAAAGTGAGCCATCTTGGAAAAGCGGTCAGCGACCACCCAAATGACCGTACAACCGGCAGAGACGGGGAGATCAGTTATAAAGTCCATTGCTATATGCTGCCAGGGGGCAGCAGGTACAGGAAGCGGAAGGAGGCGTCCGGCTGGCAGATGTCTCGGGACTTTGTTGCGGGCGCAGGACACACAGGCAGAAACAAAGTCTATTATGTCCTTGTGCAGGGTAGGCCACCAATAGTGCCGGGCAATAAGCTGGAGGGTCTTTTTCTGACCGGCGTGGCCAGCTAGTTTAGACGAATGGCCCCAGTGTAGGATCTTCTCCCGATCAGGTACTGAAACAAACGTCTTACCGGGAGGGAGACGATTTAGACTCACGGGAGCCACCTGCATTACTCTGGCGGGATCGATGATATGTTTAGGTTCTTCCTCGAGATCGGACACCAGAAAGGATCGGGACAAGGCGTCTGCTTTGACGTTTTTGTCAGCCGGGCGAAAATGAAGAACAAAATCAAAGCGAGCAAAAAACAAGGACCACCGGGCTTGGCGCGGGTTAAGTCTCTGGGCATGCTGGAGGTAAGCCAAGTTCTTGTGGTCAGTGTAAATTATTACCGGATGAAGAGCCCCCTCGAGTAGGTAACGCCACTCCTCCAACGCCAGCTTGATGGCCAATAACTCTCGGTCTCCTATGGAATAGTTGCGCTCAGAAGAGGAGAAGAGTTTGGAGAAGAAGCCACAAGTTACCATTCTCCCGGAAGATGATTTTTGAGTAAGTACCGCTCCGGCTCCAGAGGAGGAGGCGTCAACTTCCAGGAAGAACTGCTTGTTGCCGTCCGGGCGATGCAGCACCGGGGCGGAAGAGAAGGCCTGTTTTAGGGAAAGAAAGGCCTCCTCTGCTTCGGGCGGCCACTCTTTGGGATTAGTACCCTTACGGGTGAGCGCGGAAATTGGGGCAGTCCGGGAAGAGAAGTGCGGGATGAAGAGGCGGTAATAGTTGGCGAAGCCCAGGAACCATTGAATAGCCTTCAACCCCTCTGGTCAGGGCCATTTCTCGATGGCAGACAGTTTCTCAGGATCCATTTGTAGGCCGGTCTGAGAGATAATGTAGCCCAGAAACGGAAGCGAGGTCTGCTCAAAGAGGCACTTCTCATATTTAGCGTAGAGATGGTTCTGCCTGAGCCTGAGCAGGACCTGACGAACATCCCTCCGGTGAGTCTGGAGATCCGGAGAGAAGACCAAGATGTCGTCCAGGTACACCACTACGCAGGAGTAGAGAAGGTCCCGGAAGATGTCATTGACCAACTCTTGAAAGACGGCAGGAGCGTTACAGAGGCCAAAGGGCATTACCAGATATTCATAGTGGCCGTCCCGGGTGTTGAATGCCGTCTTCCATTCATCCCCCTGACGGATACGAACCAGGTTGTACGCCCCACGGAGGTCCAGTTTGGTGAAGATTCTAGCCCCCCTCAGACGATCAAATAACTCCGGAATGAGCGGAAGGGGGTACTTATTCTTCACCGTGATCTGGTTAAGGCCTCTATAGTCTATACAGGGACGGAGAGAGCCGTCCTTCTTTTTGACGAAAAAGAAGCCTGCTCCCGCCGGGGAGGTAGATTTCCGGATGAATCCCCTGGCCAGATTCTCCTCAATATATTCGGACATCGACCGGGTCTCAGCAGCGGATAATGGATAAATACGCCCACGGGGAGGAGAAGTACCAGGTAACAGATCGATAGGGCAGTCGTATGGTCTATGAGGGGGTAGTGTCTCTGCCTCCTTTTTATTAAAGACATCAGCATAAGACCAATAAGGAATCGGAAGTCCAGGTAGATTAGCTGGGGTAGGAGAAGGACGGACGGGATGAACGGGAACCAGACAGGTCTTATGGCAGCCCTGTCCCCAGCGAAGGACTTCTCCGGTCTGCCAGTCAAGAACGGGTGCATGTTTCTGGAGCCAAGGTAGGCCTAGCAAGAGGGCGTGAGAGAGTCCAGGCAGAACATGGAAGGAGATACTTTTAGAATGCAGCATTCCCACCTGCAGAGTAATGGATTCGGTGATGAGTTGGATGGGGCGTGGTAAGAGCCCCCCATCCACGGCAGCAATAGACAAGGGTACAGCCAGAGGTTTGGTGGGGATGCGGTATTTCTCTACCAGGGACTGTGAAATAAGATTCCCGGCTGCTCCAGAGTCCAGTTGGGCTAGTTCGAAATAACGGTTCTCCCCGTAGACGATTGAAACTGACAACAGCAGGGATGGAGAGGATTTATTCTTGTCTAGGTGGACCTCTCTGAGCGAACCTAGACACAGGCGTTTCCCGACCTCTCCGGGCAGGCACGGATCCGGTGCTCCTTACTGCCACAGTAGAAGCAGGTCCCCTCGGCACGGCGTAAGTCCTGACGGGTCTTGACCATCTTGGTCTGGTCGACCTGCATAGGCTCAGGAGGGTGTACCTGGTTAGAGACAGAAGGAGTGACGGGTTTCTGAAAAGTAGGAGCTAGACGTGGTAACCTCCTCTCACGGGTGACCTCTCTGGCACGCTCCTGGAACCGTAGGTCAATCCGGGTGGCAAGAGTTATTAAGTCATCGAGAGTGGTAGGAATGTCCCGACCGGCAAGTTCATCTTTAATACGGCCGGACAGACCCTCCCAGAAGATGGAAACCAGAGCGTCGTTATCCCAGGCCAGCTCCGAGGCAAGGGTACGGAACCGTATGGCATATTGGCCCACGGTGAGACTTTCCTGACGGAGGCGTAGCAACGATGATGCGGATGAGGTCTTCCGTCCGGGTTCGTCGAAGACTTTCCGGAAAGCCGTGAGAAAAGCAGGCAAGTTGGACACCAGGGGGTCTCCTCTCTCCCATAGAGGATTTAGCCAGGCCAGGGCCTCCCCGGTGAGATGGGACATGATGAATGCAATTTTGGCTCGGTCGGAGTTAAACTGGTGGGACAATAGTTCAAAGTGCAGGGTGCACTGATTTATGAAGCCCCGAGCCTGGGCTGAGCCGCCTCCGAAGCGAGGAGGTGCAGAAAGCCGAGGTCCGGGGTAGGATATCATGGTGTTAGTGGACAGCGGAGCTGCCGGATTGCGAGACATGGCACTGGCGGAGGTTGTTGGTGGAACAGTCAGAGTGTCCAGGCGAGTATTGACATTCCGCAGGTGACCCAGGATGGACTCCTGTTGGGACCTTTGATGGGACAGTTCATGACACAGGTCCGAGAGCGAGGGAGCTTGGGTGCCACCGGGTTCCATGGCCCGAGCAAACTGTAACGGGTCTGGGAGGCGGAACCTCTGGGCTACTATACAAGGGAGCGGTCCTTGTAAGGGAGCGGGTGGCGACCAGGCATGCAGTCACAGCAGGTGACCGGGACAGTCTCTGGGTGTACGGGCAGGAGGTCACGGCAAGTGATCAGGGCAGTCTCTGGAAGAACGGGCTGGAGGTCACGGCAAGTGACCAGGGCAGTCTCTGGAAGAACGGGCTGGAGGTCACGGCAAGTGACCGGGGCAGTCTCTAGGTAAAGGGTAGGTACGACCTGTGATGGCTGAACCTCCAGGTAGGCTAGCAAGGCAGATGGAGGATGTGTGCTCCCAGGTGAGCAAGCGAGAGTCTCTGGAATAGCAGGTGGTCACAGCACGTGACGGCGGAGCCTCCAGGTAGGCAAGCAGGCAGGTAGCGGAGAAGCGCTCCCAGGTGAGCGGGCAAGAGTCTCTGGAATAGCTGGTGGTCCCAGCACGTGACAGCGGAACCCCCGGGCAGGCAAGCAGGCAGGTAGCGGAGAAGCGCTCCCAGGTGACCGGGCAAGAGTCTGGAATAGCTGGTGGTCACAGCACGTGACAGCGGAGCCTCCGGGCAGGCAAGCAGGCAGGTAGCGGAGAAGCGCTCCCAGGTGAGCGGGCAAGAGTCTGGAATAGCTGGTGGTCACAGCACGTGACAGCGGAGCCTCCGGGCAGGCAAGCAGGCAGGTAGCGGAGTAGCGCTCCCAGGTGAGCGGGCAAGCTGGTCCATAGACAGACTGACCGGAGTTGTAAGGCAGACCGTCAGACCTCAGGCAAGCAGGCAGGTAGCTGATGTGCGCTCCCAGGTGAGCGGGCAAGTTGGTCCTTAGACAGACTGACCGGAGTTGTAAGGCAGACCGTCGGACCTCAGGCAGGAAGGCAGGTAACAGGAAATCAGGCAGGATTAGGACAGCAAGCTGGCAGGAATCTGGCAGGTAACTGGCAACGGGACCTGAGGGCTGAAGCAGAGTAGAACGGTGCAACAACATTGCTCGGGCACCTCCATTTTGGAGGAGGTGCCTTATATATGGTAAAGTCCTCCGGCCATTGGCCGGGGACTCCTTAGGACGGCGCGCGCGGCCCCTTTAAGAGGGAGGGAGGGCGCGCGCGCGCGCCCTAAGCACAGTGGCCGGGAAGGAGCGCGCGCTGCCAGCAGAGCGGGAGAGGGACGCCGGGCACGGAGCAGAGCGGGCGGTGAGGGGAACAGCGTCCCTGCCTAGCAGAGGGCAGGGACGCCGGCACTACATGGGGTAGCAGGAATCACTCAGAGACGATGCGGTGTAATTCAGGGTCTTTACTGGTGATAAAGATAGACCCTCCCGGAGTACTGGCTAGCGATCGGGGCCTGGTCAGTCCTTGAGCAGATGGGATCTCCCCTGGCCAGGCGGAGTTGTAGGCCTCCCAAACTGACTGTACTCTTCTGGCTACCTTGCTAGAGGCGGGTATAAGTAGCCCACGTCCCTGAGTGTACCGTGTGGTGCTCACCCGTATGGCCGGTGACTCGGGGCCTTCTAGTGGCGTCCGCTCCACGACGGCGGTGCTGGTCCCACGCGTGTGACCGTGCCTTCGGGTTTCTTGGCCAGAGGACCTGAAATCCCCTGCCGGGCGGTTTCTGCTGCTGGGTAAAGATTAGTCCCCACAGCCTCGGACTCCGGGTCCGGTGATAGCTTCTCAGTCAGGGCGAGCTCTGCAGCTGCCAGCCGCTGACTCCTTATAGCACTGCTCCCACAGAGCTCCTGATGTTCTTTTCCTATATCTGCTTCTCTTCTCTGTCTCTACTTCTTCTCTACTCACTAACCCTGCCTCAGCCCTAGGTTTATATAGGGGAAGTCCTTCCCCTCCCAGGACTGGGCAGGAGGTGTGGCATGCATAGGATTCCTGACCAAGAGACCTCCCACCTGCTCTCAGACATAACATTGCTGTTACTGTGGAAACCAGACCCCTGGGGTGCCACAGTAGCGTACAAACAAGGGGAACAAATACCTGAACCTGGCAGATCCAAATTCAGACTGGTAGAAGCACTACTCTGACCCTGGTCTGTCCCTACATGATGGTGGAGGTTGGCTCCCTAAGATAACGCAATGGCGCCCCCTATCAATGGTGGCTCACCCTGAATGCTCCTAACAACTCCTAGTTTATCTATGCTTGTGTAGCAACTTACTTGGGAAAATAGGTTAAACACTAAAAACTACAACTGACCCTGCTTGCTCCTGTACAGATTAGATACCTTGACTACACAGTCCCCAGCGGTACCTGCGGGTGAAGAGATAGACCTAACCACAGACTAGGAGATGGCAACTATGCCCTAAACTGCCTAAAAGGCAGACAAGTTGCTTCACGTTCCTCCTAAAGAACCAGAGGGCAGAGCAGAGTGTGAATTATCTAAAAGAAGAGAAGTGTGCTGAACAAAGGAATAATCCCAAAGCAAGTAAAGTAAGAAACAAAATACCAAACAAAGAATACAGCAAGTACTGTTAACAAATATACTGCCTATTTTCAAATGATAAAAAGAAGAAAAGTGCAAAGTATAGCAAATAAACAGCAAAGCGAAAAACCCTAGCTCCAAATATCAACAGAATGTCAGAATATCCAAATGAATCTATCACCAGCAGGAAACGCAGACTATAAAGCTGCACCCAAAATGTGATAGGCATCTAAATAAAAATACAAATGTGTAAAGCTAAGCAGGCTGCAGCCAGAAAAGCAGAACCCAAACACCCAGTGAAAAGGTGTGTGTCCTGTGGCTCGGCAGAAAGAGAAGCCGACCACAGAACACAAACTGAAGGGATCAAATCCTGGAGCATGACATTGCTACAGACAATTCCTCTCTCTTCCTCCTCCCTGACTTCTCTAGTTTTCCATTTCTGTTGTGTCTTGGTAATTGTGGGTAACATGAGGCGGCCCATTCAGGTTGTACAGGTGGTCTGGCTCAGCCAGGACGGCATCCATACGTGCCGTCACAAGAAGGTTTGCTATATCTCGCAGCACAGTCTCAAGAGGACGGAAACAAACTCCATGTGGACGGCATGAGGGGCCAATATCCTGTAGTGGACAAGGGACAAATACCGCCACACCATGACCAGATCACATATTACCACCACATAGTGACCGAATACTACCATACTGAGCATTAATACAAAAACAGAATACTAATATTACCATTACTAATAGTGCCATTATTCACAGGAGCTCTGTGTATAGTATACAGTGTATAGTGTCAGTGTACAGATAACACACTGACTCACTGGTGATGTCTCTAGTTGAAGTCCTTCATCTCCACTTTTCCTCTATATCCATTGCAGACCGCCATCACTTCTTCTCGCCAGGACTTGTCTCTGCATAAAATAGCACAGTTATCTAGAGCAGCTTACAGAGCACATTCCCCAATATTTCCCCAACTTCTACACTACACCAGATAAAGAAAAAAAGTGATATAGTGCCGCCCTGCACAGTAACATGAACCCCCCACAGAAAACAGTATCCTCAAAAATAAAATACATTACAGCAGTAATAATATCCTTTAATTAGCCCCTACAGTAATAATGTCCCACATCCTACTCCCATTGTCTTCATCCTGCCCCCATTGTCTCCATCCTGCCCCCAATGTCTCCATCCTGCCCCCATGTTTCCATTTGTCTCCATCCTGCCCCCAATGTCTCTCCATCCTGCCCCCAATGTCTCTCCAATCTGCCCCAAAGTCTTTCCATTCTGCCCCAATGTCTCTCCATTCTGCCCCCATTTCTTTCCATTCTGCCAATGTCTCTCCATTCTGCTCACGTCTCCATGTGTCTATTTTGCCCCATGTCTCCATTCTGCCCCCAATGTCTCTCCATTCTGCCCCCAATGTCTCTCCATCCTGCCCCCAATGTCTCTCCATTCTGCCTCAATGTCTTTCCATTCTGCCCCAATGTCTCTCCATTCTGCCCCCATTTCTTTCCATTCTGCCAATGTCTCTCCATTCTGCCCACGTCTCCATTCTGCCTCCATGTGTCTATTTTGCCCCATGTCTCCATTCTGCCCCCAATGTCTCTCCATTCTGCCTCCAATGTCTCCATTCAGCCCCGTCTCAATTCTGCTCCGTCTCCATTCTGACCCCAATGTCTCTCCATTCTGCCCCGTCTCCATTCTGCCACCATGTTTCTATTCTGCCTCCATGTTTCTATTATGCATCCAATGTCTCCATTCTGCTCACCTTTCTCCATTCTGCCCCACTTGCCTCCATTCTGCCCCAATGTTTCTATTCTGCCCCAATGTCTCCATTCTGCCCCCCTTGTCTCCATTCTGCCCTTCCTGTCTCCATTCTGCCCCCCTGTTTCCATTCTGCCCCCCTTGTCTCCATACTACCCCCTGGTTTCTATTCTGCCCCCAATGTCTCCATTCTGCCCCCGTCTCCATTCTGCCCCCCATGTTTCTATTCTTCCCTCCATGTCTCCATTCTGTCCCCCTTGTCTCCATTCTGCCCCCATGTTTCTATTCTGCCACCCTTGTCTCCATCCATACTGCCCTCTGCTTTCTATTCTACCCCCAATGTCTCCATACTGTCCCCATGTCTCCATTCTGCCCACTATCTCCATTCTGCCCCCCGGTCTCTATTCTGCCCCGTCTCCATTCTGCCCCCTATGTCCATTCTGCCCCCCGGTCTCTATTCTACCCCGTCTCCATTCTGCCCCCCTGTCTCCATTCTTCCCCCATGTTTCTATTCTGCCACCCTTGTCTCCATCCATACTGCCCTTTGGTTTCTATTCTGCCCCCAATGTCTCCATACTGTCCCCATGTCTCCATTCTGCCCCCTATCTCCATTCTGCCCCCCGGTCTCTATTCTGCCCCCCTGACTCCATTCTGCCCCCTATCTCCATTCTGCCCCCCGGTCTCTATTCTGCCCCATCTCCATTCTGCCCCCCTGTCTCCATTCTTCTCCCCTGTCTCCATTCTGCCCCATCTCCATTCTGCCCCCCATGTCTCCATTCTGCCCTCAATGTGTTTCCATTCTGCCTCCAATATGACTCCATTCTCCCCCAATGTGACTCCATTCGGCCCCCCTGTCTCCATTCTGCCCCCCTTGTCTCCATACTACCCCCTGGTTTCTATTCTGCCCCAAATGTCTCCATTCTGCCCCCGTCTCCTTTCTGCCCCCCATGTTTCTATTCTTCCATCCATGTCTCCATTCTGTCCCCATTGTCTCTATTCTGCCCCCATGTTTCTATTCTGCCACCCTTGTCTCCATCCATACTGCCCTCTGGTTTCTATTCTGCCCCCAATGTCTCCATACTGCCCCCTGTCTCCATTCTGCCCCCTATCTCCATTCTGCCCCCCGGTCTCTATTCTGCCCCGTCTCCATTCTGCCCCCCGTCTCCATTCTGCCCCCCGGTCTCTATTCTGCCCCGTCTCCATTCTGCCCCCCTGTCTCCATTCTTCCCCCCTGTCTCCATTCTGCCCCGTCTCCATTCTGCCCCCCATGTCTCCATTCTGCCTCCAATATGACTCCATTCTCCCCCAATGTGACTCCATTCTGCCCCCAATGTCTCCCATTCTGCCTCCATGTTTCCCATTCGACCCCCCCATGCCTCCATTCTGCCCTCAGTGTCCCTCACCCTGCCCCCACCCTGTGCGGTTTTGGTGATTTTTTTCCTCTATAGACTTCTATGTGGAGCATAAAAAAACGTCTGTAAGAAACTGCAGATACTTTTTTAAGTGCAGAATCAAAGCTTTTCTGTACTGTAAAAAACAATTAAAAACGCAGTTTCACATCTGCACCAAAATGCATCAAATAAGGGGGAAAAAGCCTAAAATAGTGCACCAAAGATGCAATAACCAGAGGAGATTGTTATTGTGTAGATTGGTGCACAGTATTTATGCTACGTGTGAACACGGCCTTACAGACACAAAAAAGCCAGATGTCATATAGTGAAACTACACAGAGATGAGAAAGTTCTGAAGGGTCCGACTGTGAATGAGGGAACAAAAAATAATCCACAGGTCCCAACTAGAGAAGAGCAGGACGCACAGATGATATTGCAGCAGCCCGGGCTAATCTAAAGCCGCGACAGGGCCTCCCGTCCAGCCACCAATTACCACTGACCTGGATGCTGGACCTGAGTCCCATGAGTCGATCCTCTCATCTCTAGTCCCAGCCGTCCTGGATACAGCAGACAGTCCCGGATTTAGGTCTATGCCCTGCAGTCCCGAGTTTCTGCTGAATGTCCCTCACTGCCACCGCCCCTCTGATAACTCTTCCTGCCGGGAGAGAAAGACATGGTAAATGGGCGTAGCTTGGGGTGTGGATAGGGGCGTGGTCAGACTACGCGTGCCGCATGGTTTCGCCCTCTTTCTAGTCCTCATAGGTTGGCGGTATGCTTGTACTGAGGAGATCTGGGATATCAGTGATTAGGTCCCATATTGTGCACTGTAAGGTCTGGAAAAGCTCCTTCTATCCGTCTCTGTAGCACCAGAGGAAGAACAGAGGGGAAAAGACAGGATTTTCTACATGTCGCGTTATGTAGATGTTCTGCAGATTTATCACAACCGTCCACAAGAAGAAACTGCCATCACAGAGCCGCCTTTAGCTGTTGGAAAAGTTTAAACTTAGTTTTGAATAGTTGCTATAGGCAACAAGGACCGTTTCTATTTATGCTGGGTCACATGATGCTGGTGCTGGGTGATGTCATGTGACGGAATGTTGTGGGTGATGATGTCACAGAGGGCTTTGTGATGTCACCCCTGGGTATATTAGAAGCCTCGGCCCATCTGCAGCTTGTATCTCATTGACCATACCTTGGTGCTGAGAGACCGCTGGAGATGATGAGTATCATCCTATCATTTCTGTGCTTTACGTTGCTCTACCCCCCACATTACAGTACACTGAGGGCGAGTATGTTCTCATCAATATGGAGGTCACAAGGATCAGCTAATGAGAATATCGCCTCTTCCAGGACTTCTCATACTGGACACGTGACCGTCCGTCATATGAAAGTCCAACTGTAAATAATATTCCATGGACCCTGTAGGTGAATCCCAAACTTCTTCCTGATCTTCTCAATGGGATATTTCTGAAAGTTGCTTGATAATGTATCCATCACTGTATAATAACAAGGGCTCTCTGTTTGACTGGATTGGGTATAAATATACAGGACTTTATTATGTTTTTTTTCTTTATTATAGGATGACCCACTACCCGTGGATCTCAGGAGAAGCACCTATCAAGCTTCCATCAATCTTCCTCTTTGGCTCTTCCGTGACGCAGTTTTTGTTGCGGTGATGACACTACTGACAATACTAGAGTATTTGGCCTTAAGTCTTGTTCTGAGCAAGTGTCTGAACCTGGTGAAACAATCAGAAAACTCCTGCGAACAAAACCATTCTGAAGGAACAAAGTGCTTGTAAGGAGCCGATTTGCATCCCTCAGATTCAGGAGCAAGACTCCAGGAGAACACCTGTCCTGCCCAATGGCAAATGTTTTACTCCATCCATGGCTCCTGCACCGCAGGATGCGAAAAAGGTTCCTAGTTGCAACTATAAAGTGGCGTTCAGTGATATTGTCTGGGTCAGAACGATCCCTCACAACAATATAGGAAGAAGAGCTCGAAGTTCCACGGAGCATAAAGAGAGGTTACTGATTTTTCAGAGAAGCCAACAATCCAGAATTCCAGAGACAAGAGCACCAGAACCTAAAAACACCAGAACCTACCATGTCAGAACCTAGTATGTCAGAACCTAGAATGCCAGAGCCTGAAATGCCTACAACACCTCCACCCAAAATCAAGAGGAGAAGATGTTTCCTTAGATGTCTTAGAGGCGAGGAAGATTGAGAAGGCAACTGCTTGAACTTTCCCATTGCTCGTGTTTTCATCACAGGTTAGTCCTATACATGCTGTCTGATGGGCACCATCTTACTACATACAATGCAGCATTGCACCTGAAATCGAATGGATATTTTGTCACACACTTGCACTTTAGCACCTTATCATATGGCGCATATATCTATGAACGCTTTGCTAAGTATCACTGTCTAGTATGTGCTTCTGATGAACCTATTTTAGGAAAACGTGTTGAGGTTTGGCATACTATGTACTTGAGTTTGGCGTACTATGTACTTGTTGGTAAATTCTATTGCCATCTATAATCTACTAGATATTATAATGTCTCTGGTGGGATGCCCCATGCCGAATTGTTGATAACTGACTATGAGCATTGTCCTCTATTTCTTATCTACTATGGTTACAGGTTGATGTGAAGAGAGCTGTGCCATTGGTAGCGATTTTTCTACTGATTTGTCAGTTATATTTATGTTAGTTTAGCAAATTTCTGCTTGTAGGGTCTAATGTTTTAGCATAGTGTATGTTCTGTGAGCTAAATTGTCATACTTATGCACTAGATAGATTATAAATTGTGATGCTTATGTACAAGATAGATTATTAGTTTAATCGGTGATTTTTTAAATATTTTTTAACATCAGGAGACTCAAGAATCGCATCTTACAGAAGACAAGAAGCCTAAATGCCGAAGGGTGATGACCTGTTGATGGCCCACAGCTGGAGGGTCATTACCTCTTGATGGCACAAAACCGGACAGAAGATAAAAACATTTGATGGCACACAGCCGGAGGGTGATGACCTATTGATGGCCATAGCCAGAGGGTCATTACCTGTTGATGGCACACAGCTGGACAGAGGATCATTACCTGTTGATGGCACACAGCCGGATGGTCATTACCTGTTCATGGCGCACTGCCGGATGGTCATTACCTGTTGATGGCACACAGCCGGAGGGTGATGACCTATTGATGGCCATAGTCAGAGGGTCATTACCTGTTGATTGTGCACTGCCGGATGGTCATTACCTGTTGATGGCACACAGCTGGAGGGTGATGACCAGTTGATGTCGCCCTGCCGGATGGTCATTACCTGTTGATGGCACACAGCCGGACAGAGGATCATTACCTGTTGTTGGCACACAGCCGGTCAGAGGATAAGATCTTTTGATTGCATACACCGGTTCCCTCCCTGATAACAAGGAACCCTGGGGAATACTGGTCATCTTGATCCCCCACTGACTATATACTTGCTCCACCTCAGCCTACACCATCATGGAGGACACTTCCACCTGTGTTCACTGTAAGGTTGGACTTTATTTTATAATTACAGCAGATTAATAAACATCATAAAGCTGTAAAATTATCGAGTAATTTAGTATAAATTATTATAAAGAAATATAAAGTATAATAGATAGCTATAGAGGGCACATAAGACGACTAACTATAGAAAGCATGGTATCGCCTGATATATACTGTATATTCTAGATGGCGATATTACACTAAATATATCACAACCTCCAGGGTGATATTACCGTACAATGCAAGATCACTAATAATGGCCACAGATTATGAGAAAATGACCAGCTCCATAGTCCTGGAGTTATTATAAATGTCTCTAGTGTGAGGCAGAGACTGGACGAGTGTTGGAGGGAGGTATATTCCCCCAGGACGTCCTTTAAGTATCCATGCTGTAGAATCTGCCGTATACTTCTGTTCTAGCAGTCAGACATTTCACTCTGCAAATCACAGGCTCAACATTGTGTAAAACTACCACCGTATATAAGAGCACCTAGAATATAAACTAGCGGCATGCCGTGCACTGCCCACGTCATGTGTACGGGATACAGGACCTGCAGGACCTGGTACGGCCATAATAGTTGATAGATTAATGATACCTGTGCAAATGAAGGGAAAAAAAATATGTGCAACAACAGGAGGAGAAAGTCTCAAAATGTAATTTGAAGAGTATAATAGAGAAATGGGAAACTTCTGGAGATGCAGATAAGTGGTACCAGGGCGAAACGTAAGTGTAGTGAGACAAGGGAAAAGTGCAAATGATCCAGCGTAAAGGTTTGTTTAGTAGAAAAAATATTAAAACTTAGCTTTTATTAGCCATATAAAACACTGCTCCACAAAGAATACAGCAAATGTGCAACTATCATAGCTTACAGACCTACGCGTTTCAACATATCATGTCTTAATTATGGCCCTACTACTAGAATGACAAAAAGGCATATATATATATATATATATATATATATCCACGTGCCTGTATGACCTCCCTACAACGCCTGGGCATGCTCCTGATGAGGTTGCGGATGGTCTCCTGTGGGATCTCCTCCCAGACCTGGACTAAAGCATGGAGCGAGACATGATGTCCCAGATGTGCTCAATCGGATTCAGGTCTGGGGAACGGGAGGGCCAGTCCATAGCTTCAATGCCTTCATCTTGCAGGAACTGCTGACACATTCCAGCCACATGAGGTCTGGCATTGTCCTGCATTAGGAGGAACCCAGGGCCAACCGCACCAGCATATGGTCTCACAAGGGGTCTGAGGATCTCATCTCGGTACCTAATGGAAGTCAGGCTACCTCTGGCGAGCACATGGAGGGCTGTGCGGCCCTCCAAAGAAATGCCACCCCACACCATTACTCACCCACTGCCAAAGCGGTCATGCTGAAGGATGTCGCTCTCCACGGCGTCTCCAGACTCTGTCACGTCTATCACATGTGCTCAGTGTGAACCAGCTTTCATCTGTGAAGAGCACAGGGCGCGAGTGGCGACTTCGCCAATCCTGGTGTTCTGTGGCAAATGCCAAGCGTCCTGCATGGTGTTGGGCTGTGAGCACAACCCCTATCTGTGGACGTCGGGCCCTCATACCACCCTCATGGAGTCGGTATCTAACCGTTTGTGCAGACACATGCACATTTGTGGCCTGCTGGAGGTCATTTTGCAGGGCTCTGGCAGTGCTCCTCCTGTTCCTCCTTGCACAAAGGCGGAGGTAGCGGTCCTGCTGCTGGGTTGTTGTCCTCCTACGGCCCCCTCCACATCTCCTGGTGTACTGGCCTGTCTCCTGGTAGCGCCTCCAGCCTCTGTACACAGCCAACCTTCTTGCGACAGCTCGCATTGATGTGCCATCCTGGATGAGCTGCACTATCTGAGCAACTTCTGTGGGTTGTAGAGTCTGGCTCATGCTACCACGAGTGTGAAAGCACAACCAACATTCAAAAGTGACCAAAACATCAGCCAGAAAGCATTGGTACTGAGATGTGGTCTGTGGTCCCCACCTGCAGAACCACTTCTTTATTGAGGGTGTCTTGATAATTGCCAATAATTTCCATCTATCGTCTATTCCATTTGCACATCAGCATGTGAAATTGATTGTCAATCAGTGTTGCTTCCTAAGTGGACAGTTTGATTTCACAGAAGTTTGATTTACTTGGAGTTATATTCTGTTGTTTTAAGTGTTCCCTTTATTTTTGGAGCAGTGTATATAGATACATACAGTGAGTACGGAAAGTATTCAGACTCCTTTAAATTTTTCACTCTTTGTTTCATTGCAGCCATTTGATAAATTCTAAAAAGTTCATTTTTTTTCTCATTAAAGTACACTCTGCACCCCATCTTGACTGAAAAAAACAGCAATGTAGAATTTTTTTGCAAATTTATTAAAAAAGAAAAACTGAAATATCACATGGTCATAAGTATTCAGATCTTTTGCTCAGACACTCATATTTAAGTCACATGCTGTCCATTTCCTTGTGATCCTCCTTGAGATGGTTCTACTCCTTCAATGGAGTCCAAATGTGCTTAATTAAACTGATAGGACTTGATTTCGAAAGGCACACACCTGTCTATATAAGACCCCACAGCTCACAGTGCATGTCAGACCAAATGAGAATCATGAGCTCAAAGGAACTGCCCAAGGAGCTCAGAGACAGAATTGTGGCAAAGCACACATCTAGCCAAGGTTATAAAAGAATTTCTGCATTACTCAAGGTTCATAAGAGCACAGTGGCCTCCATATTCCTTAAATGGAAGAAGTTTGGGACCACCAGAAGTCTTCCTAGACCTGGCCTTCCAGCCAAACTGAGCAATCATGGGAGAAGAGCCTTGGTGAGAGAGGTAAAGAAGAACCCCAAGATCACTGTGGCTGAGCTCCAGAGATGCAGTAGGGAGATGGGAGAAAGTTCCACAAAGTGAACTATCACTGCAGCCCTCCACCAGTTGGGCCTTTATGGCAGAGTGGCCAGACGGAAGCCTCTCCTCAGTGCAAGACATATGAAAGACCGCATAGAGTTTGCTCAAAAACACATGAAGGACTCCCAGACTATGAGAAATAAGATTCTTTGGTCTGATGAGACGAAGATAGAACTTTTTGGTGATAATTCTAAGTGGTATGTGTGGAGAAAACCAGGCACTGCTCATCACCTGCCTAATACAATCCCAACAGTGAAACATGGTGGTGGCAGTTGTTAGAACCCTCCTGTTAGTTTTTTCTATTTTGTGGTCACGTGACCTTCTGTCTATTTATTCCAGCTCCACCCTTCAGGCTTTGCTGGACTTCAGTGTTACTTTGACTCTTAATCTAGCCAGGTGCTTTGTACCTACTGTATCTCTCTAGTTTGTTTGGTCCTTGGACCACTAAGTACTTTTGTCTGTTAGTCTTCTTCTGCTACTACTTCTGCCAGGAGGTGTCCAATTTTGTCCCAGTCCTTAGTTCTTTTAGGGACCCCTCCCTTTAATCTATAGGTCTGCGTTCAGACTAGCCGCGGACGAAGGCGGGTCTGTTCACAAGGAACAGGTTGCCCACTGCATCGTAGGGAATCAGCTTAGTCCTATAGTATGGACAGATTTCCTCTCTTTCCTTAGTTCTTGTAGCAGATCATAACAACAGTATCATGCTATGGGTGTGTTTTTCAGCTGCAGGGACAGGACGACTGGTTGCAATTGAAGGAAACATGAATGCGGCCAAGTACAGAGATATCCTGGATGAAAACCTCTTCCAGAGTGCTCTGCACCTCAGACTTGGCCAAAGGTTCACCTTCCAACAAGACAATGACCCTAAGCACACAGCTAAAATAATAAAGGAGTGGCTTCAGAACAACTATGTGACCATTCTTGACTGGCCCAGCCAGAGCCCTGACCTAAACCCAATTGAGCATCTTTGGAGAGACCTGAAAATGGCTGTCCACCAACGTTTACCATTCATTCTGACAGAACTGGAGAGGATCTGCAAGGAAGAATGGCAGAGGATCCCAAAATGCAGGTGTGAAAAACTTGTTGCATCATTTCCAAGAAGACTCATGGCTGTACTAGCCCAAAAGGGTGCTTCTACTCAATACTGAGCAAGGGGTCTGAATACTTATGCCCGTGTGATATTTCAGTTTTTCTTTTTTATTAAATTTTGAAAAATTTCTACATTTCTGTTTTCTTTCAGTCAAGATGGGGTGCAGAGTGGACTTTAATGAGAAAAAAATGAACTTTTTAGAATTTACCAAATGGCTGCAATGAAACAAAGAGTGAAAAATGTGAAGGGGTCTGAATACTTTCCGTACCCAGTGTACATGCATGGAAATAAATACAGAATTATATTTCTTAATACTGCAGTATCAGATCCTGTCTTGAATTTAACCCCTGTGGTATCCAATGTGAAAATCCACAGGGAGTCCCGGTTCAGAAGTTTGCACTTATGATCCCCCCCTCGTGTGGATCTATATACCTTCTCTATCTCCATATATTTAAAGAATGAGGTGTCACCTTTATGAACTCTCGCAAAATGCCTCGATACTGCTGATGTATTTATGGCTTCCAAATGAATCGCACCAGAAAGATGTCTTCTGATACGGACTTTCAGCGCACCTGTGGTACAACCCACATAGTGGACCTTACACAAGGTGCATTCTATAAGGTATATAACCCCTGATGAATTACAATTGAGGAAATCATGAATTTTATATTCTCTATCATTACTTAAGGACATAAAACTATCTGTTTTAACCGCGTGTAGACATGCTTTGCACCGATTGGCTCCACATCTGAAGAAACCTTTTGTGCTGAGCCAATTTGGTTGTACAGTATTAGTCTCACTGGTGTATAAGCTCGGAGAAAGGATGGTTCCCAGAGCGGGCGCTTTCCTGGCTACAAAGCGGATGGCATTAGAAAGTAGGTTTTTTAGTTTCTTGTTCTGATATATAATAGGGTTATGCTTTTTAATTCTAGATGTAATTTTATTATACTGAGGACTATAGGTGGTAGAAAACGTTACCCTAGTATCCAATGTGTTAATGTTATTTTTCTGTTTATTTCGGAGTATATCTTTCCGATTTATATTGGAGACAATTCTACTCGCTTTTCTTAAAGACCACTCGGGATAGCACCTATTGGATAGTCTGTTACAAATTTTTTCTGATTCCTTCTGAAAAGTGATGTTATCTGAACAATTTCGTATTGTTGGTATTAGCTCACCGTAAGGGATATTTCTCTTAATATGTGGCGGATGACAACATTTAGCTGATAGAATAGAATTTGAGGCTGTAGATTTTCTGTGGGGATTAATTTTGACCAATTCTTTCTCCTTGGTAGCCTCAAGTTCGAGATCCAAAAAAGTAATTTTGGATGAATGGTAGAACTAAGTGAATTTAAGATTAAAATTATTGCAGTTGATGTACTGTACAAATTGTAGCACCTCCTCCTGTGTGCCCCCCACACCAGGAGGAGGTCATCAATAAATCTACCGTACCACACAATGTGTCCACTATATGTGTTATCATTATGGTAAATGAAAAGCTCCTCCACCTACACATCACTATGTTCGCTAGCGAAGGAGAAAATTTACTGCCCATGCTGACTCCTCTTTTCTGTAAAAAAAAAACTTTTATCAAAGCTAAAATAATTACGCTCTAAGAGGAACTGTACTGCTATGACCAGAAATTCTTTTATTTCTATAGTGTACGAACTGTATGTGTCAAGGTGGTAGGTTAAACATGCTAAAGCAATATGGTGTGGAATTGAGGGGGTATAATGCCACCACATCACAGGACAATCATCCAAAGTTTTTTGGCCATTCAAATTTATCAAAAATGGTCACTATGAATTTTGAATCCCTAATGTAACTCGGAGTTTCCTGAACCAGAGGCTGTAGGTAAAAATCCATCCAGGCACTTAATTTTTTACCATGGGAACCAATCCCCACCACTATGGGTCTTAACCCCTTTACGGCCCAGGGCGTACTAATACGTACAGTACAGACCAAAAGTTTGGACGCACCTTCTCATTTAAAGATTTTTCTGTATTTTCATGACTATGAAAATTGTACATTCACACTGAAGGCAGCAAAACTATGAATTAACACATGTGGAATTATATAGTTAACAAAAAAATGTGAAACAACTGAAAATATATCTTATAATCTAGGTTCTTCAAAGTAGCCACCTTTTGCTTTGATGACTGCTTTGCACACTCTTGGCATTCTCTTGATGAGCTTCAAGAGGTAGTCACCGGAAATGGTCTTCCAACAATCTTGAAGGAGTTTCCAGAGATGCTTAGCACTTGTTGGCCCTTTTGCCTTCACTCTGAGGTCCAGCTCACCCCAAACCATCTCAATTGGGTTCAGGTCTGGTGACTGTGGAGGCCAGGTCATTTGGCGTAGCACCCCATCACTCTCCTTCTTGGTCAAATAGCCCTTACACAGCCTGGAGGTGTGTTTGGGGTCATTGTCCTGTTGAAAAATAAATGATGGTCCAACTAAATGCAAACCGGATGGAATAGCATGCGGTTGCAAGATGCTGTGGTAGCCATGCTGGTTCAGTATGCCTTCAATTTTGAATAAATCCCCAACAGTGTCACCAGCAAAGCACACCCACACCATCACACCTCCTCCTCCATGCTTCACGGTGGAAACCAGGCATGTAGAGTCCATCCGTTCACCTTTTCTGCGTTGCACAAAGACACGGTGGTTGAAACCAAAGATCTCAAATTTGGACTCATCAGACCAAAGCACAGATTTCCACTGGTCTAATGTCCATTCCTTGTGTTCTTTAGCCCAAACAAGTCTCGTCTGCTTGTTGCCTGTCCTTAGCAGTGGTTTCCTAGAAGCTATTTTACCATGAAGGCCTGCTGCACAAAGTCTCCTCTTAACAGTTGTTGTAGAGATGTGTCTGCTGCTAGAACTCTGTGTGACATTGACCTGGTCTCTAATCTGAGCTGCGCTTAACCTGTGATTTCTGAGGCTGGTGACTCGGATAATCTTATCCTCAGAAGCAGAGGTGACTCTTGGTCTTCCTTTCCTGGGGCGGTCCTCATGTGAGCCAGTTTCTTTGTAGCGATTTATGGTTTTTGCAACTGCACTTGGGGACACTTTCAAAGTTTTTCCAATTTTTCGCATTGACTGACCTTTATTTCTTAAAGTAATGATGGCCTCTCGTTTTTCTTTACTTAGCTGCTTTTTTCTTGCCATAATACAAATTCTAACAGTCTATTCAGGAGGACTATCAGCTGTGTATCCACCAGACTTCTGCACAACACAACTGATGGTCCCAACCACATTTATAAGGCAAGAAATCCCACTTATTAAACCTGACAGGGCACACCTGTGAAGTGAAAACCATTTCCGATGACTACCTCTTGAAGCTCATCAAGAGAATGCAAAGAGTGTGCAAAGCAGTCATCAAAGAAAAAGGTGGATACTTTGAAGAACCTAGAATATAAGACATATTTTCAGTTGTTTCACACTTTTTTTGTTAAGTATATAATTCCACATGTGTTAATTCATAGTTTTGATGCCTCCAGTGTGAATGTACAATTTTCAAAGTCATGAAAATACAGAAAAATCTTTAAATGAGAAGGTGTGTCCAAACTTTTGGTCTGTACTGTATATAGATAACATATATTTTGCACCATTAATTTTGTTGTAAATACATATATATAGAAGTATTTAAGGTCATCACAGAGGAGATATGTATCATCAACTTTTAAACAGTTGGTGATGGAAACCCATATTTGTAACTACAGTGTCAAAGATGCTGAGAGACTTATTTGTCTTTTCACTGGGCTGGGTTTTTTGTGAACAGCTGAAGAGATGGGTGGGACGGCTGTTCACCATATCTCCTCCTCTGGCTCTAATTCATGTGGATAGAGACATCGCTACATAGATATATATTCATATATATCTCTATTTATATCTTAAAAAATTGTAGATTTTAGACATATATTATACATAGATATATGATAGATATGATATACTTTAAATAATTCTATATTTTTAGTACATACAGTACATACATCATAGCTAAACACATACATATATATGTTTGTTAATGTTGTTATATATATATATATGCAAATTGCCTCTTCAGAGAAAAAGAGGACTTGTACTCTATAGCGCCACCTATTGGAAGCAGCAATCCTACAAGTCACAATCATCCCTTTAACGAATCGTGCAATATGACTTAGGATAAAAGCCAAATCAGAATCTCAATTTGCAGACACGGCGTTTCGGGCTGTTGGCCCTCGTCAGTGCAAAGCATGAGAACTGATTTGGCGAGGTGAGAGGCTCTGGACTGAGGTCTTTTCCTGTGAAGAGGCAATTTGCATATTCAATTTCCCAGAGAAGCATTGCATGGCGAATAAGCCTCCTTACCTTGACGTGCCAGAGCCGGTGTGTCACTCTCCATAAGGAGGAACGCTACCCCTTAGACATATCATATATATATATATGTATATGTATATATATATATATATATATATATATATGTATATGTATATATATATATATATATATATGTATATGTATATGTATATATATATATATATAGATTGAGGAGTCATTATAGATACATACTTACATAGTTTCACCATATATACATAAATAATATATTTATATCATATAATAATATTGATTCATTTATATAGCACTATTAATTCCATAGTGCTTTACATACATTTGCAGCACTGTCCCCATTGGGGCTCACAATCTAAACATCCTATCAGTATGTCTTTCAGGTTTCATAGTTCCATCTATCTGTCTAATACATAAGAATAGAATCTAATAACATTTCTATGGATTGTCTTTCTGTTCCTATGATGTAAAGTATGAAGCTTTGCCATTATTTGTGACATGATAATAAATTGTTTCCTTTCACTTCCTTTCTGTTTTTTCGCTCCACCTTGGAAACGGACAATCACACACACATCAAACTACACAAAACAATGGACCACATCCAATTATAGTCACAACAGCTTCCAAGAGACCATATAGTGTAAACCCGCACACAGGAGACACCACATAGTGACCATCACTCAAGAAACACACCACCAGATCCCAAACTACAGCACACAACAAGGAAGAGACAGCGCACAGGTGTGAACGACGTCAAATGATGCAACAAATACAAGACACAAATGCGGAAGGATGATATAGAACAGGGATGGTGGAAAGCGCAAATGGTGTGACACATGGCCACTGCTCCTGTTAGCACCACTAAGGGTACACAGAGGTTCATTTCACCGCACTCCCCATGCAATAGCATCGGGCCTATTTCTAGTATATATATAATGCAAAATCAGATAAGAGGCAACGGAAATGAATTCTTGCAGCCGACTATAGATTATATTCTAAGCATCCTGTTTCTCCAAAGAAATGATTAGTGTCTCTACACATCTCAGAGTCAGTTGTTTCTGACCGCAAAGAGAACATCTGTCTACTTTCCACTCATTCTAGGACCTTTCAGTAAAACTATATATACTGTATATATACTGTATATATATATATATATACACACACATATATATATACACATTATATAGTTATTACAAAAATGATTATAACATTCCCCCTTTTGTAAATGTCAATATCACATCTCTGTACCCATCGGGGCTTTTGTTCTCTTATTACGGTTTTCACAGGACCCATCGGATTTCAGAGTCTTGGTTATTTTCGGGGAAGGTATAATGTTCAGAATCATTATCATCAGGTTCCATAGTCTCCATTCCTCCATACATAGTCTTTGTTATGGCAGAGTCAATAAGTCTTTGTGCGAGTCCTCTAATGCACAGTATAGCACAACAGCCACAAACAGGGAGTACACTGGCCACAATGGCCAGAGATATCAGCGCGGAAGTGACCTGGCCAGACCATTTCCCAAACCATCCTTCAATCCAGGAAGAAAAATTGTCAACATATCCAGAGTTCTCAGCCAGTTTATTAGATAGGGCAGTCAGTCCATCAAGGGCATTGGTGATGCTACCATCAGGAGCTGTAGTATTATTAGGGATGAAATTGCAACAAAATCCTCCAACATACTACATACATCTTCTCTTTCTGCTCAGAGGATGCCTAATGCCATTCTGTTCTGCCAAGCCATGAGGGAAGTTGGTCCTAGCTGCTCAGCTATCCCTTTAGCTGCATCTCGAGTATAATTAACAAATCTCTGTTGGTTGTAGTATATGTAGCTTATCCAGTCTACATTTTTATTTATTGTCACCCACCATATGATGGACTCCCACCCAGCTGCTACCTGGTTCCTAGCCTTGTATTCGTTGGGCACTCCTCTGGGAACTCCAATGTCATCTATGTATACACTAAAATCTAAGGATTCTCGGGGGGGTGTCACGCTTCTGTCTACTCCCACCACATACCTTTGACCATGTTCCTGTTGACAATAGGTGGAAGGGCATGACTAGCTGGATAACCGCACAATCCCTTTTAGAACCATACGGCAATCTGGCTGGTATTCTATTGTCACCACATGACCACCATATGTCTTCTCTCAGGGTGGTCCGTTTTGACCATATGACTGAGTAGTTGGTGTTGTGGGAAACATTGATTAGTTCTCTACAAAAGTCGTCCTGGAGTTCGTCATGTCCGTTCCCAGGAAGACTGAAACAAGTATAGTTACCAGGATAAGCAATCACCTGTTGTTGGATATCTGTTTTTTTTAAATGGGGGAAATAAAAGTGATAATGTTTTGCATTTTCTTTCCTTATCTGAGGGGACAGGAAGTTTTCCATATAGTTTAATTATGTACTGTAACCCTTCTGGGTCCTCCTGATCATGTAGGGGAAAAGAGCCAGTACCTAGCTGTGGTCTGGCTGTTGCTCAAGCTACACAGTTTAGTTTGTTAAGGCTTTTTGCAGTATATCTAAGCAATTCTAACCATTCATTTTTCTCCTCATAGATTGTCTCTAGAGCTAGTTTATCTTCATAGATTAAGTTAGTGAACCCAACTGTGGGACCCATGGACTCCATTATGGTTCTTTCTGACATACTTTCCTTGGGGCGTGTTTTGGTATTATTCTGAACTTCTATGCAGAAATGTCCTATTGGGTCTGTTCCTGATGCATCAGATCCAATACCATATAACCTTTGGTCTCTCATCTTAGGTTTTTTTTAAGATTAATACTAATTTTGCTACAATCATCCTTTTTTGTGCAACGGGAAGTTTATTTTTTCCTAATGAGGAACCTGGATTTCAAATCTGTGTGGCCATAAATGTTATACCCATAGTCTTGGTTGTCCATCCAGCAAGGGACCAACTAGTAAACATTCGGACTCCCCTGTTATTTTGGTTTATAACACAAACATATTTTTCTGACCCAGTTAGTTTGGCAGCTTGTTCTCCATCTTCACGTCCTTTATATAACAGGCAGAAGTCCATCAAAAAGGTGACCGTCTGACCTACTTCAAAAGTGAGATTTAAATTATTAAATCCAAAACCTCTCCAACCCTCTGGACTTTCCCACCCTGCTGGATCTATTACCTTCCAATTTCCCATAACCATGTGTAGGATTCCCAAAATAACTGTCCCTAGTACATCTTTTTTTTCTTCTACTGCCTACCCTGTCTCCGTCCACCGGGAAAAGGGAAGTGGGTGTCTTCACCGGTTTGAGATGAATTCTCCCTTTTGGAGAACCCCCCTTTGTAGCCGGGTTTATGCTTTAGGAGACTGGGTTTGTTCCCTGCCTAACTTTCCCTAGAATTCCATCAACCCTTTTAATAGTGGGACAGATGTATCTGACGCACCCCTGGGCCTACTTGGTGTAGCGTTGCGCACGCGGGGACTACCCGGAGCCGGGCCTGTTGGGGGTAGTAGTCTCGTGGCGGTGACCCGGTCCGTGCCCAGGGAGTCAGACTAAGTGGCGGTATATTAGCAGTAGATATAGGACGACTACGCCACCCGTTGAATGCAGCTATGGAGCTGCCGCTGCAGGGCAGACCGCTGAGGCCGGTGGTAGGATAGTGCAGCGTAGATGGTATAACCCCCAACGGGAGGGGTATGGCCTCAGGGCAGCCGACGTGGATGATGGGGGTAGCAGGAACCACTCAGAGACGATGCGGTGTAGTTCAGGGTCTTTACTGGTGATAAAGATAGACCCTCCCGGAGTACTGGCTAGCGATCGGGGCCTGGTCAGTCTTTGAGCAGATGGGATCTCCCCTGGCCAGGCGGAGTTGTAGGCCTCCCCAACTAATTGTACTCTTCTGGCTACCTTGCTAGAGGCGGGTAAAAGTAGCCCACGTCCCTGAGTGTACCGTGTGGTGCTCACCCGTATGGCCGGTGACTCGGGGCCTTCTAGTGGCTTCCGCTCCACGACGGCGGTGCTGGTCCCACGCGTGTGACCGTGCCTTCGGGTTTCTTGGCCAGAGGACCTGAAATCCCCTGCCGGGCGGTTTCTGCTGCTGGGTCTGGGTTAATCCCCACAGCCTCGGACTCCGGGTCCGGTGGTAACTCTTCAATCAGGGCGAGCTCTTCAGCTGCCAGCCCCTGATTCCTTTTAGCACTGCTCCCACAGAGCTCCTGATCTCTCTTTCCTATAGCTGCTTCTCTTCTTCTCAACTCTTCTTCTCTCTACTCTACTCTTCTCCTAACCCTGCCTCAGCCCCAGCTTTATATAGGGGAAGTTCTTCCCCTCCCAGGACTGGGCAGGAGGTGTGGCATGCATAGGATTCCTGACCAAGAGACCTCCCACCTGCTCTCAGACATAACATTGCTATTACTGTGGAGACCAGACCCCTGGGGTGCCACATTCCCCCCTAGTGAAAGTTAGTACTCCGGGACTAAACATATTTTTGTAACATAACAAATTACAAACAGAAACAACGCAATAAAGAAAAACATTAGGATGGTCACGGCGTGTCTGCAACCGGGTGTAACTTTTGAGGAAAACAAGGGTGTCCATTTCACCAACACAGGGAGACATAACCAGGTAGGGGTCTGTCCTGCCCCGAGTCCTTAACAGTCTTTCAGTCCGTCTTGGGTTACGCTCCAACTATATACACAAAGGATTCCCGGTAAATCCACCAAAGACTCCTATAAATAACTAGAAACACATAATTATACACAAGCAACAATAAACAGGTAAACATTAATAAAATAGCTTGAACATTTAGATCCTCCACCGTATGGGCAGCTGGCCTCTAGTGACCCTAGTGGACCTACGGAGCTGGCTGACTGGTCCTGAGCTACAGGGTATAGGAGCTGTCAAGGGTAAACTGGGCAGCCGTCTACGGACTCTTTGGCTCACTAGGGGTATGGCAGGCTCACTATAAGCAGAGGGTTGATTCTCCTGGTCTGCTTGTGTGGGGTCTTCTGCCTCCTGGACCGGCTGTTCTTCCAGCTCCACCTGTTTCTCCGTAGGCACTTGGGATGCTGGTTGGAGGAAGGTGAGGACGGGTACCACAACAGCACCATTGACTTGGGTCCAAGACCGAGGGAAGTCTCCGAGCACAGTACTAACCATATCTTCCCTTTCCTCTACGGGTCGAGGGTCCTCTTGTTCCTCTTCAGGGTTCCGTAGCTGTTCGGGACACTTCTTTAGGTGATCCCGGGATACAATGGCTGTGGTTTCCCCTCCGTCTTTACTGATTGTACAGATCTTCGGGTTGTCGTGGCTTGAGGGCAGTACGGTGTACGGGTCCTTCTCCCACTGGTCGTCCAACTTGTGGAGCCGTCTTTTCCTCTTCAAGACCTGCTCTCCGGGCACCAGGGGAACAGCGGGAGCATACTGGTTGTAAGTTTTCTCTTGTCTTTCCCTAGCTTGACAGAGACTTCGCTCCACGCTCTCCTGTACTTTCCGGTACTGCTGCTGCCTCTCTGTGTCCCAGTCTGCTTCTGGTGAAGTGTCCTCGGGTGTCAGGACTCCCATCTCCAGATCAACAGGAAGCTTACCAGGTCTTGCCCTCATTAGGTAAGCCGGGGTACAGTTGGTGGAACCTACCGGGATGTGGTTGTATAGGTCCACCAGGTCGGGCAGCTTTTCAGGCCACAGACTACGTTCTTCCAGGGGCAATGTTTTCAGAAGATCTATCACCACCTGGTTCATTTTCTCACAAAGTCCATTAGTTTGCGGGTGATAGGGTGTTGTTCTAATCTTCCGGCAGCCATACAGGGTGCAGAACTCCTGGAAGACTTCCGCTTCAAAGGCAGGCCCCTGGTCCGTCAGCACCTGCTCCGGGTATCCGTGCGGACGGCAGAAGTACTGCTGGAAGGCTCTAGCTGCTGTTTGAGCCATTAAGTCCTTGACGGGGATGACAACCAAGAACCGGGAGTAGTGATCCACGATGGTTAACGCGTAGACGTAGCCACTTCTGCTTGGGGTCAGTTTTACATGATCCAAGGCTACCAGTTCCAACGGCTGTCTGGTGATGATGGACCGCAGGGGAGTCTTCTGGCTGGCACGGTCCCTCCTTCTTAAGTTGCATGGGCCACAGTCTCTGCACCACCTCTCGATGGTTCCTCTCATGCCTACCCAATGGAACCGCCCGCGCAGCAGAAACTCCAGCTTCTTCCATCCGAAATGCCCAGCTCCGTCGTGGTATGCCTCCATCACCATAGCTGCGTCTCTTCTTGGCACCACTACTTGCCAGATTAGTTCATGCGTCCGGGAGTTAACCATTCTGCGGCACAACTTTCCCTTATAAAGGAACAGTCGACTCTTCTCAGCCCACAGTTGCTTGGCTTCCTCCGGAGCGTCTGGGTCAAGGCATGCATCTGGCCGAGTCAGCATCTCCTTTACCAGACGGACGGCAGGGTCACTGTCTTGCGTCTCCACCCAGTTGTAATGAGGTAAGGGGTTGAGCGTAGCGGTCTGCTTACTTCTTACACGGTGGGAATACTGGATAGTCCCATGACGGTGGAACGCGGGGAGCTCAACTTCTTCCAGTTCCTCTGAATCTTCCCCTACGTCCGGTAGGTTTGGCATCCTGGACAGGGCGTCCGCGTTGGTATTGGAGCGTCCTGCCCGGTATTTGATTGTAAACTCATAGTTGGACAAGCGGGCCATCCATCTCTGCTCTAGGGCACCGAGTCTTGCAGTGTCCAGGTGTGTCAACGGGTTGTTATCCGTGTACACGGTGAACCGGGAAGCAGCGAGGTAGTGCTTAAAGCGTTCGGTGACTGCCCACACCACTGCCAGGAACTCTAGCTTAAATGAGCTGTAATTCTCAGGGTTTCTTTCGGTGGGTCGCAGTTTTCGGCTGGCGTAAGCAATTACTCGTTCTTTCCCCTGCTGGATCTGGGACAGTACGGCTCCTAGCCCGATGTTACTTGCGTCGGTGTAGAGGATAAAGGGCTGGCTGTAATCAGGGTACGCCAGGATTTCATCCCCCGTGAGGACCATCTTCAGCTGGCGGAAGGACTCTTCTTCCAGCTTCTCCCATCTGAAGGGTGGCTTCTGGTTCTTGGCCTTCCTGGACTGGCCTATCAGGAGGTCCTGCATAGGAGCTGCCTTTTTGGTGAAACCGGGAATGAACCTTCGGTAGTAGCCTACCAACCCGAGGAACTGCCTCACTTCCTTTACGCTGGAGGGGCTTGGCCATTCCTTAATTGCGGTGATCTTATCAGGGTCGGGAGCCACTCCGTCAGCACTCACCACGTGTCCCAGGTACTGCACCTTTGGCTTCAGGAGGTGACACTTGGAAGGTTTCACCTTTAGGCCGTAACTTGCCAGAGCTTCAAACACTTCCGCCAGGTGCTTCAGGTGGTCCTCGTAGGTCTTGGAGTAGACGATGGCATCGTCCAGGTATAACAGGACCGTCTCAAAGTTCCGGTGTCCCAGACAGCACTCCATCAGTCGCTGGAAGGTTCCTGGTGCGTTGCAGAGTCCAAACGGCATGCAGGTAAACTCGCTAAGTCCCATCGGGGTGGTGAATGCGGTCTTCTCCCGATCCGCCTCTGCTACAGGAACCTGCCAGTACCCGCTAGTGAGATCCAAGGTGGAGAAGAAGTTAGCAGATTTTAAAGCAGCCAAAGACTCCTCTATTCTTGGTAAGGGGTACGCATCTTTGTGTGTGATACGGTTAATTTTCCGGTAATCTACACACATTCTCATGGTGTTGTCTTTCTTTTTGACCAAGACTAGTGGAGCTGCCCAGGGGCTACAGCTATCCCTGATTACCCCAGCCTCCTTCATGTCTCTAAGCATCCCCTTGGCGTGTTGGTAGTGTGCAGGGGGTACGGGCCGATACCTCTCTTTTATGGGAGGATGGTCTCCCGTGGGGATGTGGTGTTCTACCCCCTTGACTCGCCCGAAGTCTAACGGGTGTTTACTAAACACTCTCTCGTACTCTTGAACCACCCGGTAGACTCCCTGTTTCTGGTGGGAGGGAGTGGAGTCAGTACCCAAATGTAGTTGCTGACACCAATCCTCCATTATTTTCGTAGAACCGTTACCTTCCTCCGGGTGAGATGGAGGCAAGGGTTCCACAGACTGTATAGAATTTTGGTTGATAGTATATAATTTGGCTAGCGTAGCATACCGGGGCAGGTATACTTCCCTTTTCCCAATATTTATTATGCGAACGGGTACCCTCCCATGGCGTACATCAACTACCCCCCGTGCTGTCAAAATGGTGGGCCTACTGTCTGAGTAGACTGGTTCTACCATGGCCTGGTAATCTCTACCTCTCAGACCAATAGCTGCCCGGCACCAAATCATCATTTCACTTTTCGGGGGTATGGCAATAGGGAAAGGGTCACACATTCTTACGCTACCAATCTCACCGCCGGAGAGTTCCACTTGTTGCCGTCGCATCAGTGCCCGGATCTCTTTCTGGAGCACTCGCTGCTGGCCGGAGCTGGCGTTCTTGGCAACCTGCTGTAAAATGAAAATCACCTCTGCAAGACAATTTTCAATCACATTAGTTCCTAGAGTTATCTTTGGGTGACTCTCACGCTTGTCAATGTCCACAATGATCAGTTCCTGTGCTGCCAGTTCGACTCTACCGATTTTAATGGTCATCTCTTTAAATCCGATCTGCGGCACGGGTTGACCATTGCTGGCAATAATACTCAAGTCGTCGTCAGGGTAGCGGGTTATATCCGAGTCATTCCAGTACTGCTTGAAGAGCACGTACGGGATGGTGGTGACCTGTGACCCGGTGTCCAGTAGGGCACTCATAGGAATGCCATCCAGTACCACAGGCAAGACTGGACGTCCTCCCACATATTTGTCATGCCAGTTCGATGGGCCTGGTGATCTTTTTCCTGGGGGTTGGCCCTCTACCCCAGGTTGTGCCAGTTTAAAGGACAGTACCTTGCCATATGTCCGGGTTGATTGCAGAGGCGGCTGATGGGTTGTCCGTCCTCGTTGTATCGGTCGCTGGGTCTTCCTCTGGCCGGTGGGGTCCTCCTTGGTCGACGCCACGGGATGTCCTCCGGTCCGGATGCCAGCTGGATCTTCCCTGGAGTGGAAACCTGTAAAGACTGCACAGTTCGGGTTAGCGCAGCAACGCTTTTAGCTAGCTCTTGGACCTGATGGTGCAGGTCTGGAGCCGGGTCATTGTTCAAAGCCTGCGCATCAGCCCCCACAGGCCCTGCCGACAAGGGCGCCGCCTCCTGGTGGTAAGTGATAGCTGGGCGCCTGTGGGTCACAACGCCACCCGGTGCCGGTTCTCGGAGCACCCGGATGGCTCTGTCCTTGAACTGTGCAAAGTCCAGATGAGGATCCTGTAAGGCTATTGCCCGCAACTGGGTTCGGTGGACATTGCAATATAGTCCCTCTATAAATTGTTCGGTCAACAGCCTGTCCTCGTTTCCCACGCTGTCGGGGTCGGTCTGCTTAATGGCTCTCAGGGCCTCTTGTAGGTTTAGTGCATAGTCCCTTATACTCTCATGTGCTCGCTGCTTGCACCCATAGAATTTAAGCTTAATCTCGGCTGAGGTGCGGGTATCAAAGGTGTCCCTCAGCCGGGTTAGTATCCCCGCGACAGTCCTCCTCCCAGGTGGCCAGGACTTTACCTCCCTTTGGGCTGCCCCGGTTAGTTGGGCCACCAGGATGCTCACTTTTTGCTCTTCTGTGAGGGGGTACACCTGGAAGAGGCTATCCAGCTTTTCTCTAAAGTCATTCAGGGTATGTGACTCCCCTGAGTATTGGGGTAGCCAGGCTGCTCCCGGGATATAGGGCATGGTAAAAGGCATGACTGCAGCAGCGCTGGAGCTGGCGGGGGTTGAGGCAGTGAAGCTCTCCTCCGTATCCGACAACTTTCTCCCCCCCTAGTGGACCGTGGCCTACCTTGCGATGATCCTCTTCCGTAGGCCGCGGCTCCGCAGTGGATCGTCAGGGTTGAGGACCTTCCGTCGCGCTCCTGTGACGTCAGCGTCTGCTGGGCTACTTCCAGGACCTTACGCGACGTCTGGACGTGAGGCGGGGCTTCAGTTCTCGCGCGCTTTCGGAGTCCACGCCCCTCTTCTTCCCGCGCGGCGTCTTCAAGATGGCGTCCAACGGCGGGAAAACTCCACGGAAGGCGGGAAGAAGGCAGAAGATGGCGCCGGATGGCGGGAAAACTTTGCGGATGGCGGGAAGAAGGTAGAAGATGGCGCCGGATGGCGGGAAACCTCCACGGATGGCGGGAATCTTCACCACTGGTAAGTTTGAACAGTCTTTTTCAGGCACGCAGTACCCGGTGGTTGCGGGCACGTAATCCTGCCGACTACGCCAAAAGTTGACGCACCCCTGGGCCTACTTGGTGTAGCGTTGCGCATGCGGGGACTACCCGGAGCCGGGCCTGTTGGGGGTAGTAGTCTCGTGGCGGTGACCCGGTCCGTGCCCAGGGAGTCAGACTAAGTGGCGGTATATTAGCAGTAGATATAGGACGACTACGCCACCCGTTGAATGCAGCTATGGAGCTGCCGCTGCAGGGCAGACCGCTGAGGCCGGTGGTAGGATAGTGCAGCGTAGATGGTATAACCCCCAACGGGAGGGGTATGGCCTCAGGGCAGCCGACGTGGATGATGGGGGTAGCAGGAACCACTCAGAGACGATGCGGTGTAGTTCAGGGTCTTTACTGGTGATAAAGATAGACCCTCCCGGAGTACTGGCTAGCGATCGGGGCCTGGTCAGTCTTTGAGCAGATGGGATCTCCCCTGGCCAGGCGGAGTTGTAGGCCTCCCCAACTAATTGTACTCTTCTGGCTACCTTGCTAGAGGCGGGTAAAAGTAGCCCACGTCCCTGAGTGTACCGTGTGGTGCTCACCCGTATGGCCGGTGACTCGGGGCCTTCTAGTGGCTTCCGCTCCACGACGGCGGTGCTGGTCCCACGCGTGTGACCGTGCCTTCGGGTTTCTTGGCCAGAGGACCTGAAATCCCCTGCCGGGCGGTTTCTGCTGCTGGGTCTGGGTTAATCCCCACAGCCTCGGACTCCGGGTCCGGTGGTAACTCTTCAATCAGGGCGAGCTCTTCAGCTGCCAGCCCCTGATTCCTTTTAGCACTGCTCCCACAGAGCTCCTGATCTCTCTTTCCTATAGCTGCTTCTCTTCTTCTCAACTCTTCTTCTCTCTACTCTACTCTTCTCCTAACCCTGCCTCAGCCCCAGCTTTATATAGGGGAAGTTCTTCCCCTCCCAGGACTGGGCAGGAGGTGTGGCATGCATAGGATTCCTGACCAAGAGACCTCCCACCTGCTCTCAGACATAACATTGCTATTACTGTGGAGACCAGACGCCTGGGGTGCCACATATCCGTGATGTACGTTCAGCAATTTTGACAGCAGTGGGAGTGGTCAATAGGACTTGGTAAGGACCTTCCCACTTAGGCTGGTGCCAGTGTTTCTTCTTTATTACCTTCACAAGGACCCAGTCAGCACGTTTCACAACCTCAGGTTTCGGTAGCAGTTCTCCTGAGAAAAAATTAGGGGTAGAGACTTATTTGTTGTTATCTTAGCCAATTATTCTGCTAATGTACAGTCTGATTCCACATCTATTCTCTTGAAGGGTTTTCGCTGAGGTAACAGAAAGTAAGGTAACTAAATGTGTTGGAATAGGTGTGGGATCGGAGCAAAACCTTCAGTACAGTCAACATTGTCCCACCTGAGTGTATCATGACATGGGGTCTATTTATCCGGAAACAGAGAGACAACTTAACCCAGTGTTAGGTGATTTGGGTTCCAGTATCATCTCTATGCTGACGACACCCAATTATACACTTCTTCCCCTGACATCACCCCTACCCTAATACAAAATACTAAGGATTGTTTGTCTGCTGTGTCTAACATAATGTCCTCCCTCTATCTTAAACTGAATCTCTCCAAAACTGAACTTCTGGTGTTTTCCCCCACTACTAACCTAACTCTACCTAACATCGAAATTACCTTGGAGGGTTCAACCATAACTCTCAAGCAGCACGCCCGCTGCCTTGGGGTCATATTCGACACTAACCTCTCCTTTACTCCCTATATCCGATCACTCACTCGCTCTTGTCACCTGCATCTTAAAAACATCTCCAGAATCCGATTTTTTCTCACTTTTGAAACTGTTAAAACTCTTACTGTCGCTCTTATTCACTCTCGTCTGGACTACTGCAACTCTCTTCTGATCGGTCTCCCTCTTACCAAAATTTCCCCTCTCCAATCTGTCCTGAATGCGGCAGCCAGGGTCGTATTTCTGTCCAGCCGCTTCACTGATGCCTCCACCTTGTGCCAGTCATTACACTGGTTACCCATTCGCTACAGGGTCCACTATAAACTCATTGCTCTCACCCACAAAGCTCTCCACAGTTCTGCACCACCTTATATCAACTCTCTCATCTCAGTCTATCGTCCTACATGTGCTCTCCGTTCCACAAATGACCTAAGACTAACATCCCGCATAATCCGAACCTCGCACCTCCGTCTCCAAGACTTCTCTCGTGCTGTGCCAGTTCTCTGGAATGCTCTACCCCAGACGATCCGATTGATGCCTAGCCCTGATGTCTTCAAGCGCGCCTTAAAATGTGACTCCGTAGCTCCAGGTGTCGGGCACAGCCACCACCGTCCTTGCGACCAGGGGACTGCAGAGAGTATCCGACCCATGCCCGGCATACTGGAGGGTCTAGGCCCTGCGCTCCGGTGCCTATCACACATATAGCCAACAACTATAAAAATCAATATCTATCATGAACACTGACATACAGACACTTAGCCAATATTATATAATAACTTGTGAAATTAGTCAATCAGGCATCTTAAGAGATTTGGTATAAGATATAACATGCCAGGTGACAATAACACTCAGGTGTATTCTACTTCAACACTTACGACAGACAATGTTTCCAATAATGGACAAGAAAGCAGGTGAGACAAAACTTTGAGTAGTTAGTAAAGTCGCATGCTGTAAATACTTTATGATCTTTACCATCTCTCCTGTGCTATGGCTCAATACTGCAGTATATCTAAAGAGGTTACTGGGCAATATATATTTGTTTTCTGCAGATACATATATGTAGATAGCACCTTTTATTACCCATGTAGTTTGTTCAGATTTTGGGGATGCTTGTTGCATCTCTTTGAGGATTTGTAGGTCAATAAGACTAGTCTCATGTAATGTCAGTATGTTGCGGTGGCTGCTTGTGCTGATAGGTGTTTCGGAGTGCTTTGGCCATCAGGACTTTATCCTGAGTTACTACTGCATATTCTGTGGCATTTGTGCCATCTGGGTTATTTTTTGTCTGTCAGGGCATTCTCAAAGAAAATGCCCAATCTTCCTGCAATGCCAAGATGTTTTGTCGCCCACTCCCCTACCTCTTCCTCTACCTCTCCCCTACCTCTGTAACCCTGTTCTTCATTCAAGTCTTTCTGTGTGAGGACAATATCACACCCATCCTGTATTACTAACACCAGTCCCTTTTTATCCTTCTTTTTGTCTTTATAATATTTTTCTGCATGTCGGCCATTTTCTCTCTTTCAGGCTTCACACAACCATATATTTGCACTTGTAAGTCCAGACTTTTTTAATTTCTCACTGCACTTTCCTATTTCTTCCACCAAATTTTCACATTTCATCAAACTAAGTTTATCATCAAATCCAAACCTTTTCTCCCATCTGTGACCATACTTTGCACATTCTGGGTGTATTTTATGGATATACTTCACATCGCCTTCCAGTGGTCCATTCTTTTGATAACACCATAAACATTCACATTCATGACCCTTACCTGAGACATCTCCCATGTTTAGAGTAAAACCCTTTGTAAGGACGTCTAATTTGACTATGGCCGTACATTGTTCAGGCTGATCTATATTAAGAGGACTATTATCTTTTGGATAATATAATTTTCCTTCTTCGATTTCACATATTTTCAGTTGTTTCACACTTTTTTGTTAACTATATAATTCCACATGTGTTAATTCATAGTTTTGATGCCTTCAGTGTGAATGTACAATTTTCATAGTCATGAAAATACAGAAAAATCTTTAAATGAGAAGGTGTGTCCAAACTTTTGGTCTGTACTGTATGTGCACACGTTAAGTACTTTCTGCAGACATTTCTGCACCAAAAACGTCTTGTGGCAGGAAAAACACAACATAACATAAATTCGCACACTTTTACCGTATTTTTTACTTGCATTTTCCCCCCCATGCATCTGATGGAAATCGCTGAATGGATTGACAGGCTGCAAATATAAAACTGCTTCTAATCTGCAAGGAAAAAAGAAGCAGCATGTGCACGAGGCCTCAGGAATCTCATTCACTTTGTTGGTACGAGGAAATGCTGCAACAAATACTTAAATATGCCCAAACCCAAAGCTCTAATCTCTCGGGCTCCAGAGTGCAGAAGCAGTTAACCCCTTCCTGACAGGGCCAATTTCTGTTTTTGAACTTTAGTTTTTTCCTCCCCTTCTTCCCACAGCCATAACTTTTTTACTTTTCTGTCCACATAGACATATGAGGGCTTGTTTTTTGGGGGACGAATTGTAATTTTGATTGACACCATTGATTTTACCACTTTGTACTGGAAAACAGGAAACAAAAATTCCAAGTTCGGTGAAATTGAGAAATACACGCAATCTGACATAGTTTCTTGGAAATTATTTTTACAGTGTACATTTTGTGGTAAAAATGACCTTGCAGTGTGATTCTGCTCATCGGTACGATTACAGCGACACCAAACAAGTCCAGTTCTTTCATTATTTTACCGGTGAAAATAAATCAGAAGTTTGAAATAAAACCATTTTTGGGTTGTCGCCATTTTCCGAGACCCGTAACGTTAATATATTTTTATTGATACCATTTTGGAATGGATATTTTGATCACTTGTTACAGCATTTTTAGGGGTATTGCAGAAAATAATGTCATTTTGGCGTTTTTGAATATTTTTCTGTTTTATGGTGTTTACGAATCGTGTTGCTTGTGGTTTTATTTTGATAGATCAGACTTTTCTGAATGCAGCGATATCTCATATGTGGATTTTTTAAATTTTTTAATATCTTTATTTTTAATGCAGGAAAATGGGGACGATTGGAACTTTTATGTTTTTTTTTTAAATATCTTTTAAAACTTTTTAAAATAGCTTTTAACTTATAGCTTGTGCTATATACAGCGATGCCACAGTATTGCTGCAGTTAGTAAAAATCACGGTCTTCTTTGAAGCACGGCTATAGTCAGGATTTCAAGGGAGGTCCGTAATGGAGCACTGTGTTGTGCCATTATACAGTATGGAGCACTATGTGAGGCCATTATACTGTATGGAGGCATATGCGAGGCCATTATACTGTATGGAGGACTATGCGGGGCCCATTAAACTGTATGGAGGACTTGTGGGGCCATTATACTGTATGGAGGACTATCTGAGGCCCATTATACTGTATGGAGGACTATGTGGGGCCATTATACTGTATGGAGGACTATGTGGGGCCCATTATACTGTATGGAGGACTATGTGAGACCATTATTCTGTATGGAGCACTATGTGTGGTCCATTATACAGTATGGAGCACTATGCGAGGCCATTATACTGTATGGAAGACTATGCGAGGCCATTATACTGTATGGAGGACAATGCGGGGCCCATTATACTGTATGGAGGACTATGTGGGGCCGTTATACTGTAGGAGGACTATGTGGGGCCATTATACTGTATGGAGGATTATGTGGGGCCATTATACTGTATGGAGGACTATGTTGGGCCATTATACTGTATGGAGGACTATGTGAGGCCCATTATACAGTATGGAGCACTATGTGAGACCATTATACTGTATGGAGGACTATATGGGGCCATTATACTGTATGGAGGACTATGTGGGGCCATTATACTGTATGGAGGATTATGTAGAGCCCATTATACTGTATGGAGGACTATGTGAGGCCCATTATACAGTATGGAGCACTATGTGAGACCATTATACTGTATGGAGGACTATGTTTGGTCCATTATACTGTATGGAGGACTATGCGAGGCTATTATACTGTATGGAGGACTATGCGAGGCCATTATACTGTATGGAGGACTATGCGAGGCCATTGTACTGTATGGAGGACAATGCGGGGCCCATTATACTGTATGGAGGACTATGTGGGGCTGTTATACTGTAGGAGGACTATGTTGGGCCATTATACTGTATGGAGGACTATGTGAGGCCCATTATACAGTATGGAGCACTATGTGAGACCATTATACTGTATGGAGGACTATATGGGGCCATTATACTGTATGGAGGACTATGTGGGGCCATTATACTGTATGGAGGATTATGTAGAGCCCATTATACTGTATGGAGGACTATGTGAGGCCCATTATACAGTATGGAGCACTATGTGAGACCATAATACTGTATGGAGGACTATGTTTGGTCCATTATACTGTATGGAGGACTATGCGAGGCTATTATACTGTATGGAGGACTATGCGAGGCCATTATACTGTATGGAGGACTATGCGGGGCCCATTAAACTGTATGGAGGACTATGTGGGGCCATTATACTGTATGGAGGACTATGTGGGGCCATTATACTGTATGGGAGATGACGCGCCCAGGGGATTGGGGGAGGGACGACTCGGCGCCCGGGCCTTAGTTGTTGTTTGCCTGACCTTGGGGGGGGGGATGTCGCGGTGGTCGGCTCCCGCGCCCGTACCCTGGGGTCACTCTTTAAAAAGGGAAAAAGAAGGGGGAGGGTTTGTGTGGGAAAAAGGGGAATGTTCGTGACGCCACCTGTAGTTTCTGGTGAGGATCACCAGCGCTCCGGCAGTCCTCTGAGGCCGGTGTTCAGGCAGCTTAGCTGGTGCGGCTCCCCACAGGTGGAGCAGGGCCTCAGGGCAGCGTAGAGAAGAGAGAGTGAAGTAAAGCGTTGGCAGGTGCAGGGCCGCGGAGGAAAGAGCAGACAGAGACAGTAGTTGCAGTCATCCAAGTCTTTACTCACAGATTTGATCGTTCAGCTCAGAGCTTCTCTCTGCTGTCACACGGCAAGCTGCTGCCGCCAAGGTGGGGCTCAGCACACTTCAGGTAGTTCAGGAGTTCTTGACAGGATCCCCGCTCTAGTGTGTCCCTCTCTTCTCCTACTTCTCCTTCTCTCTCCTTCTCCCCACTGAGTCGCATACGGGTACTGCAATGTCCTTTTTGGGTAACTTTAAGCTCCCGGACCGACTGGGTGCCCTTTTTGGTGACTTGTGGTGAGAACGTGGTTCAAGGCCGGGTCCCTCTGGATAAACTCAGATTAGGGAATACAGGTTGCGACTAAGTTCGTATCCCCCTGGGATCCACATAAGCCTCCAGACTTTTCCGACAGAGACGTGAAGTGCAAAGTCAGATAACCGGGGACCGTTACCCCCTCTTGCGGCAGGGTCTCTCTGGCTGGGCCAGAATGAGGTATGCAGGTGGCGACTCCGCTCCGTCCGCACCCCCTGAGATCTTTTTGCCTGTGGAGCTTGTCTCCTCTGCTCCCCTCCTAGGCCTTCTTAGTTGGACCCTGACCGGGGACAGAGCCAGTTATAACTCTGCCCCGACCCCCCGTCTCGAGGCCTGAGACTGGGAACCGTGGACCCTCAGCCAGCCGCAGCCTTGTGCTGACTTGCCGACCAAAAGAGCCACGACCAAAGACCTTGTTGCTAAAATGGCCTCTGATTATATATGATTCTAGTTAAGTGCTGTAGATTAATGCTTCCTCCACCCTCACTCACTACTTGGTTCCCCCTAATCTTTGGTTCCCCCCAACTCCTCCATTCAGGCCCGGGGCAGCACTATGGTGCATTAGGCCCCCTTCAGAACTGGAGTGGTGTAGTGTTGAGTGTGTGGTTGGGGTCCTGTGCAGTACTCCATCCTTACCTAAGAGAGGAGATACCACACCTCATTCTGAGGTGCAGTACCCCTGTGGCGACTGAACCCTCAGGGGTGCCACAAAAGCAATGTAGGGCCCTGTTATATTGTATGGAGGATTATGTGGGGCCCATTATACTATATGGAGAACTATGTGGGGCTCATTATTCTGTATGGAGCACTGTGTCGCCATTATACTGTATGGAAAGCAATGTAGGGCCCTGTTATACTGTATGGAGCACTGTGTGGGGCCCATTATACTGTATGGAGCACTGTGTGGGGCCATTATACTGTATGGAGCACTATGTGGGGTCAGTATACTGTATGGAGCACTATGTGGGGCCCATTATACTGTATGGAGCACTATGTGGGGCCCATTATACTGTATGGAGCACTATGTGGGGCCCATTATACTGTATGGAGCACTATGTGGGGCCCATTATACTGTAGAGAGCACTATGTGGGGCCCATTATACTGTATGGAGCACTATGTGGGGCCCATTATACTGTATGGAGCACTATGTGGGGCTCATTATACTGTATGGACGACCATGTGGGGCCCATTATACTGTATGGAACTGTAGCACCCCGAGGGCTCGGCTGCTACAGGGGTATTGCACCTCAAACCAGAGGTGTGATATTCCACTCCCGGGTAAGGATGGAGTGTGGACCAGGACTCGGTAGGCTGCATGCACCACACACACCCCATTTCCGAGGGACAGCTCAACGGTGCTCCCACGAGACAGGAGTGCAGGCACCACAGAATCTGTCCCTGGCTGGAGTGGGGAGGGGAAAGTACACCCAGTGGTGTAGGAGCAGATAGGGGTGGGTCTCTGGGCAAAAGTAGGAGCCCATTGGTTGCTAGTCACCTGGGCTCACACATAGAGGGAGGTATAAAAGGTGGGCACCATCTTAGAAGTGCAGACAGTCTGAGGAGAGAAGGAGTTCAGCCAGAGAGGGCTGACAGGGAGCTGTGGCTCAGTCTGGGCCCAGCTCCACGAGGCAGGCCTAGGGTGAAGGCCGGAGCCAGAGAGAACGGGAACAGAAAGGAACAGAAAGGAAAGAAGAAAAGCAACTTTAAGAGAGGCCCAGAGACACGAGGACAGAGGGAACCCTAAGGACCCAGGAGACTGCGGGTGACGGGTTGGCAGAACAGGGTACCGGAACCCAAATTGGTGGAGGCAATAAATTCCTCAGCCAAAGACCAGAGGTTGTGACCACAACTTGGTGCGACCCCTCACTACATCCACCAGGAAAGCATACCACATAGGGTCAGGGAAACCGGAGATAGGTTTCGCCAAGAGAAGGCCCGAGGAAGCTGGACAAAGGTGGGTCACTGGTGGGGACGGCCAGAGAAAGGAAGAGAAGGGAGCCCTGTGCCACGCTCTGGAATTGCCTGGGAGTTGGTCGAGCCCCCTGCCTGGTGGACGCAGCATGGCTTGGGCAGTCACCGCCGGTACCGAGGTGACTAGGACCAGTAAAGAACTGTGAGTAAAGCATTGGAAACTGCAACCACACGTCTCTGTGTTTCATCGCCGCACCAGCACCATCAGTACTGGGACGCTCACACCATCACTCTCATCATCCACACTAGCTGCCCTGAGGCAATACTTCTCCCGTGGGGGGTTATCCCATACTTGGCTGCGCATACAGCATCAGCCTCAGCATCAGCCCCACTGACCGCAATCCACGGGTGGCGTAGTCGGACACTTGTTATTACACTAAGACTGCCACTGAATTGACCACCCTGGGCACGGACCGGGTCAGCGCCATGGAGACTACAACCCCCAGCGATCCGGCTCCGGGTATTCCCTGCACAAAACAGGCCCAGGGGGCGCGTCAGAACATTGTGTGGGGCCCATTATACTGTATGGAGCACTGTGTGGGGCCATTATACTGTATGGAGCACTATGTGGGGCCATTATACTGTATGGAAAGCAATGTAGGGCCCTGTTATACTCTATGGAGCACTGTGTGGGGCCATTATACTGTATGGAGAATTATGTGGGGCCGTTATACTGTATGGAGGACTATGCAAGGCCATTATCCTGTATGGAGTACTATGTGGGGCCCATTATTCTGTATGGAGGGCTATGTGAGACCATTACACTGTGTGGAGGATTATATGGGGCCATTATACTGTATGTAGGACTATGTGGGGCCATTATACTGTATGGAGGACTATGTGGGGCCATTATACTGTATGGAGGACTATGTGGGGCCATTATACTGTATGGAGGACTATGCGGGGCCATTATACTGTATGGAGGACTATGTGGGGCCATTATTCTACATGGAGGACTATGTGGGGCCATTATACTGTATGGAGGATTATGTGGGACCCATTATACTGTATGGAGGATTATGTGGGGCCATTATACTGTATGGAGGATTATGTGGGGCCCATTTTACTGTATAGAGCACTATGTGGGGCTCATTATTCTGTATGGAGCACTGTGTGGCCATTATACTGTATATAATAAGCAATGTAGGGCCCTGTTATTGTGACGCTCTAGCCCTCCCTGGGAAGGTGAAATCGGACAGCGGGCCTGTAGTTGTGGGGGATGTCATCGTGGCCTTGGCCCGGTCCGTGCCCAGGGCTGTCACATAAAAAATTATGGGCTTCTGGATGAGTGGTTGTTCGACTACGCCACCTGCGGTTTTTGGTGAGGGTCACCAGCGCTGCAGCAGTCCTCTGAGGCCAGTGTTCAGACAGCTCGGATGGTACGGCTCCCCAGAGGTGGAGCAAGGCCTCAGGGCAGCATAGAGAGAGAGAGAGCGTGGAATAGAGCCTTGGCGGGTTCAGAGCTGCGGAGTAAGGAACAGACAGAGACAAAGGTTGAAGTTATCCAAGTCTTTACTCACAGGTGTAGTGGTTCAGCTCAGAGCTTCTCTCTGCTGTCACACGGCATGTTGCGGCCACCAGAATGGGGTTCAGCACACTCCAAGTACTTCAGGTGCACTTGACAGGACCCCAAGCTCTAGTGTGTTCATCTCTTCTCTTACTTCTCCTTCTCCCTCCTTGTGTTCCCCACTGAGTTCCGTACGGGTACTGCGATGTCCTTTACGGGTTTCGTATAGCCCCCGGACCGACTGGGTGCCCTTATTGGTGACTGGTGGTGAGAACTTGGTGTAAGGCCAGGTCCTTCTGGAAAAACGCAGATTAGAGGATACAGGTGTCGACTCCGCTCTGTTCGTATCCCCCTGGGATCCACATAAACCTCCGGACTTTTCTGACAGAGACGTGAAGTGCAAGGTCAGATAATCGGGGACCGGTACCCCCTCTTGCGGCAGGGTCTCCAAAGAAAACCCTCCACGTAGGGCCTGGAGTGGCCGCAGGGCATGGTGATCCTGAGTTGGACGAATAGATACATCTGCAGCAATCCGATCCGGAGTTAGCAAAATTGAGTGAATGGGTCGCCCTTAATCAAAGACCCGACCAGGAAACCAGAGAAGCTTCACTTCCAACTACCTTACAAATCCTAGGTCAGTGGGAGAGGCTTCTCCTGAAGGACGGCTTGCTATGCCAAAGAATCCAGCTGCCTCGAGAGTTTGATGTTACCTGGCAGGTGGTAGTTCCAGGAGCGCTAGTAACACAGCTAGCCCAAGAAGCTCATAGAAGAGGTGCTCACTTCGCAGTAGAAAAGACCTTTCGGCGGTTGCAACGGCTGGTGTATTGGCCTCAACTGCAGCAAGAAGTCGAGGGAGTCTGCCGAGCATGTCGCCAGTGTGAGTTGAATAAGCCCCCGGAACAAAGAGCTCCCATTCAGACCATCTGAACTTCTGCCCCCTTGGAGGTCTTGATGATTGACTACTTGATGATAGGAACTTCATACAATGGTTATGGACACTGTTTGGTCATGACTGATCACTTCACCAAGTTCGCAGTAGTGACGCCTACTAAAGACCAGACGGCAGAAGCCGCAGCTAAGGCCATCTGTCAAGATTTCATCCGGATTTATGGGTGCCCAAAGCGAATACATTCTGACCAGGGGGCCTGCTTCCAAGGGCGAGTGATGGATGAGTTGTACCGCATCTATGGAATCGACCGTTCCCGAACAATGCCCTATCACCCGCAAGGGAACGGCGCATGCGAGCGCTTTAACCGAACCCTGTTGCAAATGTTGCGAAGAAGTGGCCGAGAAATCACTGAACTGGAGCTAGACTCAGAAGACCCCGGCCCGGGCGGTAGCCCAAGTACCTGGATTTGAGAACACCGGCGTCGGCTCCATACAGTGAGAAGACTGGTTGCTCAGAAGTTTCAGGAAGTAGAGCATGCAGTTCGGCCCTCGACGACAGGTGGATCACTTCAGCCAGGAGACCGAGTGCTGGTGAGGGCTAAACGATTAGGAAGTAAACTGGGCCATCGTTGGGAGGCGATACCATAGCGGGTGGTGAAGAAAGGTCACCCAGACAACCCAGTCTACGAGGTTAGGCCCGAAGGGGATGACGCCGCGACACCCAGGGTGTTGCACCGTAATATGCTGTGACCTTGCTCCTCTGAAGCAGAAGTCTGTAACGGAGTTGGGCCCCCAGACGTATTGGCTGAAGTGCCACATGCAGGAACCTTAGGGGATGAAGAAGGATGGGCCACAGTGCAGTTGGGCCCATCAGAACCATTGATGCCAACCCCGAGTGGAATTCCAAATGAGCCGGGAAATGATTTGCAATCCCCAGTGGTTGATTCCTCGGATCTCCCGGAGTCACCTCCGCAAGAAGAGCTCCGCAGAACTGAGCGGGCTAATGCCGGAATCCCTCCTAACCGGTATGCTAAGGAAGAGTTCATCTGGTCTCAAAATCCAACAGAAAACGCAGGAGTGTGCCCAACTCCTGTCTGAGCTTGCACTGCCTGGAAGGAGGCATCAGTTCTGCGAGAAGCCCACTCGCCCAAGGACTGGCGAGCAAAAAGGAGGGAGGAATGTAGCCCAGTCAAGAGAGCTTGTAAAAGAACTTCTACATGATGTTTCAAGGATGGAAAGAGACTGCCATCTACTGGCCAGACGCAGTCAAGCGGAACCAAGATATGCAAGGAAAGTTGCAGGGAGAGCAAGTTCAGACGCTGGACCTGATCAGGTGACTTCCAGGAAGGAGTTCCGGAAAATAAGAGGCCAGAGCGCCAAACCTGAGGGGTCTTTGGAGCCAAGCAGCAGAAAGGAGCAGACGTGTTCCCTGTATCCTGAGAAACCCCGCGTGACAGGCCTAAGACAGAGGCCTGTGAGGTGCCACAGCCGGGCACCGGTAAAAGAGCTACGGATATCTCGCGGATGTTACCTGAGTTCTATGCCTGCTGAGGAGACTAGGAACCTGATTGCGGTGCTGAGTGAGTTCGTGGAACCCGACGTCGCCCGCCGACAGACGAGGCCTGGACCCCCCTATCCAAGGCTCGAGAGACTGCCTCCAACAGCCAAGCAGAGAGGAGTTGAGAGACGGTTGCCCCAGGAAAGTCACGCCAGCGGAAGAGGAGGAGCTGCATACGTGAACAGGGCCGTCACTTCCACTGTTCACCCACGGTACCGGGGACAATTGGGTTTAGATACTCAGGTTGGGAGGGGAACGGTTGGGACTAAAGGAGCACAACGTGATCTAATTGAATTTATGCGGAAGAGACTCACGGCCTAGCGGGAATAACCGGTGACCCCCGCTAGGGCCAAATGTACAGTTAAAGAACTTACGTGGTGTCTCCCATGACTGAGGGCATCACCCTACTTAAGAGACTTCACTTTACTTAAGATACTTCACCTTACTTAAGAGACTTCACCGTACTAAAGAGACTGCACCTTACTTAAGAGACTTCACCTTACTTTGAGAGGCTTCACCTTACTTTGAGAGACTGCGTCTTATTTTGAGAGATTTTGCCTTTTGCTGATATATTGAATTACTGTTCATTACCCTTGTTACTAATCCCTTGTTCAGAATACCTGTTGCATAAAATTGTTTATTTTCATCTCAGACTGTTCTCGCCTTGTGTCTCTGTGCGTTGCATTCCCGCACCTGCATTACATGATTGTATATGGGGGATAAAGGAAAGTTGTGTGTCAAATATGACTCCAAGACATCGAGCTTGCTGCTTGGGGGTTATGGTGGCGCAACCCAAGAAAATTGAAAACTCAGGTATAGGTAGGTTAGTAGAGAGAGAAAAAACAAGGAGTTCAGTTTTGGAGAGATTCAGTTTCAGATAGAGGGAAGACATGATGTTAGAGACAGCAGACAGACAATCACTGGTATTTTGTATTAGAGTGGGGGTGATGTCAGGTGAAGAGGTGTATAGTTGGGTGTCATCAGCATTGAGATGGTACTGGAAATCAAATCTGCTGATGGTTTGTCCAATAGGAGCAGTATACAAGGAGAAGAAAAGGGACCTAGGACTGATCCTTGTGGAACCCCGATAGTAAGTGGAAGATTAGAGGAAGAAGAGCCGGCAAAGGATACCGTGAAGGAGCGGTCAGAGGTAGGAGAAGAACCAGGAGGGAGCGGTGTCCTTGAGGCCTATACAGCGGAGCATAGTGAGGAGGAGCTGATGAACTACAGTGTCAAAAGCGGCAGAGAGATCCAGGAGAAACAACAGGGAGTAGTGACCATTAGATTTAGCTGTTAGTAGATCATTAGAGACTTTAGTGAGGGCAGTTTCAGTAGAGTGTGAGGAGCGGAAACCGGATTGTAAAGGGTCGAGAAGAGAGTTATCTGAGAGATAGCGGATTAGGCGGGAATGGACCAGGCGTTCCTGGAGTTTAGAGATGAAGGGAAGATTAGAGACCGGTCTGTAGTTAGCAGTGCAGTTCTGGTCCAGGGATGGCTTTTTCAGTAAAAGGGTTATGATGGCATGTTTAAGTGAGGAGGGAAAGATACCTGAAGAAAGAGAGAGGTCAAATATTTTAGTTAGGTGGGTAGTGATGTCAAGGTAAAATATATATATTATAGAAAATAAATTAGTTTATTTTAATAGATTACCTAATCAGTGTGAATTAATATAGAGATGATGGAATAATCTATGTGTATGTATGTATGCAAATGTGTATATGCACATTGATTATGTTAAGAGTTAATGATATATAACAGTTTCTGTTCTCAGGCTATGTGCCCACGATGCAGAAATGCACCGGATTTTTCCTGAGCGTTTCTGCATCTCCCTGGCAGAAAAAATGTATGCGGATTGTACATGCGGATTTTACATGTGGATTGTACATGCGGATTTTACATGTGGATTGTACATGCGGATTTTACATGCGTTTTTCCTGCCAGGGACAAGCGGATGTGAAGCTTTCTTCACATGCATTTCTGCATGCGCGCTGAAAAGCGCTTTCCAATCGATTTTAACATCACTTGGAAAGTGCTTGACAACTTGGTCACACTATATAAATCCATGCAAACGGCATGGATTTATATAGTGTGTCCGAAAGAATGTTAAAAAATAAAAAATAAATGTCATACTTACCTTCTGATGGCCCCCGGTGTCTTTATCCGATGCGTCGCACCTTGCCGGCAGCTCGCGGTACACTGAAGGACCTGCCGTCACATGACTAAATGACGTCAGCGCAGGTCCTTGAGTCCACTGCGATCTGCCGGCAAGCCAAGACAAGCACACCGGGGGCCATCAGAAGGTAAGTATAATATTTATTTTTTATTTTATTCTTTTTTTACAGGTACTATGGTACCTGGGTCCGGAGGAGAGTCTCCTCTTCTCCAGACCCGGGTACCATCCGCACATTGAAACGCATGGAATGCGCATGTACAGATCCAGTGATGCGGATTCCATGCGTTCCAATGCAAGTCAATGGCGGCGAAAACGCAGCGCTTCCGCAAAATAATTGGTCATGCTGCGTTTTTTTCCGCAATGATAAGACGCAGCAGAAATTTCCGCAGCATGTGCACAGCACATGCGGATTATCTTTTGGGAGCATGGAAGGACTTCTACCAAGCGTTTTTTAAGCGTTTCTGCAGCGGAATTGCCGCTGCGGAAACGCTTAAAAAACGCATCGTGGGCACACAGCCTTATTGTAGACATGAACAACTAAATGATTTCCTGGGAATGACATATGTATGTGCATGGCTGATAACAGAGAGATTCATGTCGAGTTGGCAAAGATGGCGCTGAGAGACGACTTCACCCCTCCCATCAGAATTCCTAAGGTGTTACTGAGGCCAGGAGATACATGGATGAGCAAATTGCAGTGTGCCAAGTTATCAGAAGGAGCAATGAATTTTACTAATCCCACCTAGAAGTAGAATACTATATAACCCCATGTCTACATAATAAAGTATGTCATTTTGCGTGGTTTAGTCTCTGAGTGAAGTTTTTCAACCATATTAGCAAATTTGGTTGATTTGCATTCACTCGGACATCTTTAATTAGGAGGAGAGCAGTTACCTAGTGTATCTTAAATTGGTGAAACCTCCACAGTGACAGCTGGGGAAAGGAACTGAATGAGCTGTGAGGGAATAGGGTCACTGTTGCAGGTTGTAGGGCGGGAAGAAGTGAGGAGTCTGGTCACTTCTTCTTCTGTGACCAGCTCGAAGATGGAAAGTGAACTTGAGGTGCAGGAGGGAAGGGAATCCAGACTCTGAGGGAATTGTGTAAAAATGTCTTGACAGATATGATTGATTTTTTGTAGGAAATAAGTGGCCAGATCGTCAGCGCTTAGGTTGGTGACGGGGTCTGTATTTTGGAGCTCAGGAGGGAGTGGAAGGTTTCAAAGAGTCGTTTAGGATTGTTGGCTAGAGATGTGATGAGAGTGGTAAAGTAGACTTGTTTAGCCAGATGGAGAGCAGAATTATAAGTTTTGAGCATGAACTTATAGTGGATGAAGAGAAACCAAAAACAAGAAAAATACCCAAATAATTGAAAGTAAATGTATAGTGGATGAAGTTTTCTGTCAAAAGAGATTTTCTCCACAGATGCTCCACTCACAAAATAAGAATACTTTGTATGTACAATAAGGCAGGTACAAAACTCATCATAGCTCAACATTTCCCGCTCATAATAGAATAACGGAATAGATTCAGGGATAGGCATTTTTTCATAATGGTATATGAAAAGTGCTTGGAGAAAACCGCCTCAAGGAGAAGTCTCTCATCCAGCTCCATTTCGCAGAGATCTCTTATTGGCATCCATTCATGATAAAGCATCTGGAAGGGAGTCAAACATATGAACTCCGCCCTGAGCCGAGCAGGGTAGATTATAGAATAGGAAATTTGCTTTTCACAGAGCCTCCTTTTTCTATCCCAGAACTTGACCCTCTTCTTCTGAACTTCTGTTGAAAAGTCAGGATAAATAGATATTTTCCTTCCATCAAGGGTAAGTGAAGAGTGGTCCCTGGCCTTTCGTAGGATAAGGTCTCTCTCTTTAAAATTTTGTAATTTGATGAGTACAGGTCTTGGTGGAGCACCCGGTGGCAAAGGACGTGTAGGAACTCTGTGAGCTCTTTCAATTGCAAAAAATTGAGAGAGAGTGTCTTTGCCGAACATTGTAGTCAGCCAGGATTAAAAAAAAATCAACTGAATTATGACCCTCCGCTTTTTCATGAACCCCGACTAAACGTATGTTATTTCGCCGATGCTTATTCTCTAGGTCATCAACCTTCTTGAGAAGGGCATTGATATTCTGAAGACCTCCCCTGACATATTTATGTATAGTAGGCATTTGGTCCGCAACAGAACTCACTCTTTCCTCCAACTCATTGACTCGGCTGTTTATTTTCTTCATGTTTTCTCTGATGAGATTAATGTCCTCTCTAAGCCCTCCCATGTGTTTGTTGAGAATTTCTAATGAGAAGCTACAGGATTTTCCAGCAGAGAAAACATCTTGTCGTGTAGCCTCTTGCCCAGAATCATTGACTTCTCCATAGGTGTTGTTAGTGCTCTGCATTTCCTGCACTTCTCTGTTTAACTGTTGCTGTGAGAGTGGTGCCACATTGCCTCCCCTGCACAGTCTCTGTCTCTCTCTTCCTCTGTGAGCATACCTGATAAGGTTGTAAATCATCTGAAGGGTCAGAATCTAAGGTCAGTCTGGCAAATCTCCCCAGCTTTGCTGCAGCAGCCTCAGCATCTCTCACTCTGGCTGGTGTGGGGGAGGAGGCGCCATGTTGGAAGGCCCACTATCTGGACTCTGCTCCTTCTGATGCTTGCTTCTGGTCATGTCTGAGTGCACTTCAAGCTTCTCTGTGTACTTTCCTCCAGCCTTTGGTGTGAAGGAATCAATATTTCACTGCTAATAGGTGGAAATGAAAGGATGCAGAGCAGGAGCAAAGCACAGAGCTTCCATGTGAAGAGGCTGTCAGCAAAAGGTCCTTTTTAAAGGGGAATCTGTAACACTCCCATCATCTGCTCCTGAGCTCACATCAAAGACAGTCTGTGTAATATGTATTTTATATGAGCACTGCACTTGGCTTTTTCTGGCAAAGAAGATGACACACCCGATCTGCCGCTCCATTTTACAATAGGAATAAAAGTGCCCTGTCAGGGATAAAAATTCCCCATTCTTCCAATCAGTACAGTCCCAAATGGTCAGACCAATCAATCACTGACCAATAAGATATCACCTCTCCTGTGGATCCTATGAAGTTATCACCTCTCCTGTGGATCCTATGGTCATAACTTGTTTTCACCAACAAAGTCCTTTACTGCAAATTACCGTAATTGTACATCCCAGTTATGGTATCGCACAGTAAGAGGTGCAGGAGCCTCCTGTATTTTACAGCTGACGCTCCACTATAATCTAGATAATGGCTAACAGGTTTTCATATACAGCTGTAGTGTGGGCCCCTAGAATCAATTCCTATTGGGGCCCCAGACACCCCAGTTTGATACTGGTTGGGGGTGGGGAGGTAATTTTGCACCCTGTCGTAAAGAAAAATTGTAAAATCCAAAAAGACATCTCTGGAGAGGGGACATATCACCCTCACATTGAACATGTAGGATTAAAACTAGAAAAGTGAGAAAGAGCTGACACTTCAACCTCTATTGATGTAGGGCCTCCTGCCGTGGTCAGGTAAATTCAGCAAAGAATCTGATGAGAACCAGCCAACAAGTCTAGAATTTGCATACTCAGAGGCGGATAAGTACATTTCCGAAGCAAGGGCTTCCTCTTTTCAAAGGACTTGTCTCAGACACTCTGAAGACTGTGGTCAGTGATGAATATTGGGGTTTGCATCGATCCAATATTCATGGGAGATGTATTTTCTACATCGTAGCAAAGGGACGATCATAACGCATTCACTCACATCATTGTAAGGCCAGCCGAACACCCCCAACTTAATATCGATAGATGGATAATGCTATCCATGCCATGTTTCATCTCTATAGAAAGGTAAAATCATGATAGAAAACATGACCATTATATTTCCCGCCCGAGACCTCCATGGGCGAAGATATCCTGAAAGTTGGGGATCTCATAAACTTCTAAAAGATCTAGCACACCTATGACAAGTCCTCATATGAGCTCACCAATAGAAGGTATGTGGGTGTAACCGTGATCTTATTAAATCAGAGCTTGGATTTTGGTCATTGGTCAGTCCTGGAAGGTACAGCTTGCTGTAGTTGTATCTGTTTTCCTAAGGAGTTCTTCTAAGGAGTGCTTCCTTGCGTTAAGCTCTGAGCTATTTCTCTGACACAGGTTTAGCACTTTTCTTTTACTATCTTTTTGATTTTATGTTAATGTATATATCATATTGTTTGTATCATCTTTGTGTATTTTTTATACACACTGCCTACTTTTCAAGATTAGATCACTTGTTTTTATTCTGTTATTCCCACACCCTATCATTTCTTTACTTAGAAAATTGGGCGTGAGGAACGATCAACACGCCCATATGATGGGACGGTCGAGCATGTAAATTGTAACTCCCTACATGTATTTCTATAGCAGGACGAAGAACGTTTGGCATTCGAAACGTGTAGGTTTCACAGAGGTCTCCACCTTTATTTATTTTATTTTTGCAATGTGTATATCTTTTTAATGGATTAACAATAAAATCATAATTTTACCTGCAATTGAATCTGGAAGCTGGCGCATCACAATGTCGGTGGATATGCACCTTCTCTTTTTGGTTGAGGAGAAGGTGACTACTACAGGGTGAGATAGAAAAATGCAATGGGCCTAAGAACTATCAGGCAGGTAATTGCTTATTACGTGCTTGTTCTACCCTGTGGTGGCTAAGATTGCTCCTGGACCGCTCCTAACAGCGATTCTGCTGCTTCACATCAACAGAACAGCTCTTCCTCTTCCCGACTGCTCTGTCAAAGAGGCGTGACTGCCAACTTTATGCTGATTGACAGACGGCTCCCTGCAGTTAGGCAGCAGGGAGCCAGCTGTCAATCAGCATGACACCGGCAGTCACACCCCATCAACAGATCAGAGCGGGAGCTGAAAAATCACTGTCAGGAGCGCTCCGTGACCACTCTGAACCAGCAAATATCGGCGCCTGGCACAACAGGCACATAGTTAGCAAATACTTGCCTGTTAGTTCTTAGGTCCATGGTAAAAAAAAAAAAAAATCCCGGACAACCCCTTTTAATATTAAGGAGCAGGAATTCTCCGCATGATGCTATAATCAAGAAAACATGAAAATCTGTTACACCATGATTACCAAAACCTCGACTCATTCCACTGCCTACTTGTATTACCACATACCCGGCTCTGCTTGGCCCCTGTTACCAGGCCATTGGCTTGTCTGACTGCAAGTGCACACTTCTGAACCGGGAGTCCCTGTGGATTTTCACATCCCCTCAATTTGACATAATGAATTTCAGTGACACAGAGGATTGTTCGGCTAGACTGAACAAACTAGCATCTATTTTTGATAATAAACCGTCAGTGGTGACAACAGAACCGGATGAATTTAAAGATCTCATGTTCCAGATGGAAAACAAAATGACCAGAGATCTTAAAGTTTGGTGGGATCTCACAACCTTGGACACATATATAAAAAAGGAAATGATCCCTAGAGGTCTGCGTTTAAAAAAAAGTCACCACCACTATATACAATGACGGTTTTCAAGAAGATCAGAATGCGATTCTTAGTCAATGTTCACTGAATCTTATGCACCTCATAATCAAACATGAGGAACTGGAACTGACTTAAATTAAATTGGATATTAAAAATATACAATCGTCTTTGGGGAAATATGTGCAACTAAAAGAATTTAATATTTGTAATGCCAAACTGAAATCTAATTTGGCCAAGTTGGAGAACACCATTATGGATATAAAAAGATCCAAGTTCAAAAGGGATGGTGAGGACTATGCGCAGAACAAGATTTATAGTTGGAATAAACAATTACCATCCATCTTAAAAAAACGCTCCCACAAACATTTTCAGAGATCAGGAAGAGGGAGTTTTAAGGAGCATGATGATGTTACAGATAATTCTTTTGCTGCCACCTCTGATGATTACTCAGATTCATCTATGAGTTCAATGGGAGAAATGCAACAATTGTATTTTATCAAAAATAAATTATCTAGTGCTGGTGGAGCAATTACAAAAAACGGAGGAAGAGGGTGTGGCGCCCCTGAGGGTTCGGTCACCACAGGGGGGTACTGTATCTTGTGAAAGAGGTGTGGTATCTCCTCTCCCAGGTTAGGATGGAGCACCTGTCAGGACCCCACCTCATCACTCAACACTACACACTCCTGTCCTATGGGGGGCTAGTATGCACTAGGGTGCTGCCCCAGCAGGATAATGGAGATGGGGGAACCAAAGATAGGGGGAACCATGTAGTGGGTGAGGGTGGAGGACGCACTTTTAGGTTACACTTGTAGATACATATTTAATAGCCAGCCATCTTAAGTTCAAGGTTGTTTGATTGTGGTCTTCACAGCTGGCAGTGGCCTTGGGTAGGAGCCTGCAGCGTGCTGGAGATGCACGGTCCTCGTGCTCTGGCCCTGAGACGAGGAGCAGGATAGAGTTAACGGAGGTCTCTACCCGGTTAAGGTCCCTGCTTAAGAAGGCCTGGAGGGTAGCAGAGGAGGAGAGCTCCGCAGGCAAAAGGATCCCAGGGAATACGGACGGATCGGCATATGCCACCTGTACTCTCCATTCTGGCCTAGTCAAAGGGACTCCTGCTGCAAGAGGGGTACCGACCCCCGATATCTGACTTTGTTACTTCACGTCTCAGTCGGAAAAGCCTGAAGGCTAAGTGGTTCCCACCGGGTAACAGACGGAGCGGAGTCGCCACCTGTGCCCTTGGTCTGTGTATAGCCAGAGGGAGACCCAGCCTTGCAACACGCACCGCACATGGACAGGAGAGGCCCAAGGGGGAGATTTCTAGGAACACACTGGTGCTGGGGGTCCTGATAGACACACCTGAACTACCGGGGTGTGCCGAACCCCCTTCTCTGGTGGCCGCAGCACGCCATGAGGAGCAAGGAGAAGCCTTGCAGATGACCTCTAACAACGTGAGTAAAGTTTGGAAGACTACATCCATTGCCTCCGGTCTATTATTGCAGCGGAACACCACACCGCACAACTGCACCTACTACAACTCCCCTCATCCTCCTGTTTCCTCTGCCCTGAGGCCCTGCTCCGCCTGTGGGGAGTAGTACTACAGTCGGCTGCCACAACATCCCGCCTCAGAGGACTGCAGCAGCGCTGGTGGCGCATCACCAGACACCACAGGTGGCGTAGTTGCTTATCCACTCATAATTGCCACTCATCAACTAGCCCCTATTTTTAATGTGTGCGCCCTGGGCACGGACCGGGCCGAGGCCGCTACTGCATCCCCATTCTACCAACTGGGCCCGCCGTCCGAGTACACCCCTTTCCCAGGGAGGGCTAGCCACTACTGAAACAGCTAGTGGCGGGTCAAACATCACTGGCGTAGTCGGCAGGATTGCGTGCCCGCAGCAACGGAAGAAGTGATTCCCATTGCCAGCGGGTACTGCGCGCCTTTACAACAGACTATCTTTAACACCCAAGATGGCGCCCTCCCAAGAAGAACGGACGCCATTGTGTGCAAAAAGGACAACCACCCAGCACCTCCCATCGTGGGTCTGGCTTCCCCCATGGCGCCAACAGCTAGGACCGCCCCTTGCATTAGAGACTGTCCGCGAGGTAGTGTCCGTCAAGACGGATGGGACGTCCCAAGGGCTGCCGGTCAGCCTGCCACCCTGGAGCCACCCCAAGAGAAGGAGGAGTAAGCAACAACACGGTGTGGCCACAACAATCCTAGAGACTCCACACCCAGCAGCGAGGATGGAAGCAGCGCAGGAGAGATGCTCCGATGCCGCCCCACCAACTGCTGCCTCGCTCGGAATACGGGGGATTCACCTGACCCCGGAGGACGCCGAGTTCCTCCGAGTGGAGTCACAGGACCTGACCCGGAGGGTTGTGGAGGCCCAGCATATGGTGTCCGCAGCATGGAGAGGAGGTGCTGCAGAAGATCCGGTCCCGCCTCCAAGGTGCTGCAAGCCAAGAAAGCGGAGCAGCAACCCAGGAGAAAGAAACCTCAGAGGCCGCGTGCAGCCCAGGACTGGGTAAGATACAAACCCCTGTCCCAGGTGAGAGACGCATGGAGGCCCTAGTCGATCTAATGCCCGCACCCCTGTCTCTGGGCGCCGTTGTTTGGGAGCAGATCTTCGCTCCGGAGCTGGAGGCTTACGTGTCATTTTCCGCCAGAGGCCTGCAATGCCTCCCGACTCCCGGCCTAGAAGAGCCTGTGCTTAGTGGGGACACCACCTGCCCCAACCCGGACTGGTCCGCGTCACCGAAGGACCTGCAGCAACCCCTGTTGTTGCGACAGCCAGCGCCACTGGTTACCTGCCTGGCGGCGGACGAGATGGTCTGGGACAACCAGGGGGGACCTAATGGGCTTCCCCCAGGAGACCCAGGCGGAAGCGCGGAGGCGTAAGGACTTCTGCCGCAAGGAGCTCCTCCAGCTGGACAAGGAGCGGCGGGAGAGGCGGGTACGCTGTGTGCGCCAGGAGGTGTGCGCTAAGGCCGCCAAGTCCAAGGCCTGCCAGGAGGAGGCAGCCCATCCAAGCCCCCGGGAGGAAGGGCTGATCGTCCGCTTCCACCAGGAGGCGGGGTGGGGCTTCATCAGGAGTCCCCAGTTTGCTCAGGACGTATTTGTGAACCGCAGAGACTTCGAGCCACAACTGAGGAGGGATGACCCTGGCCGGAACCTCTACCCGGGTGACTTGGTGTCGTACAAACGCCACCATGGGGAGCGTGGGTGGTACGCCCTGGATGTGCATAGAGTATTCCAGGGTGAGGCACCTGCCGGTAGGGGACCGGTCTGGCTCCGTGAGCAAGAACGAGCCTTTCCCTAGGTGGAGGTACCTGGACTAAGCGGCCCCGGAGGCTGTATCTTTGAGTTGACTTGTTGATTGTTTATGTTTATTACCATGTTTTTCTCCCCCGTTTAGAGAGACATTTGTCCCTGCGGACTGGCAGTAGACAGACTCTATTGTATATAGTTATGCATCTATTTAGGTGCTCCCTATTGGTTTTATACAAAACCCACTTCTACTTCTACCTCAGACCTCAGAAGCAAAACCTGTCTGGAGTGGCTCTCCTGGAGGTCCAACACAGGATCTCCATGCCCTGCAGCCACCCCAGGGCCTACGTTGAGGGTTTGGGACAGGTCCCTCTTGCTGCTGAACTGCCTCTTTTTCTATTTTCCTACCAAGCTGTCTACATGCATAATGTCTCTTTGATGTTTTTATACTTTTGTACTATTTATCTGCAACATTTAAGAATCAGAGCCTTCCATAATGAGAAGATTGTTGATTGTTGTGAAAAAGCATATAAAAAATCTGTACCATGTTTTGCTCTCTTTGCAGCCCGCGGACGTGCGGTGTTTCGCCAGGGGTAAATGTGGCGCCCCTGAAGGTTCGGTCGCCACAGGGGGGTACTGCATCTTGTGAAAGAGGTGTTGTATCTCCTCTCCCAGGTAAGGATGGAGTACCTGTCAGGACCCCACCTCATCACTCAAGACTACACACTCCTGTCCTATGGGGGGCTAGTATGCACTAGTGTGCTGCCCAAGCAGGATAATGGAGATGAGGGAACCAAAGATAGGGGGAACCATGTAGTGGTTGAGGGTGGAGGACGCACTTTTAGGTTACACTTGTAGATACAGTACATATCTTAAGTTCAAGATTGTTTGATTGTGGTCTTCACAGCTGGCAGTGGCCTTGTGTAGGAGCCTGCAGCGTGCTGGAGATGCACGGTTCTCGTGCTCTGGCCTTGAGACAAGGAGCGGGATAGAGTTAACGGAGGTCTCTACCCGGTCAAGGTCCCTGCTTAAGAAGGCTTGGAGGGGAGCTGAGGAGGAGAGCTCCGCAGGCAAAAGGATCCCAGGGAATACGGACGGAGTGGCATACGCCACCTGTACTCTCCATTCTGGCCTAGTCTGAGGGACTCCTGCTGCAAGAGGGGTACCGGCCCCCGATATCTGACTTTGTTACTTCACGTCTCAGTCGGAAAAGCCCGGAGGCTAAGTGGTTCCCACCGGGTAACGGACAGAGCGGAGTCGCCACCCGTGCCCTTGTTCTGTGTATAGCCAGGGAGACCCAGCCTTGCAACACGCACTGCACACGGACAGGAGAGGCCCAAGGGGGAGATTTCTAGGAACACACTGGTGCTGGGGGTCCTGATAGACACACCTGAACTACCGGGGTGTGCCGAACCCCCTTCTCTGGTGGCCGCAGCACGCCGTGAGGAGCAAGGAGAAGCCTTGCAGCTGACCTCTAACAACGTGAGTAAAGCTTGGAAGACTACATCCATTGCCTCCGGTCCATTATTGCAGCGGGACACCACACCGCACAACTGCACCTACTACGACTCCCCTCATCCACCTGTTTCCTCTGCCCTGAGGCCCTGCTCCGCCTGTGGGGAGTAGTACTACAGTCGGCTGCCACAACATCCCGCCTCAGAGGACTGCAGCAGCGCTGGTGGCGCATCACCAGACACCACAGGTGGTGTAGTCGTTTATCCACTCATAATTGCCACTCATCAACTAGCCCCTATTTTTAATGTGTGTGCCCTGGGCACGGACCGGGCCGAGGCCGCGACTGCATCCCCATTCTACCAACTGGGTCCGCCGTCCGAGTACACCCTTTCCCAGGGAGGGCTAGCCGCTACTGAAACAGCTAGTGGCGGGTCACACAAGGGCGGGACGTAAGCGCAAATGCAAACAAGAACCCGACACAGAGCAAAAAACGCCATTATTAGAGTCACCTGTTTGGAATCTCTCTAGCTACATCTTATCTGAGAGTCAAATTTCTCTCCTGGCTAAAGGCCTGAGCTTTTCACCTTCTAACGAATTCGACATTTTCAGAACAATTCTGGATGTTAACAAACTAGCACGTAACCTCACCATCCGATGTCATTTTATGGACATGAAAAATCCACAGAATACAGCTTCAGAAGAAGTTTCTCCTAGGACAAGCCAGGATTCCATGTTATTGTTCACAGAACAACAGTCTTTATTACAAATGAAACAATTCGAGACGGAATCTTTAATTCCAAATGTAAATTTAAATGACGACTTTCGGGCTGGTAATCCTTTCTTTTACCCACTTCAGTCCAGACCATTGGTTCTGGATCAGTTCCAGGACTTAATTGAAAAAGAACTAGTGGAATTAAAGAATGAATTATCTTCTACTAATCATTTGGACTCTAATCTGACATATAGAGAAAAAGACGCTCTGAAAAAATTACAGGATAATTCAGACATACTAGTCCGCTCAGCGGATAAAGGTGGCACTATAGTACTGAATGCAGGATTGTATAAAAAATTGAATTTGATGGATTTAGAAAATAGGGATGTTTATTTGGAGTTAGCTCGAGATCCTACTGTTGAGTTTAATGCTGCTATGTATAATCTATTAAACGAAGGTTTGCACTGAGGGGCCCTAAAAAAAAATTAATGGAATATTTATACGTAGATCACCCAATTGTTCCAGTTTACCATTCGCCTCCAAAAATACATAAAAATATTTTCCCACCACCTTTAACCCCTTTACTACCCAAGGTGGTTTGCACATTAATGACCAGGCCAATTTTTACAATTCTGACCACTGTCACTTTATGAGGTAATTACTCTGGAACGCTTCAACGGATCCCCCTGATTCTGAGATTGTTTTTTCATGACATATTGTAGTTCATGATTGTTGTAAAATTTCTCCGATAACACTTGCATTTATTTGTGAAAAAAACTGAAATTTGGCGAAAATTTTTGAAAATTTAGCAGTTTTCAAAATTTGAATTTTTATCCCCTTAAATCAGAGAGATATGTCACACAAAATAGTTAACCGGTTCAGGACCGCCCACTGTACATAAACGTCGGCGCTGCCCGGGCTCTGTGCAGCGCCGACGTTTAAAAACGGTGGGTGGTCCCGCAGCGCTCAGGACCCCTAATGTCCTGCTAGCGCTGCGGTACCGGTTCAGAGCGATAGCTCTGACATGTGGCATCATGGGGACCTGAATGGATCAGGTCCCCATGATGTTAACCTGTTCCTATCTTCTAGATGCCGCGATCCATAGCGATCGCGGCATTTAAAAGATAGTAACAGCTGGTGGTCGGCGATCGGGACCCCCCACATACCTCAGGAGCGGCGGGGATCCCGGTGCTGTGACCTCTGACATCATTGAGACCTGATTGGCTCAGGTCTCGATGATGTCAGCGTCACACCAGCCAATCAGAGAGATCACCAGGGAAGTTTGTTTTAGCAACAAACTTTCCCGGGCGATCTGCCTGATAAATACACTGTTTCTCCTCCGATCTCAGTGAGAGAGCAGAGGAGAAACAGTGTGACAAGAGCTGTGTCAGCCTTGCCACTGTGAAAGTAAAAAAAAAAAAATAAAATAAAAAAGAAAGTAAGAGTTAGGGTTAGTGAGTCTGTCAGATCAGTCAGTCCTGTCAGATCAGTCCTGTCAGATCTGTCAGTCAGTCAGTCCTGTCAGATCTATCAGTCAGTCAGTCCTGTCAGATCTATCAGTCGGTCAGTCCTGTCAGATCAGTCAGTCAGTCCTGTCAGATCTATCAGTCAGTAAGTCCTGTCAGATCAGTCAGTCCTGTCAGATCTGTCAGTCAGTCAGTCCTGTCAGATCTGTCAGTCAGTCAGTCCTGTCAGATCTGTCAGTCCTGTCAGATCTGTCAGTCAGTCAGTCCTGTCAGATCTGTCAGTCAGTCAGTCCTGTCAGATCTGTCAGTCCTGTCAGATCAGTCCAGTCAGTCAGTCCTGTCAGATCAGTCCAGTCAGTCAGTCCTGTCAGATCTGTCAGTCAGTCAGTCCTGTCAGTCAGTCAGTCCTGTCAGATCAGTCAGTCAGTCCTGTCAGGTCAGTCAGTCCTGTCAGATCAGTCCCGTCCGTTCAGTCCGGTCCGTTCAGTCCAGTCAAAAAATCTAAAAATAAAATGGCCCGTCAGACTTATACCGCAGAGGAGGTGTATGCCCTGCTGTGTTCTGACACTGATGACAGCGCAATCTCAGATGGAGATGTGGATTTTGAGGGCTTTAGTAGTGGCGACACTGAGAGCTCAGAAATGAGCAGTGATTCTGGTCCATCCTCAAGCCCAAGGACCAGTACAACAATAGGGGCAAATAGCGCTACTGGAGAAACGTCTCCAAATCAGGGAACACTGCCCAGTACAAGCGCTGTCCCTGCTACTAGTGAATTGGCGCACGCCAGTGTACAAGGGGCGTTGCCACATGATCTAGCATTTCCCAGATGGGAGGCTTCGGATTCGGCTGCTCCATTAAGCCCTGATTTCAACGCCATTCCTGGTATAAATGTGGAGGTGGAAGATTTTGGACCAATTAATTTTTTTAATTTGTTTTTTACAGACAGCTTGATAGAGCATATTGTCGTGCAAACAAATTTATATGCATCCCAATTCATAAGCCAGAATCCCCGATCTTACTATGCTAGGGAAAATTTATGGACACCAACTAATGTCCCGGAAATAAAAAAATTTTTAGGACTTACATTTGCCATGGGGCTTGTTAAAAAACCGAGCATTCGATCCTACTGGTCCAACCACCCTGTTCAAGCCACCCCTATGTTTTCAGTCATTCTGCCTAGGACCCGTTATGAAATGCTCATGCGGTTTTGGCATTTTAACGACAATAGTCAATGCCTGCCTAGAAATGCCCCAGAACATGACAGGTTATATAAAATTAGACCCATCATTGAAAATTTGTCAGAAAAATTCTTAAGCCTCTACACCCCAACACAAAATATTTCTATAGACGAGTCCCTTGTAAAATTCAAAGGAAGACTGCACCTCAAGCAATTTATCCCATCTAAAAGGGCAAGGTTTGGAATAAAGATCTATAAAATGTGCGAAAGTTCAACCGGATACACATCCGCTTTCCGCATATATGAGGGGAAAGATAGCCAACTAAACCCACCAGGATGCCCTACTTATCTGGGGACATCTGCAAAAATTGTTTGGGAGCTGATAAGTCCATTTTTTCAAAAAGGCTACAATCTATATGTGGACAATTATTACACCAGCATACCCCTATTTAAAAGTCTGGTTGAACACAACATCGGGGCTTGTGGGACCATCCGTAAAAACCGTCAGGGGTTTCCACAACCATTGGTCAACCAAAAGTTCCAAAAGGGTCAGTCAGGGGCTGTACGCAACGGAGAGCTGCTTGCCCTGAAATATAGGGATAAGAGGGATATTTTTGTCCTCAGCTCGATCCACACAGATGCCACAAGGGCCACTGTAGAACTAGGATCCACCACTCCGAAGCAAAAACCTGTGTCAGTCATTGACTACAACAAACACATGGGGGGTGTGGACCTTGCAGACCAGGTTCTACAGCCATACCAGGTATCAAGAAAGTCCTATACCTGGTATAAAAAGTTGGTTATCTATTTGTTTCAGGTGGCCACATACAATTCTTTTGTGTTGTACAAAAAAGCAGGAAATTCAGATCCTTTTCTTGATTATCAAGAAAAGGTAATTGAAAATCTTGTCTTTCAAAGTGTTAGCCCCGCTCATCCATTAGAATCTGAGGATGTGAAAAGACTCACTGAGCGACATTTTATTGCACTTATTCCAGCAACGGAAACAAGAAGGAACCCCCAGAAAAGATGTCGTGTATGTACTAAGAGAGGAATGAGGCGTGATACCCGCTACTATTGCCCACAATGCCCATCATTGCCAGCCTTATGCGTCACTGACTGCTTTAAAATCTACCACACAGAACCACGTTTTTAAACTGTAAAAATGTATCCCAATTTGTCATTCAAACATTTGGTTCATTTAGTGAATGACATATTCGAGTAGAGCTCACTTAATTTCCAGGGGTGGGTGGGGGGGTTCTCCAGAATCTAAACCTTCCATTGCGTGCTTGTTTCTGGAAATCATCCATCGAGTTAAAATGGTCACTAAACCCATAGATGAATTCCCAGAGGGGTGTCATTTCCAAAATGGGGTCACTTCAGGGGGGATTCTTTAGCTCTGGTACTCTGAAAAGTGCCAGAACAGCATAATCCCCCCTGAAGTGACCCCATTATGGAAATGACACCTCTGTGGGAATTCATCTATGGGTTTAGTGACCATTTACCTACTTATTTTCCCACCACTAGATTAATTTATACAGAGGAGTAGATTGTAAAATTCGGTCACTTGTTGTGGGTTTCCTCTGTTTAGGCACCTCAGGGGCTCTCCAAATGCAACATGGCGTCCGCTATCCATTCCAGTCAAATTTCCATTCCAAAAGTCAAATGGCGCTCCTTACCTTCCGAGCCATGCCGTGTGCCCAAACAGTGGCTTTGCACCACATATGGGGTATCAGCGTGCTCAGGAGAAATTGCACAACACATTTTGGGGTCCATTTTTTCTGGCTGCCCTTGTGAAAATTAAAAATTTGAGGCTAAAGTAGCAGTTTTGTGATAAAAATGTGTTTTTTTATTTTCACCCTTCAACATTATAAAATTGTGTGAAGCCCCTGGGGGTTCAAGGTGCTCACCACACATCTAGATAAGTTCCTTGAGGGGTCTAGTTTCCAAAATGGGGTGACTTGTTGGGGGTTTCCTCTGTTTAGGCATCTCAGGGGCTCTCCAAATGCAACATGGCGTCCGCTATCGATTCCAGTCAAATTTCCATTCCAAAAGTCAAATGGCGCTCCTTACCTTCCGAGCCATGCCGTGCGCCCAAACAGTGGCTTTGCACCACATATGGGGTATCAGCGTGCTCAGGAGAAATTGCACAACACATTTTGGGGTCCATTTTTTCTGGCTGCCCTTGTGAAAATTAAAAATTTGAGGCTAAAGTAGCAGTTTTGTGATAAAAATGTGTTTTTTTATTTTCACCCTTCAACATTATAAAATTGTGTGAAGCCCCTGGGGGTTCAAGGTGCTCACCACACATCTAGATAAGTTCCTTGAGGGGTCTAGTTTCCAAAATGGGGTGACTTGTTGGGGGTTTCCTCTGTTTAGGCACCTCAGGGGCTCTCCAAATGCAACATGGCGTCCGCTATCGATTCCAGTCAAATTTCCATTCCAAAAGTCAAATGGCGCTCCTTACCTTCCGAGCCATGCCGTGCGCCCAAACAGTGGCTTTGCACCACATATGGGGTATCAGCGTGCTCAGGAGAAATTGCACAACACATTTTGGGGTCCATTTTTTCTGGCTGCCCTTGTGAAAATTAAAAATTTGAGGCTAAAGTAGCAGTTTTGTGATAAAAATGTGTTTTTTTATTTTCACCCTTCAACATTATAAAATTGTGTGAAGCCCCTGGGGGTTCAAGGTGCTCACCACACATCTAGATAAGTTCCTTGAGGGGTCTAGTTTCCAAAATGGGGTGATTTGTTGGGGGTTTTCTCTGTTTAGGCACCTCAGGGGCTCTCCAAATGCAACATGGCGTCTGCTATCGATTCCAGTCAAATTTCCATTCCAAAAGTCAAATGGCGCTCCTTACCTTCCGAGCCATGCCGTGCGCCCAAACAGTGGCTTTGCACCACGTATGGGGTATCAGCGTGCTCAGGAGAAATTGCACAACACATTTTGGGGTCCATTTTTTCTGGCTGCCCTTGTGAAAATTAAAAATTTGAGGCTAAAGTAGCAGTTTTGTGATAAAAATGTGTTTTTTTATTTTCACCCTTCAACATTATAAAATTGTGTGAAGCCCCTGGGGGTTCAAGGTGCTCACTACACATCTAGATAAGTTCCTTGAGGGGTCTAGTTTCCAAAATGGGGTGACTTGTTGGGGGTTTCCTCTGTTTAGGCACCTCAGGGGCTCTCCAAATGCAACATGGCGTCCGCTATCGATTCCAGTCAAATTTCCATTCCAAAAGTCAAATGGCGCTCCTTACCTTCCGAGCCATGCCGTGCGCCCAAACAGTGGCTTTGCACCACATATGGGGTATCAGCGTGCTCAGGAGAAATTGCACAACACATTTTGGGGTCCATTTTTTCTGGCTGCCCTTGTGAAAATTAAAAATTTGAGGCTAAAGTAGCAGTTTTGTGAAAAAAAGTTAAATGTTCATTGTTTTCTTCCACATTCCAAAAATTCCTGTGAAGCACCTGAAGGGTTAATAAACTTCTTGAAGGTGGTTTTGAGCACCTTGAGGGGTGCAGTTTTTAGAATGGTATCACTTTTGGGTATTTTCTGTCATAAAGGCTCCTCAAAGTCACTTCAAATAAGATGTGGTCCCTAAAAAAATGTTTTTGTAAATTTTGTTGTAAAAATGAGAAATCGCTGGTCAACTTTTAACCCTTATAGCTTCCTAACAGAAAAAAATTTTGGTTCCAAAATTGTGCTGATGTGAAGTAGACATGTGGGAAATGTTATTCATTAACTATTTTGTGTGATATATCTCTCTGATTAAAGGGCATGAAAATTCAAAGTTTGAAAATTGCAAAATTTTCAAAATTTTCACCAAATTTCCGATTTTTTCACAAATAAACGCAAGTGATATCGAAGAAATTTTACCACTATCATGAAGTACGATATGTCACAAAAAAACAATCTCAGAATCAGGGGGATCCGTTGAAGCGTTCCAGAGTAATTACCTCATAAAGTGACAGTGGTCAGAATTGAAAAAATTGGCCCGGTCACGAAGGCAAAAACAGGCTCTGGCGCGAAGTGGTTAATAAATAACATTTACCACATGTCTAATTTACATCAGCACAATTTTGGAACCAAATTTTTTTTCTATTAGAGAGCTATAAGGGTTAAAAGTTGACCAGAGATTTCTCATTTTTCCAACAAAATTTACAAAACCATTTTTTTAGGGACTACATCACATTTGAAGTCACTTTGAGGGGTCTTTATGACAGAAAATACCCAAAAGTAACACCACTCTAAAATCTGCACCCCCAAGGTGCTCAAAACCACATTCAAAAAATGTATTAACCCTTCAAGTGCTTCACAGAAATTTTTGGAATGTGGAAGAAAATAATTAACACTTAACTTTTTTCACAAAAATGTTACTTTAGACCCAATTTTTTTATTTTCACAGGGTTAACAGGAAAAAATGGACCCCAAAATTTGTTGTTCAATTTCCCCTGACCACACAGATACCCCATATGTGGGGAAAAACCACTGTTTAGGCGTACGGCAGGGTTCGGAAGGGAAGGAGCGCCATTTGACTTTTTGAAAGTAAAATTTGCTTGAATAATTAGCGGACGCCATGTTGTGTTTGGGGAGCCCCTGATGTGCCTAAACAGTGGAAACCCCCCACAAGTGACACCATTTTGGAAACTAGACCCCTCAGAGAACCTTTACAGAAGTTTAAACATGGAGCCATGAAAATAAATAATCAAACTTTTTCCACAAAAATTATGTTTTAGCCCCAATTTTTTTATTTTCACAAGGGTAAGAGGAGAAAATGGACCCCAAAAACTTTTTGCAATTTCTTCTGAGTATGCCAATACCCTATATGTGGGGAAAATACAGTGTTTGGGTGCACGACAGAGTTCAGAAGGGAAGGAGCACTGTGTGACTTTTTGAACGCAAAATTGGCTGGAATGGAGGGTGGACGCCATGTCACGTTTGAAGAGCCCCTGATGTGCCTAAATAGTTGAAACCTCCCACAAGTAACCCCATTTTGGAAACTACACCACTCAAGGATTTTATCAAGGGGTATAATGAACATTTTGAACCCGGTACGACACATAATTTGATAACTTTAGGTCATCATATTGAATAAGTTGTCATTAGTCTTGAGCACAAGTGCTCGCTACTTGAGTTTGCATCGTGTACTCGGGTATGCACCATGTATCGCACGTACTCGAGTCACATGCTCGAGTCCTGCCCACATGTTTCACGGTTATTAGACACCCAAAACAAACATGCATGGATTGCTGGTGCATGGCAGGCAATCCCCGCATGTTTTTTTTGACTGTGAAGCATATGGGGCAGAGACTCGAGCACCCGCGATACTCAATGCATACCCGAGCACCCGATGCAAACTCAAGTAGCGAGCACTTGTGCTCAACACTAGTCGCCATATCGTCATCTTTTTTTTTTTTGCTTTTGAAAAAAGTCCCAACCCTAGCACAACCCTAACCCTAGAGTTTATTTTTCACACCATTCCTTGTGCAGTATAAGTGATTAGACGACTTTATTCTTTGGGTCGGTGCGATTACAGCGATACCAGAATCCTGTCGGGTTTTTATGATTGACAGCTGTCTCACACTAAAAGACGCGATACCAAATATATGTACTTTTATTGTTTTGTTTGTTTTTTTTTCATTATAATATTTATTGATGGGTACATTATATTTTTATTTTTGGTGGATTATTTTTTTTTTACTTTTTTTTACCACTTTTTTTTACTTCTATACTCTGTCCCACTATGGGACTTTCACTTTTTATACTCTGATCGCCTGTATAACATAGGGATGGAGCACCATCCCTGTGCTATACAGGCTGTCAGCGCTGTAGATGCAGAAGATACTTTGGTCATGCACTGTGCATGATCAAAGTATCTTTCTGCTGTCTGGTGACCCGGATGTTGTCATGACGACATCTGGGTTACCATGACAACCACGGAACCCAGCCTCAGACAGCGCGCGACGGCGGGGAAGAGGTGAGTATGCAGTACTTACCTCCGCAATGCTGTGATCGACTTCGATTGCAGCATTGCGGGGGTTAATGTGCCGGGAGCCGTGCGTGACCGCTCCCAGCACATAGCAAAAATCAGCTCACACCCGGCGGCGATCGCGCCCGCACAGCCTGTGTGTGGCCGAAATCAACAGGGCGTACTAATACGTACCTGGCTCTTAAAGCCCAGGGCGCAGGTACAGTGCGTATTAGTACGCCCTGGGCTGTAAAGGGGTTAAGACCCATAGTGGTGGGAATTGGTTCCCATGGTGAAAAATTAAGTGCCTGGATGGATTTTTACCTACAGCCTCTGGTTCAGGAAACTCCGAGTTACATTAGGGATTCAAAATTCATAGTGACCATTTTTGATAGATTTGAATGGCCAAAAAACTTTGGATGATTGTCCTGTGATGTGGTGGCATTATACCCCCTCAATTCCACACCATATTGCTTTAGCATGTTTAACCTACCACCTTGACACATACAGTTCGTACACTATAGAAATAAAAGAATTTCTGGTCATAGCAGTACAGTTCCTCTTAGAGCGTAATTATTTTAACTTTGATAAAAGTTTTTTTTTTTACAGAAAAGAGGAGTCAGCATGGGCAGTAAATTTTCTCCTTCGCTAGTGAACATAGTGATGTGTAGGTGGCAGGAGCTTTTCATTTACCATAATGATAACACATATAGTGGATACATTGTGTGGTACGGTAGATTTATTGATGACCTCCTCCTGGTGTGGGGGGCACACAGGAGGAGGTGGTACAATTTGTACAGTACATCAACTGCAATCATTTTAATCTTAAATTCACTTAGTTCTACCATTCATCCAAAATTACTTTTTTGGATCTCGAACTTGAGGCTACCAAGGAGAAAGAATTGGTCAAAATTAATCCCCACAGAAAATCTACAGCCTCAAATTCTATTCTATCAGCTAAATGTTGTCATCCGCCACATATTAAGAGAAATATCCCTTACGGTGAGCTAATACGAACAATACGAAATTGTTCAGATAACATCACTTTTCAGAAGGAATCAGAAAAAATTTGTAACAGACTATCCAATAGGTGCTATCCCGAGTGGTCTTTAAGAAAAGCGAGTAGAATTGTCTCCAATATAAATCGGAAAGATATACTCCGAAATAAACAGAAAAATAACATTAACACATTGGATACTAGGGTAACGTTTTCTACCACCTATAGTCCTCAGTATAATAAAATTACATCTAGAATTAAAAAGTATAACCCTATTATATATCAGAACAAGAAACTAAAAAACCTACTTTCTAATGCCATCCGCTTTGTAGCCAGGAAAGCGCCCGCTCTGGGAACCATCCTTTCTCCTAGCTTATACACCAGTGAGACTAATACTGTACAACCAAATTGGCTCAGCACAAAAGGTTTCTTCAGATGTGCAGCCAATCGGTGCAAAGCGTGTCTACATGCGGTTAAAACAGATAGTTTTATGTCCTTAAGTAATGATAGAGAATCTAAAATTCATGATTTCCTCAATTGTAATTCATCAGGGGTTATATACCTTATAGAATGCACCTTGTGTAAGGTCCACTATGTGGGTTGTACCACAGGTGCGCTGAAAGTCCGTATCAGAAGACATCTTTCTGATGCGATTAATTTGGAAGCCATAAATACATCAGCAGTATCGAGGCATTTTGCGAGAGTTCATAAAGGTGACACCTCATTCTTTAAATATATGGAGATAGAGAAGGTATATAGATCCACACGAGGGGGGGATCATAAGTGCAAACTTCTGAACCGGGAGTCCCTGTGGATTTTCACATTGGATACCACAGGGGTTAAATTCAAGACAGGATCTGATACTGCAGTATTAAGAAATATAATTCTGCATTTATTTCCATGCATGTACACTGGGTACGGAAAGTATTCAGACCCCTTTACATTTTTCACTCTTTGTTTCATTGCAGCCATTTGGTAAATTCAAAAAAGTTCATTTTTTTCTCATTAAAGTCCACTCTGCACCCCATCTTGTCTGAAAAAAAACAGAAATGTAGAAATTTTTGCAAATTTAATAAAAAAGAAAAACTGAAATATCACACGGGCATAAGTATTCAGACCCTTTGCTCAGTATTGAGTAGAAGCACCCTTTTGGGCTAGTACAGCCATGAGTCTTCTTGGAAATGATGCAACAAGTTTTTCACACCTGCATTTTGGGATCCTCTGCCATTCTTCCTTGCAGATCCTCTCCAGTTCCGTCAGGATGAATGGTGAACGTTGGTGGACAGCCATTTTCAGGTCTCTCCAAAGATGCTCAATTGGGTTTAGGTCAGGGCTCTGGCTGGGCCAGTCAAGAATGGTCACATAGTTGTTCTGAAACCACTCCTTTGTTATTTTAGCTGCGTGCTTAGGGTCATTGTCTTGTTGGAAGGTGAACCTTTGGCCAAGTCTGAGGTGCAGAGCACTCTGGAAGAGGTTTTCATCCAGGATATCTCTGTACTTGGCCGCATTCATGTTTCCTTCAATTGCAACCAGTCGTCCTGTCCCTGCGGCTGAAAAACACACCCATAGCATGATACTGCTGTTATGATCTGCTACAAAAACTAAGGAAAGAGAGGAAATCTGTCCATACAATAGGACTAAGCTGATTCCCTACGATGCAGCGGGCAACCTGTTCCTTGTGAACAGACCCGCCTTCGTCCGCGGCTAGTCTGAACGCAGACCTATAGATTAAAGGGAGGGGTCCCTAAAAGAACTAAGGACTGGGACAAAATTGGACACCTCCTGGCAGAAGTAGTAGCAGAAGAAGACAAACAGACAAAAGTACTTAGTGGTCCAAGGACCAAACAAACTAGAGAGATACAGTAGGTACAAAGCACCTGGCTAGATTAAGAGTCAAAGTAACACTGAAGTCCAGCAAAGTCTGAAGGGCAGAGCTGGAATAAATAGGCAGAAGGTCACGTGACCACAAAATAGAAAAAACTAACAGGAGGGTTCAAACAACTGCCACCACCATGTTTCACTGTTGGGATTGTATTAGGCAGGTGATGAGCAGTGCCTGGTTTTCTCCACACATACCACTTAGAATTATCACCAAAAAGTTCTATCTTTGTCTCATCAGACCAGAGAATCTAATTTCTCATAGTCTGGGAGTCCTTCAAGTGTTTTTGAGCAAACTCTGTGCGGGCTTTCATATGTCTTGCACTGAGGAGAGCCTTCGGTCTGGCCACTCTGCCATAAAGGCCCAACTGGTGGAGGGCTGCAGTGATAGTTGACTTTGTGGAACTCTCTCCCATCTCCCTACAGCATCTCTGGAGCTCAGCCACAGTGATCTTGGGGTTCTTCTTTACCTCGCTCACCAAGGCTCTTCTCCCACGATTGCTCAGTTTGGCTGGACGGCCAGGTCTAGGAAGACTTCTGGTGGTCCCAAACTTCTTCCATTTAAGGATTATGGAGGCCTCTGTGCTCTTATGAACCTTAAGTAATGCAGACATTCTTTTATAACCTTGGCTAGATCTGTGCCTTGCCACAATTCGGTCTCTGAGCTCCTTGGGCAGTTCCTTTGAGCTCATGATTCTCATTTGGTCTGACATGCACTGTGAGCTGTGGGGTCTTATATAGACAGGTGTGTGCCTTTCCAAATCAAGTCCTATCAGTTTAATTAAACACATTTGGACTCCATTGAAGAAGTAGAACCATCTCAAGGAGGATCACAAGGAAATGGACAGCATGTGACTTAAATATGAGTGTCTGAGCAAAGGATCTGAATACTTATGACCATGTGATATTTCAGTTTTTCTTTTTTAATAAATTTGCAAAAAAATTCTACATTGATGTTTTTTTCAGTCAAGATGGGGTGCAGAGTGTACTTTAATGAGAAAAAAAATGAACTTTTTAGAATTTATCAAATGGCTGCAATGAAACAAAGAGGGAAAAATTTAAAGGAGTCTGAATACTTTCCGTACTCACTGTATGTATCTATATACACTGCTCCAAAAATAAAGGGAACACTTAAAACAACAGAATATAACTTCAAGTAAATCAAACTTCTGTGAAATCAAACTGTCCACTTAGGAAGCAACACTGATTGACAATCAATTTCACATGCTGATGTGCAAATGGAATAGACGATAGATGGAAATTATTGGCAATTATCAAGACACCCTCAATAAAGGAGTGGTTCTGCAGGTGGGGACCACAGACCACATCTCAGTACCAATGCTTTCTGGCTGATGTTTTGGTCACTTTTGAATGTTGGTTGTGCTTTCACACTCGTGGTAGCATGAGACAGACTCTACAACCCACAGAAGTTGCTCAGATAGTGCAGCTCATCCAGGATGGCACATCAATGCGAGCTGTGGCAAGAAGGTTGGCTGTGTCCAGAGGCTGGAGGCGCTACCAGGAGACAGGCCAGTACACCAGGAGATGTGGAGGGGGCCGTAGGAGGGCAACAACCCAGCAGCAGGACCGCTACCTCCGCCTTTGTACAAGGAGGAACAGGAGGAGCACTGCCAGAGCCCTGCAAAATGACCTCCACCAGGCCACAAATGTGCATGTGTCTGCACAAAAGGTTAGATACCGACTCCTTGAGGGTGGTATGAGGGTCCGACATCCACAGATAGGGGTTGTGCTCACAGCCCAACACCATGCAGGACGCTTGGCATTTGCCACAGAACACCAGGATTGACAAAGTCGCCACTCGCGCCCTGTGCTCTTCACAGATGAAAGCAGGTTCACACTGAGCACATGTGACAGACGTGACAGAGTCTGGAGACGCCGTGGAGAGCGACATCCTTCAGCATGACCGGTTTGGCAGTGGGTGAGTAATGGTGTGGGGTGGCATTTCTTTGGAGGGCCGCACAGCCCTCCATGTGCTCGCCAGAGGTAGCCTGACTTCCATTAGGTACCGATATGAGATCCTCAGACCCCTTGTGAGACCATATGCTGGTGCGGTTGGCCCTGGGTTCCTCCTAATGCAGGACAATGCCAGACCTCATGTGGCTGGAGTGTGTCAGCAGTTCCTGCAAGATGAAGGCATTGAAGCTATGGACTGGCCCGCCCCCCAGACCTGAATCCGATTGAGCACATCTGGGACATCATGTCTCGCTCCATCCGCCAACGTCACGTTGCACCACAGACTGTCCAGGAGTTGGCGGATGCTTTAGTCCAGGTCTGGGAGGAGATCCCACAGGAGACCATCCGCATCCTCATCAGGAGCATGCCCAGGCGTTGTAGGGAGGTCATACAGGCACGTGGATATATATATATATATATATATATATATATATATATATATATGCCTTTTTGTCACTCTAGTAGTAGGGCCATAATTAAGACATGATTTGTTGAAACGCGTAGGTCTGTAAGCTATGATAGTTGCACATTTGCTGTATTCTTTGTGGAGCAGTGTTTTATATGGCTAATAAAAGCTAAGTTTTAATATTTTTTCTACTAAACAAACCTTTACACTGGATCATTTGCACTTTTCCCTTGTCTGGCTACACTTACGTTTCGCCCTGGTACCACTTATCTGCATCTCCAGAAGTTTCCCATTTCTCTATTATACTCTTCAAATTACATTTTGAGACTTTCTCCTCCTGTTGTTGCACATATTTTATTCCCTTCATCTGCACAGGTATCATTAATCTATCAACTATAATGGCCGTACCAGGTTCTGCAGGTCCTGTATCCCGTACACATGACGTGGGCAGTGCACGGCATGCCGCTAGTTTTTATTCTGAGTGCTCTTATATACGCTGGTAGTTTTACACAATGTTGAGCCTGTGATCTGCAGAGTGAAATGTCTGACTGCTAGAACAGAAGTATACGGCAGATTCTGCAGCATGGATACATAAAGGACGTCCTGGGGGAATATACCTCCCTCCAACACTCGTCCAGTCCCTGCCTCACACTAGAGACATTTATAATAACTCCAGGACTATGGAGCTGGTCATTTTCTCATAATCTGTGCCCATTATTAGTGATCTCGCATTGTACGGTAATATCACCCTGGAGGTTGTGATGTATTTAGTGTAATAGCGCCATCTAGAATATACTGTATATATCAGGCGATACCATGCTTTCTATAGTTAGTCGTCTTATGTGCCCTCTATAGCTATCTATTATACTTTATATTTCTTTATAATAATTTATAATAAATTACTCGATAGTTTTACAGCTTTATGATGTTTATTAATCTGCTGTAATTATAAAAGAAAGTCCAACCTTACAGTGGACACAGGTGGAAGTGTCCTCCATGATGGTGTAGGCTGAGGTGGAGCAAGTATATAGTCAGAGGGGGATCAAGATGACCAATATTCCCCAGGGTTCCTTGTTATCAGGGAGGGACCCGGTGTATGCAATCAAAAGATCGTATCCTCTGACCGGCTGTGTGCCATCAACAGGTAATGATCCTCTGTCCGGCTGTGTGCCATCAACAGGTAATGACCATCCGGCAGTGCGACATCAACTGGTCATCACCCTCCAGCTGTGTGCCATCAACAGGTAATGACCATCCGGCAGTGCGCCATCAACAGGTAATCACCCTCTGGCTATGGCCATCAATAGGTCATCACCCTCCGGCTGTGTGCCATCAACAGGTAATGACCATCCGGCAGTGCGCCATGAACAGGTAATGACCATCCGGCTGTGTGCCATCAACAGGTAATGATCCTCTGTCCGGCTGTGTGCCATCAACAGGTAATGACCATCTGGCAGTGCGACATCAACTGGTCATCACCCTCCAGCTGTGTGCCATCAACAGGTAATGACCATCCGGCGGTGCGCCATGAACAGGTAATGACCATCCGGCTATGTGCCATCAACAGGTAATGATCCTCTGTCCGGCTGTGTGCCATCAACAGGTAATGATCCTCTGTCCGGCTGTGTGCCATCAACAGGTAATGACCCTCTGGCTATGGCCATCAATAGGTCATCACCCTCCGGCTGTGTGACATCAAATGTTTTTATCTTCTGTCCAGTTTTGTGCCATCAAAAGGTAATGACCCTCCAGCTGTGGGCCATCAACAGGTCATCACCCTTCGGCATTTAGGCTTCTTGTCTTCTGTAAGATGCGATTCTTGAGTCTCCTGATGTTAAAAAATATTTAAAAAATCACCGATTAAACTAATAATCTATCTTGTACATAAGCATCACAATTTATAATCTATCTAGTGCATAAGTATGACAATTTAGCTCACAGAACATACACTATGCTAAAACATTAGACCCTACAAGCAGAAATTTGCTAAACTAACATAAATATAACTGACAAATCAGTAGAAAAATCGCTACCAATGGCACAGCTCTCTTCACATCAACCTGTAACCATAGTAGATAAGAAATAGAGGACAATGCTCATAGTCAGTTATCAACAATTCAGCATGGGGCATCCCACCAGAGACATTATAATATCTAGTAGATTATAGATGGCAATAGAATTTACCAACAAGCACATAGTACGCCAAACTCAAGTACATAGTATGCCAAACCTCGACACGTTTTCCTAAAATAGGTTCATCAGAAGCACATACTAGACAGTGATACTTAGCAAAGCGTTCATAGATATATGCGCCATATGATAAGGTGCTAAAGTGCAAGTGTGTGACAAAATATCCATTCGATTTCAGGTGCAATGCTGCATTGTATGTAGTAAGATGGTGCCCATCAGACAGCATGTATAGGACTAACCTGTGATGAAAACACGAGCAATGGGAAAGTTCAAGCAGTTGCCTTCTCAATCTTCCTCGCCTCTAAGACATCTAAGGAAACATCTTCTCCTCTTGATTTTGGGTTGAGGTGTTGTAGGCATTTCAGGCTCTGGCATTCTAGGTTCTGACATACTAGGTTCTGACATGGTAGGTTCTGGTGTTCTAGGTTCTGGTGCTCTTGGCTCTGGAATTCTGGGTTGTTGGCTTCTCTGAAAAATCAGTAACCTCTCTTTATGCTCCGTGGAACTTCGAGCTCTTCTTCCTATATTGTTGTGAGGGATCATTCTGACCCAGACAATATCACTGAACGCCACTTTATAGTTGCAACTAGGAACCTTTTTCGCATCCTGCGGTGCAGGAGCCATGGATGGAGTAGAACATTTGCCATTGGGCAGGACAGGTGTTCTCCTGGAGTCTTGCTCCTGAATCTGAGGGATGCAAATCGGCTCCTTACAAGCACTTTGTTCCTTCAGAATGGTTTTGTTCTCAGGAGTTTTCTGATTGTTTCACCAGGTTCAGACATTGCCCACTTGCTCAGGACAAGACTTAAGGCCAAATACTCTAGTATTGTCAGTAGTGTCATCACCGCAACAAAAACTGCGTCACGGAAGAGCCAAAGAGGAAGATTGATGGAAGCTTGATAGGTGCTTCTCCTGAGATCCACGGGTAGTGGGTCATCCTATAATAAAGAAAAAAAACATAATAAAGTCCTGTATATTTATACCCAATCCAGTCAAACAGAGAGCCCTTGTTATTATACAGTGATGGATACATTATCAAGCAACTTTCAGAAATATCCCATTGAGAAGATCAGGAAGAAGTTTGGGATTCACCTCCAGGGTCCATGGAATATTATTTACAGTTGGACTTTCATATGACGGACGGTCACGTGTCCAGTATGAGAAGTCCTGCAAGAGGCGATATTCTCATTAGCTGATCCTTGTGACCTCCATATTGATGAGAACATACTCTCCCTCAGTGTACTGTAATGTGGGGGGTAGAGCAACATAAAGCACAGAAATGATAGGATGATACTCATCATCTCCAGAGGTCTCTCAGCACCAAGGTATGGTCAATGAGATACAAGCTGCAGATGGGCCGAGGCTTCTAATATACCCAGGGGTGACATCACAAAGCCCTCTGTGACATCATTGCACAGTTCTATCCATCATGTCACTGATACTTTGGACCTAACTAAATGTCTAAAAGAGAACCCTTCCACATGATTTCCAATCACGGAGCAGCTTCAGTTTTTCAAGAAAAGTTTAAAAAATATAATCTGTGCTGTGATTGGTCACAATGGCACATGAAGCAGAACGTCTTTAGATCTTTTAAAGGGAAAGTGTCAGCAATTTTTTTACAATTATAAAATTGTAAAGTATTTATATTTATATATAAATACACATATATATTTAAAAAGGTTTTAATGGTATAAAATCTGAAAAAATATTTTAACTCTTTTGATGTTTTCATCTTGTAAACACTAGGGGGAGCAGCTGCTGACATTTCCATGAAAACAGAATACAGCTAGCTCGCATTACGACTGCTGTAAAAGTGGGCGGGATCTGCTCACATGGGTGTGATGTCACTCCTCCCCTTCTGGGCATTTGCAAAAAGGTAAATGAGACTGTAGTTTAGGATCACAGTGCGGAGCGATCACTGGTGACTGCAAAGTGATATATAAGGGACAACACCAAAGTCATTAATCACTACAAGGACAAAGCAGGAATGTGGGAGTCAGAGGGGTCACCCCACACTTATATCCCCTCTGACTGTCACTTCCTAAGCTCCTTTCCCTGCCATAACCTCTTATTCCCGCAGGTAAATTCTTACAGGACCCCCCTCCCCATCCCCTTCCCCTGCCGCAGCTGATTCTAAACGTCCCCCATATGTAATAATAGACAGGTACTCACCGGCAGCCTATGGTAATTCACAGGGTAGAACAGGGTACAGCACAGAAACAATATGGCGATCCTCATTGTCTCCAGGGGTTATCTCAGCACCAAGATATGGCCAATGAGATATGAGCTCCAGGTGGATGGAGCCCCCTTATATTCCCCAAGGGTGACATCACAACGCCCTCTGTGACATCATCACCCACAACATTCCGTCACATGACATCACCCAGCACCAGCATCATGTGACCCAGCGTAAATAGAAACGGTCCCTGTTGCCTATAGCAACTATTCAAAACTAAGTTTAAACTTTTCCAACAGCTAAAGGCGGCTCTGTGATGGCAGTTTCTTCTTGTGGACGGTTGTGATAAATCTGCAGAACATCTACATAACGCGACATGTAGAAAATCCTGTCTTTTCCCCTCTGTTCTTCCTCTGGTGCTACAGAGACCGATAGAAGGAGCTTTTCCAGACCTTACAGTGCACAATATGGGACCTAATCACTGATATCCCAGATCTCCTCAGTACAAGCATACCGCCAACCTATGAGGACTAGAAAGAGGGCAAAACCATGCGGCACGCGTAGTCTGACCACGCCCCTATCCACACCCCAAGCCACGCCCTTTTTATGCCTTGGCAGGAGGAGATGTCTGTACAAAGCGCAAGTTATCAAAAGGCTGAAGGAACACTTTATCAACATGAATGAAGGTTTTGAAGGGCATCCACTGTCCCGTCACTACCGGAAGTTCCACAACCAATCTTATAAGGACACTAAGTTTTGTGGGATCCGATTAGTCCCCAGAAAATGGAGGGGAGGTGATTACCTGAGATTAATGTCGCGGATGGAATCCAAATGGATCTTCACATTAAATAGCTTGGCTCTGAAGGGCCTTAATCACGAGAGTCAGCTGTATGCCTTCAACTCGCAGCGGTATATACTGTATGTATTTTTTATCCCAGTACCAATTGAACATTTACATTGCACTTTTATGAACCTCCTTATATTTTATCAATATAATATGTCTTTTGGATATATTCCTTTGAATCCACCTATTTTATATATGTATTTGTTTCTATACATTGATACCCCTATTGGAGATACAATATAATGTTTTTATTTTTCTCCTTCATTTTTTCCTTTTTATCTCTTGATGGTGCTAAGTGCCGAATTTATACTATCCTGGTAATATACACTGATTAACAGACTGTTTTTTATAGCCATCAGAAATATAAGTATATAATTTTTATTCATTTTTAACTAATTGTGAAAGTTTGAGCAAAGTCTTTTTTATTATTATTTTTTTCACACACAGTCTATTCTTATTGGAATTCTATCTTAGTTCTATTGCACCTCCATATGTCCTTTTGCACCGTCTTGATAGTATTGGATCTTCCTCCATTTCTTTGGTTGTATTATCTTTGTGGGGGGCGTTTGGACTTTATTAGGTTAACAGTTTGACTACCAGCGAGAAGCTGACGAAGAGGAACTGTGAGTCCTCGAAACTCGTAGTTTTTTTTGGCCTATACAGGACATCGAAGGAGAAGGAGAGAGTCAATGCACAGGGATAAGCCCTCCTGATATCCAGAAGATATATATAACCATATCATATTATTGATACAAAATATAAATGCACAGAGTCAATAAAATCACTTAAAAACACCAAGCCCCATCCTTACTTTGCAAGATACCTATTCCAAAGGTGTATCTAGGTTTTCTGGCACCCGTTGCAGCAGGGGCTGCTGGCACATTTTAGCCTGGGGGGCAAGCACACAGCAATGGCCCATGAGTAGCGGCCCATCCTTAACATGTTTATTACCAGATGCATCATAAGCCTATATTCACACGACCGTATTGTCTAAGTGTTGCCCGTGAAAAAAGCTGACAGCACTTGGACCAGTTCAGATGAGTGTTTGTAGTGGTCAGACATAGTACATATTATTCTTATGTATTACTATTTTTAAAGCAGATATACCTTTTTAGAGATGTAGTACCAGGGGCCTACCGCCCGTGCAGCAGGTTCATTGAACGGCGACCCCCGAGGGAGAGGGGGCCCCTCCAGCCTCCATCAGGGCCGCCATCATGGCATGACTGCCCTGACTCCAGCATGG